>NC_046167.1:68026629-68348296 GCF_011064425.1 Rattus rattus | reverse complement strand
AGTGAAGAAGGTCCGCTTCTCACCTGTCCCAATCCCCACCCGAGAAAAGGGGACACAAGGACAGTCCCTCCACAGCATCCGTCTTTCTATCCAGGCTTGTTAAAAAGGCCTACTGGCTGGCACATGCACCCAGTCAGTCTTTACTAATGGCATTTTCCTAAATGCCTGCCTCTGGGTACCAACGGGTAAATGCTGTACAGTATGGGGATCCCCAGGACACAGCTGGTCACAGACACTGACAGACTGAAGGAATCTAATGTCTTAAAAGCCTGGAAAAAGCTGAGGTGGACGGGGAAAAAAACACATGGGCCTGGGAGGTACCATTAGGATGGGCTTGTGAGCTGTGCTCAATCCTGTGCAGGTCTAGGTGGCTGGTCACAGCCATGCATTACCAGGATTCCACACCAAATGGCATCAAATCTTATTAAATTCAAGATGGTGCTCTGGATAGTAAGCTGACAGAAATGCAAGCTCAACACCATTCATGTAGAGATAAAGAACTTAAAGCATTAAGAGATTAAATCTATAATCAAAGTTTGATTAAACCTATGCTGACTGGAAGAGGCTAGTATACACCATGTGAAATGGTTAAATAGGTATAAGGATCATCAGGGACCTCCCAGCACGATGGACACAATCTTCTTCCCAAACAGCCGTTTGTAAGGAAAACTCTCAGAAAGAGCTATCATATACATAATATATATAATGGTGTAAGAATGATCTGAAATAGGAAGACACTGCTAGCATGTTTGTGTGCCGCAGAGAACAAAATATAATTATCATGTTTTTTATAATCTAAAACTTCTGAAAATAAATACAATAGAAAATGATGCCAGCATTTACCCTAACACACAAAAATTGAAAAATAATCTCTTCAGTATGTATTAGGAAAGGCATACAGAACCAAACAACAGGAAACAGTAAATAAAAAATAGAAACATCTTATCAACACTCAGAATGGCTGGCTGTCCAGCAGGACTGTGCAGGGGAAGGGCTGCCACTAAAAATAAACACTGATGATAAAAAGAGCTGCTCCTTGACTCTGAACAAAGTAGCAAGCCAAAGCCTCACCCAGCAGAGATGGACACAGAAAACAAAACACAAAGCTGCCATGTTAGCTTAGTGTGTCTTTTTACCCAGTAATGACGACTGTGCAGTTAGTCTGACAAACGTGCACCACAAACTCAGGAGCTGAACACCGACTGCTCAGTGACCACTGCAACCATGTCAAAGTTGAGTTCCCACATGCATGGCTCCACCTCCCTTCCTTAGGTAAGCCACACAGTAGGACTTGGGCCCAGGAGTCAGACTCCCTGGGCTACACTCAAATGGGGTACTGGCAGGATAGTAACAGATCTTCCCTTCTAGATAGCAGGTACTCGGAAACCAATCCCATGCTGATCACAGAAGTCACAACTCAGCAAACCCAATACACAGTCTGCTTTATGAATTATTCAACCCCAGAAGAGCATGCCCTGAACTCAAATGTGGGACAAGCGAAGTGTGAATTCTGTGTGTGCTAAGGAACAAGACAGTGCCTCAGAAGGAGGACTATCTACTGCCACGCATAAACTAATTACTTAAAGGAACTGAAAAGGGATTCCCCCAAATGAATTAAAAGATAAATAAAAAGAAATCTTCAAAGTAGATTGTTCAGTTAAGAATACATAATTTTAAAAATTACACTTATAACCTTTACCTCAAAGCACACATTCCACAGACGCCAGTTTCAGTAGAAATGACACATATTCAGTAAAAACTATAAACACAGTAACTAGAAAGGATAAATATTAGTAAAGAATGATTATCTCTCAATGTCATGCAAAGTTCTCTCCACATGGGCACCATAGGTACAGAGCCCTGGACACTTTGATTTCTTAAGATTGTGAAGAGATTTATCTAAAAAATTCTGCAAACACAAATTCTTCCTGTCCGTTATTTTTATTTATTTATTTTGTTTTGCGTCAGGGTTCCCTGTATCCCCAACTGGCCTTGAATTTACTACACCACCAATTAGGACTTTGGATTTCCTGATCTTCCTGTTCCCACCCCTTGGCTGCTGGGAGGTGCATACTAATCCTGACTGATGTGGTACTGTGGGTGGAACTAGGGCTTTGTGCACTAGAGAAACATTCTACCAACAGAGCTACATCCTCGGGAGCCACACATGCCACACATTTTAAAGACACAGCTTATCTACAAACATCCCTCTTCTGGATTCAGTGACTTTTGGGGTATATTTACAACAGTTGTATGACAACTATCATTAACCTTTCACTAACACCCTCTGCAGAAAGAAACCCTGTTCCCATTACCTGTAATTCTCCAAGTCCACTTTCCCAGAGTCAGACAATCAAAAAAATCTATTTTCTGTTCCTATAAATTTGTCTATTTCTGGACATTTCATGTAGTTCATACACTATTGGTCTTAGTGTTCTTTTCACCTAGTACAACATATTTTTCCAGTTTATGTGTCTTATAGGCTTTAATCAGTCCTCTATTAAAAAAAAATTAACAATGAACCTTGGTTTATAGACCAGGCTAGCCAGGGCTACACAGAGTGACTCTGTCTTAAAAAAACAAAGAACACCAGTACTGTGACCCTCCATTTAAAGGTCTTCTGAGACTCTCTAGTTTTGTTTGTTTGAGGTCTTTGCTTTTTAATGTGTTCAGATGGGGGTCTTCTCTCTATGTAGCCTAGGCTGACCTGAACTTGCTATACAGCCCAGGCTTTGGTCTTCATTTGTATCTCTGCTGCCGCTGTCTCTTAAGTGCAGGAATCACAGGCATGTGCCACCACCCCCTGCCTTCGTCTATAAATTTTTGTATGGTTGTATATTTTTAAGTCTCTTGGGTACCTGTCATGATTTGTGAACTGCCCCCACAGGGTCATTTTTTTGGCAAGATGTCCCTAGCTATCTGATGCTATCTGGAGAGGCTGTGGAACTGCTGGAAGGTAGCACTGACTGAACGGAGGAAGCTCACTGCGGGGCTAGGGCTTGGCTATTACTCAACTCTGCTTCAAGTCAGAAATCTCTGCGTCTCAATCTCCTATAATATAACTAGCTTTACCTATGTTTCAATAAAGACAGCCTGGGCCCACGAGATGGGTCAGTGAGCGAGGGCACCAGCCACCAAACCTGACAACCTGAGTCTGACCATGATAGAAGAGCACAAACTGCCAACTTGTTCCCCAGCCTCCACACATATGCACATACATGTGTGTGCTCATGTGAGCAACACACACACACACACAGGCACGCACGCACACACACAGGCACACACACAGAACTGTAAAGAGAATTTTATAAATAAAAAGTGACCCAACAACAGAGACAAAGTATCTGAAGTGTTACTGGAACACACACCTGGCACACTAGGGCAAGGAGCCTAGGCCATCCAACTCCTGCATGTAAAAACAAAGGGAGTCAACACATACATGCATCTGGCTGGCTGTTCACTGTGGAATTATACTTTAAAGGTTGATAAAATTCAAAACCAAATGTACCTAAAGTCTGAATCCACTTCATGGAGTTCAGTTACCAGTGATTACTGAAACAATGGCAAAACAAACAAGATGAAAGATCTCATTTCCATAAATGTACTTTCAACAGGAGTCTGACATAAGAACATAGACCTTGCTAGCACAGTGGTGCGGGACTTTAATCCCAGCACTTGAGAAGCAGAAACAGGTAGATCTCTTGAGAGTCTGAAGCCAATCTGGTGGATACAGCAACAGGCCAGCCAGAGCTAACAGTGAGACTAGATCTATCCTAAAAACAGCACAGAATCAGGCATGGTGGTGCACACCTATAATCTTAGCACTAGGGAGGCAGGACAGAATGGTTTCTAGTTCAAAGTCATTCAATGAAAGACCCTCATCTCAAGAAGAACAGACTGGACAAATAATAGTATCAAAACATGGACCGCAGGTTTATAGTACATGATGTACACCAACACACACCATAGCAGATGCATAGACAGCTCAAGGTATCAGCAGAATGAATCTCAGGATAAACTCTATGTAGAACCAGATGGGGGCATGGAGTTTGAAGACTGAGCTCCTGACTATTCCATCTGGTAGCGACCTGGATCCAAGAGACAAAGGCCTAAGGCCTGTGGGAACGTCCAAGGCAGCACTGGGCACAAGTGGGCACAACTGTACACTGGGAGGCGGGACTCTCTACACACATCAGGGGCAGACTCTGAGGCTTCTTTATTGGGTTTGCTATGTTGGAATTCGCCCAACCTCCTGTTACATCAATGCCACCAGCCTTGGACTGCTTATATATAAAAACAACTCAGGCTATAAGCACAGGCTTGTTCCAGCTCTGACAGCCCAGAAGTGAATAACAATGGCTGATGAGGTAAGCAAGGATGATCCCAAAGAAGGAAGGCCATGACCTTCAGGGTCACTGTACTTCAGTTTGCCCTGACAGAAGCTTGCTAGCTTCTCACAGGAATATTATTTTCTTCTGGAACTAAGAAAACAACTCTGAGAACATGTGTCTCCAAACAAGATTCCCCAAGAGGGTCTGACAGAAAGAGAAAAAAAGTCTGAGACTTATGAGCCAGAAGCCACAGAGCCTGACCAACTCCGGCTCGTTTCACGGAATCATCTGGGGAATAGGAAACATCCATTCCCGGGGCAGGCACACCTGCTCTGTGGTGTGATGTGGCTTGGATCCTGGGAAACTTGGACTTGGCAGTGGGAAGGCCTATTTCAGATGAAGCAAAACAAGTCCCAAGTCTCACCCTACTTTCCACAGAAAATTAATTCCCTCTTGACACCTAGCCCTGCTTCCCTAGACACAGGCTAAGAGGTCGCAAAGCAGGAAGTAAAGGCACCTCCTCACTGGCAGCCTGTCCATGCATGTGTGAAGGGGGAAGATGGACTCATGCAAACAGCACCGAGAAGACGGTGCCTGGTCCACAGGGCGGCTGTTCCCTCCCTCCCAGCTTGCAGCACCAGGGGGCTGAGAGGAACCACACTGAGTGGTCTCTGGGCACTGCAGCAGGGCAGTAGGTGAGGCTGTGGACCTTCATGAGAATGAGCTCTAGTTACTGTGTGTATCATCATGGGTTTCAATGTTAAAACTGAGAACTAGGGCTGGAGAGATGGCCGAGCACCATGCACCCACATGACGCAGCTCACGCCTGCCTCTAACTGCAGCTCTAGAGGGTCCAGCACCCTCCTCTGGTCTCCAGGGGCACCTACGGTCACATGCACATAGCCAAACACAACATATGTGTGTGCGCACGCACACACATGCGCATGCACACACACACACACACGTGCACGCACACACACACAAGCACTGCACAATTTTTCTTTCCTTTTTTCTTTCTTTTTTTTTTTTTTTTTTTTTTTTTTTTTTTTTGAGATAGGTTTTTTCTGTTTATTTGCTCTGTAAACCAGGCTATCCTCGAACTCATAAAGACCTGCCTGCCTCTGACTCCTGAGTGCTGGGATTAAAGGCACGTGCAACCACTGCCCAGCAAGATACACATAACTTTAAAATAAAATATTTTTAAGTTTTTTATTTATTTGATGTGTATGTGTATTTATTTGCATGTCTATCTGTGTATCACACATGTACCAATGACCTCAGAGGCCAGAAAAGGGCACCAGATCCCCTGGGACTGAAGTTATAAACTGTTGGGAGCTTCCATGTAGGTGAAATGAAACTGGAAATGCAGCCACAGCTCCTAACTACTATCTCTTCAGTAGCAATAAAATAAATCTTCATAAACAATGAAAACTATAGCAACCCACTATAGAACAGACATCCTTTGGGGTCAAAAACTGCCCTAAAAATACAGTCTTGGTTTAAAACAGAATTCAGGTGCTGGAGAGATGACTTAGAGGTTAAGAGCACTGACTGCTCTTCCAGGGGTCCTCAGTTCAGTTCCCAGCAACCACATGGTGGCTCATAACCATGCCCCTTCTGGGCTGCAGGCCTACATGTAGGAAGAATACTGTATACATAATAAATCTTTAAAAGAAATTAAAACAAAAACAAGAAAGCAGAACTCAGTTCTCCCTCACAGTGATTCACGCTAATCCCAAGAATGAGCAGCAGTCTCCTAGCAGATTCTAAGGAAGGCCCACCAAGCTCCCATACGAAGAAAGAGCTTTCTGGAGGGCTGCAAAGAGCCCTGTGTCTCCCTCCTGTATTTCAATCAGGCCACATAGAGTTCCAAAAGGGACTTGATATAACTTCTCTCAATAGCAACGACCACCATCTTGGGCCAAGATGGAGAGTCAGGCAGTTCTGAAGGAAGTACTTAGCCTCAGACGCTCCTCCAGGGAAGTGGACTACACACTAGTACTCCCTTGCAAAGCCCCTGTCCTCTATCATCCGCTCAGGAACCTGTAGGTGAGGAGCTTCTGACTCGGTCAGGACAGAGGACTGGTCAGTCCTACAGTCAGCAGGGAGAGCTAGACCTGCTTATGCAGCGAGAGGAAGTCCAGCAGCAATCCCAGAACAACAGAACGTCCTCTAGACCAACACTACCCTCAACCACTGCAGGAAGCGAGGCAGGAGCACCCAAGCACATATGGTGAGGCAGGGCAGCTGACCTTTCGAGACAGGGCAATCCTCCTAGTGCACTACAATGGCCAGAAGTCTGTGCATCCTCTCAGCAGGTGCAGAAAGGGAAGGGGTGCCTGTTGTAACAGGCAGAAGACACTCAGGAAGGATACAGGTAACAAATCCGTGATAGACACGAGGACACAGCTTTGCGACAGATGGAGATGGCAAGTCCGAGATACATGAGATACAAAGTAGGACTGGGTAGGCTGGCCTTGGAAGAGAGGCATCCCTCATTCCTACCCCCACCACTGACTGAGGAGTAGCTCCCAGGCTAGCCCTGTCCCAGGTCTCCCTCATTTCTACCAGGCACGTCCCAGGCTCCTGCATACTCCAGAGAGGAGCACAAAGGTATGCTGGGTAGCCCCTGGTATCCGTGGACCAATCATATCAGTGGATAATGTGCGCAAGTTTCAGATGTAGGAAATGAGTTTCCACTTAGATCCCTAGGATTAGAAGCATCGTGCTAATGAGGATTTAATCACCTTGGGTGTGGTCTGAGCTTAGGAGTATTTAAAAGTCCCACATGATCTCGTATGTAGGCAGATCTGGGCAAACAGACCTGCCAACTCCCTTAAAGGGTCCAGAGACATCAGAAGAGACCCTACCCCACACCAACTCCAGCCAGCTGCTTACATCCATTCTTGCTGAGTGAGAGGATTCTAAGCAGGACTTCTGATGGATTTCCATTATTTAAAGGACACTTCCTGAGGAGGCACAGGCAATGCAGGCTCCCAGAAACAGCAAGAGAGGAAAGGGGCTTTATCAGGTATCTTACACAAAAGGACCTTTACCTCTGCATCTTATAGGTAGGCAAACCAGAGCTCAGAAAAGCCAGGCAGTTCACCTCAGGGCATCACCAGGATGGTTTTTTTTTTTTTTTTAAACTATCAAAACCCATCTCTGTCTTTGCAGCAAAGTCCTTGAGAGAACGAATGAGGGTTTCCAGGAAGTCAGGAGCAGTGTGGGCACAATGACCACCTCTCTGCCCAGCCCCACAGCCTGGCAGGCCTCAGTCATCACACGGCAGGTGTTCAGGAGGCCCTCAAACCCAGGCCTCTCCAAAGACACATCATCAGCAAGAAGCTGAGGCAGCTACCACACAGCTTCCTTTCCCTACGGAGCCCTATGCTTACAACTGTAATGATCATTAAGACCAGGGCCCTGGAGGCACCTCAAAAGAGCATAAGGCTACGGTGGTTGTCCCTGGTCATTGTCCTTGTCGGTCCCCCTCCCCTCCCTGTGAGGCCTGTGTCAATCCACATGGGCCATTCCATTGCCAACTGAGAACCCCAGCTGCTCTGGGCAGCGTCCAAATGTTAAGCTGCTTTTAGAAAACTGGGGATTCATCCCTGGGCAGAAGGGATTTAGCCAGAATTGGGCACCATTTAGAGAAGATTACACCCTAATTGCCCTGGTGTCAGCAGGCAAGCTCCTGCCAGCTGAGCCCTGGGACTGGGAGAGGTCCCTGGAGACCCCGGCTTCCCTATCCAAGGACACAGAGCCCAGCACTGGGGCCTGGGGACCAGTCATCATCTTCCACAGCAGCTGGCTCAACACAAGACTTCCATTTAGCAGCCTGTGGTCAGGACAGGAGGAAGGGCCTAGAGGCCCCATGGGCAGCATCCAGCTCACATCTGTTCTGGGCCAGAGGAAGACAAGTCAGCAAGCAGGCTGGCTCAGACCACAGGTGCGTGTGGCAGGAGCCCACTTTTCTTACTGTCTCTAGCCCTCACCACATTCTTTCACCTCAGTAAGCAAGAGAAATCAGTGAAGCTCATGGTCAGAAAATGACAGAAGAATCTCAAGTACAGGCCATTCCACCCAGACCTTAGAGGGTTTCTCACCACAGGACCAATAACAAAAGAGCCCAAGAGAGAATGAGAGACCATTACAGGCTCCATTTTCTAGTTCTGAAGGTTCTGAAAGATGGCTGAGCCTGTGGACAGCACCGCGGCACTGCAGCCCTGTCTCAGGATGCAGTGGTGACACATAGCCTGGGTGCACACCCAGCCCGGTCCTCTACGGGCAGGTCCCCACCACAAGGGGCTTGCATACCTTGAAGTGATATCATTAGGCTCAGACTAAGGGATTCCGGGCCTATGTTTCCTAAAAGTTGGAGGAACCACAGATGTCTGATCTCCAGTCCTTGTACTGTCTCGTGCTTTGGCCTTGTCAAGTCACCCTGGGAGCCTTCCATTCCTTCTCATGCTGTCCCATGACCCTCACACACTATCATCCTGGATATTCTCTTTTAGACACTACCGTGGGCTGCTCTACTACCCGACATGGTCTGCTTCAGCTTGACTAGTCTGTCCTCGCAATACGGCTTCTGGGAGGTAGGGTGTAACAGGAGACAAACATGACAGGAAGGGAGGCCTCGTGAATGTGAGTGCCTTCTTGTGCAGCCACATACCTCTTTCCTCTCTGCTTTCACGGGGGTTGAGCAGAAGCCCTCAGCAGGCCAACAACAAGTACAGATGTTATGCTCTTAGCCTTTCCAGCCTCCAGAACTCAGATGAGCCCTTTCCTCCTGATGTGTTCTAGTAATAGGAATGGACTCAGATGCAGTAATGCAAACACAGCCATGGAAACTGCAGATGCTATCTGGAGAAAGCAATCCTTACACTCCTCACCAAGACCTTATAGTATGGGACTGTATGTGGAGTCCTTAAAGGAACAGTGCAGCAACCTCAAGTCACCAATGATGACTTCTTGGAGGGGTTGGGGAGAGGCAGTCCCCTGAGCCTCACTCATCCTTGGGATTTCTGGGAGTAGGATGGTCTTTCAGACTTCAGCTCTTACAGGAAAGAAAGGGAGAAAGGCAACCCATGGTGAAAACTGAGGCACCGCCCCAGGATGAGGAGACAGAGGGACTAAGTCATAACATAAAAATAAATAAAGAGGGGCTGGGATGACAACCCAGCAGGTAGCAGCCCTTTGTCATCAAATCTGACGACCGAGTTGCATCCTTAGAAGCCATATTGTGGAAAGAAGACTGACTCCCATAAGGTGTGCTCTGGCCTCCAAGCACAGGGCATGGGGAGGGTGTACAAAATTATACAGTAAAACGCATAAAGAGGAGTTGGGTGCTTACCATGTGAGCTTAAAGTTCAAATCCACAAGTACTCACATAAAAAGCCAGGCATGACAATACACTCCTGTAACGCCACTCATGGCAAAGGTAGACAAAGGTAGAAGGGCCACTGGGGCCTGCTGGCCACCAGCTACGCTGCAGGTTCAATGAGACCCTGTCTTAAAGGAGTAAGGTGAAATCAGGACACCCAAAGTCCCCCGCAGACCTCCGTACAAGTGCAGGGTTGCATATATATATATATATATATATATATATATATATATATATATGCCTCCTCTCTCCCTTTTCTATCACACACATATAGGGACACATATATAAATTAATTTAAGAAGACAGAAGCCCAATAAGGTGGCTGGCTAATACACTGTTAAAACAGCATTGTACTAGCAAAAGAAAAATCACATAGCTCAATGGAACAAAACGGGGCACATAAAGAGAGCCACACAAATAATACTGAATGGTGTCTGACAGAGGAGCAAAGGCCACCAGCCACAGCAAACCAACCGCACACCCACACAGAATAGTCAGTCTCAAACTCCTCACAAAAGTTAATTCAAAATAGACCAGAGTCTCACATCAGAAGTGCAGAACCATCCAGGTAGCTAAAATAAAAGAAGTAACTACGTGACCCAGGGTTTGGTTTCGCAACACTAAAAACACGACCCACAGAAGCAAGAGTGGCATGAAGTAAAACACCTGTCTGTCAAAGCCCCCCCCCCCAAGGTGCTGAAAAGACCAGTATGGCCTGGGACTTAGCCCCAAGCAGCTAAGTGCTGGCTGTGGCTACACGCAGACTAAAACCAGCACTTACAACGGAATAATAAGAAAGCAAGCAACTGGATCGAAGATGTCCCCAAGATAGGAAAGATATCAAATCACACTAATGGCACAGGGGCAAAAGAAAAACGGCCTGGATTCCAACCTGAGCATGGCAAAATAATAATGACAGACTGACGGGTGAAAAGATGCCAGGGCCATGTGTCCTCGGGATCTGCAAACTGAACAGCAGCCACAGCATCCCACTGTCCAGCAACAGCAGGGACGGCCCGCACGAACGGGCCAGCGGGAGCCATCACTTGCTACTGATGGAAATGCCAAGTGGACCAGCCACTTGGAAGCAGTCTCGCTTCCTATGTGTATTTATCCAGCAGATTAGAAAACTTATGTCTGCAGTGGAAAAGCGAAGTGACCCGAACACCCATCAGTGGATGAGGAGTTGGCGAGAAGAGGTGAAGACGCTCTAGTCACACGGCTTTCTGATAAAAATAACATTAGAGAGATGGTAAAAAGACCAGTGATTGGCAGAGGCTTGTGTGGTGAGGGTAAGTAGGTGAAAATTCTTCAAGGTAGAAGGATACTATACACTTGTCAAAGGCAGACAACACCCAAAAAGCAGTCAAAAATCTTAATATACTTAAATGTTTTTAAAATCTAGATCGAGGGTCTAGGATGGAATGCATAATGTGGTCAAAAATTTAAATTACAAATGAAGGGTGCAGAAGTATTACAATGGGATCAGTAACTGGAGAAAGTGAAATATGCAAAATTAAAGGGAAAAGGCTGGTGAAGTAGCCGACTGGGGCGCGCATGTGAACCAGGACCAGTGAGTGACAGTGTGACAGATGGTGGGTGCCTAGTGTCTCACTGCTGGGGTAGGAGGTTCCAGATGAGCAGGTGGTGAGAAGGAAGCATGTGGTGATGGCGAAGTAACTGAATTCCTAGTTGCAGATACGTGTGTCCATGACTTAGCAGACACACAACTCACCCTGTGGCTGAAAGGGTCTAGCATTAGCCACACTTTGGTACAATGAGCAACTAGATCTTGGTTTCTAATACCTCGCTCATCTGAAGCAACTAAGGCTTCTTGGGAGAAACAGCTGGCTCCAGAACTAAACACAGAACGTCTCTAGTATCAGAAAGCTTAAAAAGGTACTTAGCAAGGGGCTTGGGAGATGGCTCAATCAATAAAGTTATTGCTGCTCAAGTGAGCTCAGAACAAAGGCACCTGTGTACAAGGCGTCTATAACCCCAGCACCACCGAGGCAGGACAAGAGAATGGTAGGGATGGGCCTTGCTGGCCAGCCAGTCTAGCCAAATCAGTGAACTGAGCCAAATCAGTGAACTGACGGTTCAGTGAAAAACCCTGTCTGGGAAAACACGGTGGGGAGCAACTGAAAAAGACACCCAACCTCACGTCTAGCCTCCATACATATGTGCACCTGCATACTACCCACCCCCTGACACACACAGGATGCTTAATAACAAACAAGCAAACAACAACAACAAAAAAATCACAATAGAGCTGTCGGGATCGTAAGAGTCAAAGCTAGAAATTTAGTATTATTACAACCCAGTGAATGAAGTGAAATTCCAATGTGTCGGCACTGATGAAACAACAAAGGAGTGAGAGCAAAGGACAAAAAGTGTGAAGCTCACCCAGGCACTTTGCTGAGTTCCTTCCCAAGAGCAGCGAGTGAAACAGGGAGAGGGAGAGCGCTAATGTGGAGAAATCTGTGGAGTTCGATGCGAGCCACTGTCTCCAAACCTTCACATTTTTGTTCCCGTTACCTGGCTTTGACAAGTGCACAGTATCATTTTCATCCCCTCAGTGCCATACAGAACTGTTTTACTCCCTTGAAAACCAATCCATACACTACACACCCTGCCCTTCACCATGAGTCTCAGTCAACCAAAGCCTGGTGAAGCACAGATCCCTAATATGTAAGAAGACAGGATTATGACTGTCCTCTTCTGACCCTGTCATTCCCAGACCCACTCAAAAAATACCAAATAACAAATGTCCCCATTAGTGAGTGTCTATCAAACACCCGACCTATCTTCCTTTAAACTGTCAAAGTGGCCAAAAATAAGGAATGTCTGAGAAATCATCACAGGTCAAGTGCCTGAGAAGACACGGTGACCGGATGAAAGGTGGAGTCACAGATGAGACCCTGGGTTAGAAGCAGCACACCAGGTAAAAGCAAAGACAAACTAGACAAAGTACAGGCTTTATGACACTCTCTGGTCCTGAGCGGTTCATGGGCTGTAACAAACATATCACACTAAGGAACTGCTTGAATGAGATGGGCAAGGGTGAGGGTTGGGGATTTAGCTCAGTGGTAGAGCGCTTGCCTAGGAAGCGCAAGGCCCTGGGTTCGATCCCCAACTCAAAAAAAAAAAAAAAAAAAAAAAAAAAAAAAAAAAAAAAAAGAGATGGGCAAGGGTGCGCGTCCACACCAAACCTCTGCACTGTCTGAGATTCTGTAAATCTAGAATGGTCCTAAAGTGATCTGCTTTTAAATTAATCATAAAAAGGCAGCACAGTTTGACAGAGTCAATGGTTAAAAACAGAAACTCTGACACGATTCTTGGCTTTAACAGGGTGCTGAGGGGCTGGCGTGGATGTGGTGTCATAGGCTGGCAGTCCTGGGGCTTCTGAGAGGGAGCAAGGGGCAGGTTTTTCACTTGGTATAGGAAAATGTCCAATCCAACATACAAATGTGTTCTCTAGTGGCTGGGGCCAGCTGTGCCCAGGGATCTGCGTTCACTTGTGTTATTTCAGACAGGGTCTTCTGTCCTTTAGTTTGACCTTGACCATGAGACTGAAGATAATCTTGACCTTCTGATCCTCCTGCCTCCACTTCACAAGGCTCAGGATTACAGGTGTGCATCATCTCCCCGTTTACTCAGCACTGAGGATCGAATCCGAGGACACGGGCGAGCTTGTGAAGCACTCTGCCAACTTAGATACAGTTCCAATCCCGTTGGTGGTTTTTTTATGAATGAAACGACACACAGGCAAATGCAAAATTCGCATTATTTTCATAGCTTTCCTCACATATCAATCACTTTCAGACAAATAACTCTAGAAATCTCACTTGAGCCAAGCTGGGGAAATTGAAGTGCTGCTCAGACAAGCAGATAACATTAAGGAATTGTTAGGTTTCAGGCTTGAAAACTCAATAGCTCTTGCTTTGTAGGAAAATACTCCTTATTTTCTCAACAAAGCTACTGCTACAGAAGTAACAAACCAAGATGAACTGAGGCACAGAAGCAAGACCGGCCACAGTTAGAAACTGTCGATGTAGGCAAGAACATGGCTGGGTCCACTGAACCCTTCTCTCTACTTCTGCTTTGCTTAAAACTACAACTTGTTCAGCCTGATGTGGCTGCAGATGCCTCTGATTCCCAAAACTAAAACCCAAACCAAACCAAATGGAAATACAAAAACTCTACAACTTGTCTGCTTTTTGAAAACTGTGGCAAACGCACCATGGTCTCCCTGTCCTGTGTGGTATCTCTATCTGACACATACTCACGAGAAAAGGAACCAACAAGGAGAAATGCCCAGCGTTCCCACTTCTCCTCCCTGCACAGGTTCTACAACAGACATGGGTTGCTCTATGCTCTGAAGCTCCTAAAATGTACACATTTAAACAGTGATGTCTAAATACTGAAGAGGCTCTCCACTCCTGCCCTCTTCAACGCCATCCTCCTCCTGTGCCTGGTGACCACTGGCTTTACGAAAGTTGAGGGTGACTGGCTTCAGCCCTGGTCCTGGCCCTGAGGCTCTACCTAACTCTGTCCACCTCCAGGCTTGGTCTGGAGAGGACCACTCTTTTCGACTTCACTTTGAATACTGAACCAGAGGGGCCCGGGCCCAACCCTCGCCTAACTGAGCTTGCATTGTCATGAGTCACACACTGTCATCACAACACGGCAGGTAATCATGTGCAGAACAACGTGTCATCTGGTCCACATATGAAAAAGAAGGCCTGGCTAGACGGGGTGCCACCTCAGCTGGCAAGAACAAATCTGCTCGCCACTCTCGCAAATAAAGAGCTGGGTCCCTGAGTAGACTCAGCCGGAATCCCACACGAACCTGGGCCAGGGCCGTTGCTGATGGTGGCTGCTCAGAACGAAGGGAAGGACAATGACCATCCGAGTGGTCTTAGTACGCCAGACTGTTGTGACAGGCACCATTATTAAGCCACCAAGCCTTAAACAAAAGAGTAGTTCATTTAAGGCCACACAATTCCTGAGAGCTCAGACAGGGTCCCAAAACACAACTCTGACAACACAGAAATGGGCACCACATACAATTAACCTCCTCTCTTGCTCAGGCAATGCCTGGCTTCTCTGAGGCCTGCTGGCTCCCCTGAGAGTGATAAGCTCCCAGCGCTGGGCTTGGGCCTCCCCCTGGCTCCAGCTGCTAAGCCTCAGAGTATGCTTGGCATTTCTGAAGACAGGCTCGCTCCATCATAGCTGTGCCAGCCCTTGCCCGGTGGAAGGCGGCCAAGGCCACACCTCCACATGCTGGCAGGGATGGCCTGGAGCAGCTATTCACATGGCTGGGGCAGATTCTCTGCCAGGTATAAGTATCTGATTCCCATGCCCCTCAGAACAACACCAGAGTCTGATACAGCAGCTAGACACATTATTAAAAGTAGAAGGGGACTATCAAATTCCTTTGTGACCCCCTGTCCTCCATTTTATAGTTCGAAAGGCAGGCCAGAAGAAGGGAGGTCACCCATCAGAAGGGGGACAAGGCCACTGGCCAGATGCCTACAGCTGCCTCACAACTGCTTCAAGGATCTGCAAGACCCTCGAGTGGACCACCTTCCTACAAACAGTCCATTACTGACACCCCACATGACCCCACAAAACACTGTGACTCCCATGCCTCCGCCCCCCACCCCCCAGATCTGTCTGCTCAGAAATGAGGATCCGCAGTCTGAGGATGTCAGAGGATCAGGGGAAATTAGACTAGGACTTTCCCCTGTCTGGAAGCAAATACTCCAGGAAGCCGGGCCTCAGGTTGGTAGGGCACCAATCTGTGTACCTTGAAGTGCACCCACTGTTAACCCCTTCATCACTCCTGCCTCCTCAAGAGGCGCAAGGGTTGAAGACAGCAGCTCAGGCAAGCCCAGAGTCAAAGGGCCTGCCAGAAATGGTCTAAGCTTGAGAGGTGAGCGGGACTTCCAGGAAGAAGGGAGACGCAAAGTGGCCCCACGAACTGGCAAGGCATGACACACAGGGCAGCCCTCAGAGGTGGCAACAGGAGATACTCAAGCACAGACAGACAGGTATAGGAGGTGCTGCAAGCACTACAGTGAGGAGCTCCAGGCCTGAATGAGGTGGAGCTCGGCTGACAAAGCATTTACTAGGTGCCAGGGTCTGGGCCCAGCCTGACGCTGGATTCCACCCACAAGGGTGATGCATACAGCTCAGCACCACCAGAAGTGACAGGGGACAGCAATGAGGGTGTGTCCAAGCCTGTTCCTGGACCAAGCCCAGGTGGAGGGAAACTGCTTCTGGGAATCTCTCACAACAGAGACGGGGAACCTGAGCTCAGCCCATTCTCCTACCGCAACTGCCCTCCTCTGCCCGCCCCGCACACCTATATACCCAAAGCTGCAGCGAAGGCCACAGCAAGCTGTGTCTTGACCACTCGGGACCAGGAACAGGCTGGCAAGAGTCCATCTAGTCCTCTTCCCCACCATGATGGATAAGCAGAAAGACTTGGGACAGATGTGGCCCTTACTGAGTTAGACACACAATATCAGCAAAACAGGCTATGGGGCCTCCTCTCCACTTCTAGCCTCAGTCAACACCCGGGCCATGGTTGTAAGCAAGACATAGCCATTCTCCCAGAAATAAAGACAGCTCGGTTGACAGCGGGGTCAACGCTCAGTTGGCTCACCAGCACAAGCTCTCCTGGGATCTGGTTGTAAACCCTTTCACCCAAGTCAGACGGCTTCCTCACCTCAAAGGCTTGCATGACTAAACTCGGGCAAGCACACAAGCAACTCGACGACAGCATAACTTAACTTGTTAGTAACTAAATCTACCACATTTAAAGGAGCAAACAACTTAAGACAGTTCACCTCTCTGTGGGGAGAAAACTTCCTACATGCGCTGTCTCCTTAAACCTTCATTTTTTTTTTTTTTTAAAGTAGAAGTTAGTATTTCAAATACAATACTGACCAAGATTAAAGAGTTTGACCAGAGCCTGCTTTGGCATGGGTGTGAGGAACAGACACAATGCTGACCAGAGGCAGATTGGCACAAACTTTTGGCAACACTCTCTGAAGCTGATGCATTCCTCTGGACTCCACCAGAAACTTCTAGAAGAAACCTTATCCCACCTCACAAAGGGGAGAGGAGCAGCCTGTCCAAGCCTATACAGCCAGTGTGGGATTGGCATTAGACTAAGCAGATACCTAAAGGGCACCTAGAGAATAGATCGCACCCTCTTCCTCATCTTCTCAGAGGTTTCCCTCCAGATACAGACAAGGCCACATGTATGCCACCATTGTTCTTCACTGAGCCATAAAATGATTCTGCCCATAAAACAATTGCAGGAGGCTGACCAACAGAAGTCACCCAAGTGAGGACCGACTAGATCACCAACAGCCAATTTTCACAGCACATGCCCTTGAAAGAAACCTGCTAATTCAGAGGAGGAGAGTGGGCTTCCCAGGAGAGGTTCACAGGCATTCCACAGGAAGTGGGAAGGCAACCTATATGTATGTGCAGTGGGAGTGGCACTGTAATTAAAGGGTGCAGCTACCTGCCTGGAGCACCAAGGAGGGGGGAAGGGGAGCCCCAGACAGAAGACTAGATTTGGGAAGAGGATACACCCACTCCATATTTTCACAGTCCTGACCTTCATCTATCACCTTGACTGTCCCCTCCCCCTCCAGGGGGGCTGCCCCTCCCCCTCCTTTTGTCAACCCACTGTGGATGGAGCCAGGCTTGGGAAAGTAACTGATGTCCTCTGACAGACAAGAGACTTGAGATTCTGTGGGAAGACTCAATTCCTACCTTCCCACAGAAGCAGCCACTTCTGGGACTCACCCAGCCCTGTTCTATCCAGACTTTAGGGATTCATTCCCCCACAGAAAAGAAGAGAGGCTCTAAAGAGTTCAGGCACCCACCCAAAGCTGGCTGGGAGCAGAAGTATCCAAAGATGAGCCTGTGATTTTAACACCCTAGAGCAGAACTGAGTCTGACAGGGAAGGGAAACCGTTCAGATAATCCAACAAGCTACCTGTGTGGCCCCACATCAGGCCTTTCTAAACGCAGAGCACTCAGAGCAATACTTGTGGGTTGGCAAAGCTGTATTCCTACTTTGCAGAGCTGGAAGCTAAGGTTTGAGGAGAGCTTGCCCATGGCTCACCCATAGCTCACCCATCATAAGCAATAAGGAGGGGTTGGTCCAAACTCAAGTGTGTCCCTCTTCCAGAAAGCATTTCCCCGACAGTCTCCAGAACACGGCTGGGGAGTCAAGACGGATGGGAGAATCACTAACACTTAAATCATCCCAGAAAGCTTACCCAGGTCCCTCCTACTGCACCCCCCCCCAAGCTCTTAGCCAGCCTGGGGGGGGTTCAACCTCTCTCCCTACAGTGGGATGACACAAAACACCAGGTTCCGACAGAAGGAACGCAGACTCCAGGGCGACAGGCAGGGCCTAGGAGACCGAGCAAGACAGGAAGCGGTCGATGGAAGCCATGCTTCCCAGTAGTGGGTGCACCATTAATGAGATGGGGGAAAGCAGCTGATTGAGCCAGAGCTAAGTCACACTGATGCGATGGATACTGGGAAAGCCGGCCTGTCAAGGGTCATGGGCAATCAGGAGCTGCGACTCACTGTATCCATCCCTTCCCAGCCTCAGGCAGTCATGAAACCAGATGAACAGCACAGAAAGCAGCTGCTCCAAAAAGGGGGGCAGTGATTTGCTTGAAGATGACAGACTGTGGTCAACCAGCCCCAGGCTCAGCCTTACCAAGGGGGTCACTTTCACGGACAGCCTCAGCTGTAAGGGCATCGTCTGCTCCCCCACCGCCTACACAGACACACCCAAGGCAGCAATAACCATAGCAGGACATCAGTCCTCAACGAAAGGACTATTAAGGCCTGCGGAGAAAACTAGCGGGTACGTGGAGCTGCAGGGAGCCTAGACCCCAGCAGCAGGGCACGGGGCCGAGCATGGTCACTCTCCGTCACTGCCTTGGACCACAACTCTAGGTCTCCTGCCCCACCCCTGGTACCTCCCACCACTGGGCAGGGTGACCTCAGCGCCCCAGGCAGGGGTCGCAGCCGGCAACTACCTCTTTGAGCTGCTCCATCTCGCTGCGGATGGCCTCATAGTCCACCTCGAGCTCCTCGAACTGCAGCTTGAGCTGGTGCTTCTCCTCAAGCACCGCCAGTCCATACTCGGCCGCCTGGATCTTCTCACGCGTGGTTTCGGCCAGCTCGTGGGACAGTCGCTTCACCTCGGCGCGCAGCCACTCCGGCTGCGCCTCCATCACCAGACGCGCATACTCCTCCTCCTCCGACGGCGCGGACATGGTGGCCGCGCGCCGAGGCCGGCTCCCACCTTGGCTCCCACAAGCCGGGCCCTCTTAGCCGCCGCCGCCGCCGCCCAGCCCCGACGGCCGCCCGCGCCGCCGCACTGCTCCTCCCTGACGCGCGGGGAACACTGGGGGCTGCAGTCCCACTGAGCATGGACTACATAACCCGCAGTCCCTTGCGCCCAGCTGGTCTGAGGCTGTGATTGGTCTAAATCTCAAGGGGGCATGAGCCTAAAGAGACGCAAAGCTACGTCTCCCTTAGCATTGTGGGAGATGTAGTCCTACTGTGCGCTCACTGCTTGGCCTGTTGTGTGCCGCGCCTGCCTGGCTTCAATCGTTGATTGGCCGGCGCCGCTGACGTGACAGCAGTAAAGGTGCCACCGACCCCAGGCCAGGGACCCCGCAGCTACCCGGAGAACCTCCAGCCTTGTGCTCCCATCCTTTATAGAGTATGGCGATCTGAGCTGTGGAGACTACGAATAAGATTCTCGTCCTACAACGTCAGAGCTTAGTTGGTGAGACTGTGTGGCGCGCGCTCTATGCGGGATTTGAATGACTTGTGGCGGGCCGCGGGCACTGCCAAAAGGATACCAACAATCTGACGCTAGGGGCTCAGCGGAGCCCAAACCCGGATACTACTTCCTTCCTCTTGTCCCTTTGTCCGTTAGGATATTCTTTCATAGAAATGAAAGCACCTCCGTGAGCATAATGTCATGGGTGTGTTTAAATGTTGTCTGTCCCCGATTTTCGGCGGGACATGGCTGTACTCTTCACTGTATGTCTAAATAAAAGTTCCCTCCTCGCATGGTGATTTGGATAGAACAAGCTTGTTCCTCTTCTCACTGCACACCCTCCGCCCCCACAACACCACACCCTACAGCTGCGGACCACCATAAAACACAGAGGTCAGCTGGAGAGAAGGCTCAGAGGATAAAGTTCTTGCTCAGCAAGAGCAACGACCTATATTTGCACCCCCAGAGCCCACATAAAGCACAGTCTATAATCCCAATGTTCCCAAGGCAAGATGGGAGGTGGAGATTGGAGAATCCCCTGAAGTTAGACTAGTGCATGAAGTTGGGGGGGTGGGGGTGGGGGAACTAAGATAACCGGCCTCAAACAAGATGGAAGACAAAGACTGACAACTAGATCTGGCCCTCTGATTCCCAGTGCATGTGGGGCCTGTGTGTACACACAGGAATATGAACCCACTTCACTTCACCACACACACACACACACACACACACACACACACACACACACACACACACACACGATTAAAAGAAAATCTAGGGCCAACACAAGAATTGTGTAGTAAATAAACTTTGTGTGGTGGAGCACACCTTTAATCCCAGCACTTGGGAGACAAAGGTAGAAGGATTTCAAGGCCAGTCTGATCTATATATGAAGTTCCAGGCCAGCCAGGACTAAATAGAGAGACCCTGTCTCAAAAACAAGAGAGAGTTGTATAAATACACCTGTTATTAACCTTTTCTCTTGAGCCAACCAGCTTAATTTGCTAGGAGAGTCCTGGCTCTACACTGAGGCCCATATATCAGGCCCACAAATCTCTTCACACTAAGTGAGGGAGGATGTTTTGGAACAAACCTTGCTCCAACAAGGGCAGAGCTCTTCAGTACCTGCACCTATCCTGGCTGCCTGGGAACCTCTCCACCCTGACCTGAACCTATGAGGCAGGTGTGAGTAGGGAGGGAGAGAGCCATGAGTTTCTACTGAGAACCTGACCAGGGAACTTTGAACTTGAAGATAAAGGTGATCCCAGGCACATTGGGGAGACAAATGGTGGGTCACAATCATTGTAGGCTTCCTTCAGCAGGGACAGTGCCAGCCAGCTAAGTTAGGGCTCAGAAGAAGGTTTCTAGGATCTTGTTGTCACTGGTAGAAGTGTGGCAACCAGGAAATACTCTGAGGAGGTGACACCAGAGAGAGATCCAGAGGACTCCACATTCAAGGATGATGTGGGTGGACACCCCCCCACACACTTGAAGATGAGAGACTCCCTTTTTAGCGCTCCCTGCATCAGTCTTTTTTTTTTAATATTTTTTATAGATTTATTCATTTATTATATATAAGTACACTGTAGCTGTCTTCAGATACACCAGAAGAGGGCATCAGATCCCATTACAGATGGTTGTGAGCCATCATGTGGTTGCTGGGAATTGAACTCAAGACCTCTGGAAGAGCAGTTGGGTGCTCTTAACCACTGAGCCATCTCTCCAGCCCCCCTGCGTCAGTCTTTGACCTGTGCCAGTGCACTCAGCGTTCTCAGTATTCCGGTTCACACCATTGTTTTATGAATGAGGAAACTGAGGCCCGTTACCAAGTCCTTGGTATGACTTCCCGCCCACCCCCTCATCCATTCATGATGCCCCCAAAGGCTGTCACCCTGCCTCTCAGCAAAGAGGCATGAGAGTGACTGCATGAGAGTCACTTGCCTGTCTCAATGGCCCATCACCTCTGCCTGAATCACTGACATCTCCTCTTCCCCCTCCCCTCCCAAAACAAAGTTAAGATGTCGAAACCACTTCCAAGTCTGCATATGCACATCCACTGGAGTGTTGATTACTCTTCTGGGCTTTAGTAGCTTCCTTCCCTTGGGTGTGTGTATTCTTACAGGGTGGGCGGGCCACCGTAGAATGTCAGCTCCAGGAGGGCGGGAACCTTGACAAGGCCCAGCATTTTCTAGCCCCTATCTAGGGCTCCAGCCAGGTTCCCAAGGGATTCCTCTCATAGTTTGGCCTAAGCCAGCACCACTCCCTGGAAATGTGTGCCCTCTGGTGATGAGGCAGAGGATGTACATGAGGATGGAGGCAGCCTGGTAGAGAAGAACGTGGACTACTACTAGCCAGAGATGCAGTGTTCTTATCCACTGAGGCACTTAGGGGCAAAGAGGAGTGAATTTCTCCCCATCGACCTGCTGTACGATTATGAACAAAGGCTCCGGTGTGTCAGGCATCCCAGACAAAACTGGCCAATCCTGCACAAAGACACCGGCGAGGACTTAACCAATACAGAGCAGGACATCAGGCTCTGTGTACTCACTGCTGCCTGGAGCACTGTCCTGGTCCATGTGACCACCCCCTTGATGGCCTGGGAGCAAAGTGCTCTCTCTTCTTCAGGCGGCAACCTGCTTGGGTATGCTTGACTGACCTAGAAGAACCATGCATGACATAGCGTTCCTGAACATCCATGATGTAGGATGGCAATGGTTATGGGCTTAAACCTAAATGCCACTCATTCAACAAACCCCTGTGTCAGGCCTTGGAGAGCTTGGACACATTCCTTTTTTTTTTTTTTTTTCTTTTTCTTTTTTTCCGGAGCTGGGGACTGAACCCAGGGCCTCGAGCTCGCCAGGCAAGTGCTCTACCGCTGAGCTAAATCCCCAACCCGCTTGGACACATTCCTAATGGTAATACTGGAGACCTTAACATCCTTATGACTATTTATCCTGCTACGAGGCCTGGGCCTCAGAATTAATTTCTTGGGTTAGTGAGATGGTGAAGAGGTAAGGGGGTAAGGGTACTTGTTCCAAAACTGATGACCTGAATCCAATACACACACACACACACACACACACACACACACACACACACACTTACTCCTGGCTGATGAGCAGATGGATACTTCTCTCCCTCGGGTATTCCTGCCCTGCCCTCCACATCTTTCCTCATGTATCTGGGGGCATGGGGTCCTGTGGCTTAAGCCAAGATAGCTCTGGATGAGACAGCCCGTTGGGACTATCACCCGACAGTTAGGCTGTCCGCCAGTGCCTCTCTCGGCTTCACAGAGAACCTTTTGTCTTGTAAAGCTCTGACCTACTGCTTAACTCATGCTCAGATTCAACATGGACCCTATCTGAATCCCAGGTGGCTCTGTTTGTTTTCTAGAACTTTATCAATCAACGGGATAGAACTGAGAGCCTAGAAACTAACCCACGCCTTTATGGCGAGCGAGTGTTCTAGAAAAAATAAATATCAAAGAGCAAAGTGGGAACCACCTCGTGTCAGGTGCAAAATTAGCCCAACTAGGATTAAAGACTTAGCATTATATTACTCCAGAAGAAAACAGAGGGCTAGATTTTTGTGGCCTTGGATCAAGAGTGGTTTCGTAAGTACGACATCTGAGCCTGGGCAGTGGGGGTGGGAGAGAGAGAGACAGAGACAGAGAGAGACAGAGACAGAGACACAGAGACAGAGACACAGAGACAGAGACACAGAGAAACACACACACACACACACACACAGATACATATACACACAGAATATGAATCACCAAACTTAAAATCTCTCCTTCAAAGGATAATTTTAAACAGTGGGAGAAATTCTGTGACTGGGGTTCAGCCCTTGAACACAGAGATGTCATCACAAGCTGCAACCTCAGAGCCCTGTGTGTATCCTGGGTATCCTGGACCTCTGCAGGCCCTGTGTGTAGTGTGAGGACCCCAAGAAAGAGTTGGGAGTGAAGTTTCTTTTCTTTTCTTTCCTTTCCTTTCCTTTCCTTTCCTTTTCTTTTCTTCCCCTTTCTTTCTTTCTTTCTTTCTTTCTTTCTTTCTTTCTTTCTTTCTTTTTCTCTTTTTTTAATCTTCTTTTTTCTTTTTTTTCTTTTTTTTTTCTTTTCTTTTTTTCGGAGCTGGGGACCGAGCCCAGGGCCTTGTGCTTGCTAGGCAAGCGCTCTACCACTGAGCTAAATCCCCAACTCCCCCCCTTTTTTTTCTTTTTAATAGTCTCTCTAAATAGTTTGTCTCTGGAACCCACTCTGTAGTCCAGTCTGGCTTTGAACTCACAGAGTTCGCCTGCCTCTGCCTCTGCCTCCCAAGGGCTGCCATAGTGAACACATGTTCATCCCAGGTGAGGGATGAGGTGGTAGCATGAAGGGTTGAGGTGGGTGTAAAAAGAGGAGAGAAGGAAGAGAAGCTCTCCTGTGCACCAACACTGTACTTTAATAATAACATGAGCACCACTGTGAGCGTTTGTTTGCTCATGCCCATAATCACACCATAGGGGTCCAAAAGGCAGAAATCTATTTTCTCACAGTCCTGCCTCACCCAGGTGCCAGCGTGACCCAAGATGATTTGTGAGGTCTTCCTTCCCAGTTCATAAACAGCAATCTTTCTGAATCTGGACTTATTCTCATACAATAGAAACAGCTTTCTGTTATCCCCTTCAGTTTAAAAGGGGGATGATAACAGTGTGTCATGCACGCACGCACGCGCAGTAGCCAGAAGAAAATATTAAGCATCCTTCTCTATCAACCTTCTAACCTGTTCCCTTGAGTTAGGGTCTCTCCTTGAAACCTGGATCTCTCATTTTTCTAGGCTACATTAGAAGCTAGCCCCGGTAATTATCCTGTCTCTGCTTTCCTTCAAGCTGGGATTACAGATGCTCATGGAGCACCAGGGTTGTTACATGGGTGCTAGGACCAGAACTTTTGCCTCATGATTGTGCATCAAGTTCTTTTAACCACTAAGCTATCTCTCCAGCCCCCACCTTCTCTCCTTAGAGGGACATCAGTCCTCTTAGATCAGCCCCTCACTACACATGGGCTCATTTAATCTTTATTACCTCCTCATCGGCTTCATTAGGAATCAGAACTTCTACATGATTGCAGCAGGGGTACCCCAATCAAACCATAGCAAAAGAATAATAGTTATCAAACGATACTTGGGTAGGTGTCTAACAATCTATGCACCTGTAGTGGGGCTATTCCTCGTTGTCAACTTGACCATATCTGGAATGATCTATAATCCAGAATTGGAAGGCTCACCTTTGATCCTGATCTTGAGGCTGGGAGATACAAGTTTCTGACCTGGATCTTGAGGCAAAGTGGCTATGAATCCCAGGAGCTTAAGGCAAGGAGATCTCTGAGTTCAAGGTCACCTAAGACAAAGCAAGACCCAGACCCAGGCATAATGGTACATACCTTTAATTTGGGACACACCTTCCGTTGGAGATTAACAAAAGGACATTGGAAGAACAAAGAGTCTCTCTTTCGCCTGCCTGCCTGCCTGCCTGCCTGCCTGCCTGCCTGCCTGCCTGCCTGCCTGCCTGCCTTGTGGGACTGAGCCACTGCTAGATCCTTGGACTTCCATCCATAGCTGCTGCTGGTCATTGTTGGAGAGCTGGACTACAGACTAAGTCATCAACCAATTCTCTTACTATCCAGAGACTACCCATAAGTTCTGTGACTCTAGAGAACCCTGACTAAGACAGCACCCATTAAAAAGTAAAGTTCCAGGGGCTGGAGCGATAGCTTGGTGGTTAAGAGAACTTACTGCTCTTGCAGAAGAACTGGGTTTGTTTCCCAATACCCTCGTGGTGGCTCACAACCATCCGTAACTTCAGAAGTAGTGGATCAGACACTCTCTGACCTCCAAGGGCACCGGGCACACAGGCAGTGTATTCATATACATATAGGCAGATGCTTGCACACCTCAAAGTAATAAAAAAGTCCCAATTTATACAATTTTATGATTCCTTTAAAGACTTCATCCCATGGCCAGTTTTAAGCTACTGGCATCAACTAAAATGAATAGTGTTTGAAGGGGACACACGATGGTAACTAACTATTGCCTGAGGCTTCCACTCAGATCCCCAGACCAAGACGATCTCGAGAGGACGGATGGGAGCCAAAGGTAGCTTGGGAGTTAGAAAGCGACGGGAGCTTTGAGTGGAGTGTCAGCGGACGCACGCATAACTAAATCTTCCAATAGAAGCTGCCCAGCAAGGATGCTTCTGCAGATTTAACCGCCCGCTCCCTTTAAGTTCGGCACAGGCTGAGCCACACAGTTCCAGCGGCATGCCAAAACCTTCGCTACTGCTATTTTCTTTTACTGCTGTATTTATATATTTTAAATTAGCCAAGCCAGCTCTTAAGATCTGCCTGCCTCTACCCCTGAGGACTAGGGTAATAGGTAAATAGGTTCAGGGGATTCAAGCTCAAGTGCTCATGCTTGCACGGGAAGCACTCTTACCCACTGAACCATCTCTCCAGCCCCAGCTGTGGATAGTTGTACTGAAAATACCAAAGCAGGCACGGGAGGCCGGCTTGGACTACTTAGTGAGTTGCAGGCCAGCTGGGGTTAATAGCAAGCACTTTTCCTTGCAAGTATGACGACTCTGACTTTAATTTTTAATGGGTGAGGAGATTGTTACTCACCTACCAACCATCACTTGATAGCTTTTATTCCTGTTGCTATGGACTGAATTGCATCCCCCTGCCACAATCATATAGACGCTCCAATTGCTAATGGGGTCTGTGAGGAAGCAATAGGGATGAAATGAGCTCCTATGTGTGCAGAGGGGGGCTGATGTAATAGGGCTAGCGTCTACATGGACATGCGTACTTGTGTAGCACATCATGCATTCACGCACTAAAGTTACAAAAGAAAAAATAATGTAGCTACAGTTTGTTGAGAATCTATTTTGTCTTAGCCACAAGCATTTAAAATAAGCATTTGTTAAATCTTTATTGGAGACTCCTGGGTGGGTCATCTTTCTGTCGCTGTAACAAATAACCCGAGACACTCAGCTTAAGAAGTGAAAGGGTGGGGTTGGGGATTTGGCTCAGTGGTAGAGCGCTTGCCTAGGAAGCGCAAGGTCCTGGGTTCGGTCCCCAGCCCGAAAAAGAGAAAAAAAAAAAAAAAAAAAAAAAAAAGTGAAAGGGTTTCCTTTGGCTCACCTTTTTGGAGGTTTCAGACCGTAACTGGTTGAGCCCTTTGCTTCTGGAGCCCGCAATGAAGCAACAGTTCACATAGAATGAAACTGTTCACCTCATGAACTTAAGAAGAGACAGGAAGGGGCAGGGTCTCAGTCTTCCCTTCAATGGGCAGGCCTCCCAGTGCCTCAAAGACTTCCTACCTGGCTAAGTAACACACTCCTATCAAGTGTAATTGTGCAGTTCAGAAGTCAAAATAATTCTTGGTGTTGCAGACAGAGGAAGATTTAACACAGGGGTTAATTATGAAAGGACAAAGCCACAGAAGCGGGTATCGTAGCGGGATCTCAACTCTGCAACAGGAAACCTACAGAGCACCATGTCCAAGGCCACAGCTGCCTGGACCCATGCAGCTGGAGGAGCGAGCGCTCAGTGAGACAAGTCCCTGTGAGGTTTACGTCAGCCAGAGCCTGCACATCATAGACCACCAAGTAGTACCTTCTTCCTTCTCCCTACTGGGAGCCACATCTTACTGGTAGAACCCATAGCCATCATTCTAAAAGGAAAGGCCACTGGGAGACATAGCTTTCAGCCTGACAGCCCCTGCAACCCAGGGTACAGAGGGATAAAATGAGTGAAAATAAGATCGTTGTTTTAAGATTTATTTTTATTTATACGTACGTATGTACGTGCGTGTGTGTGTGTGTGTGTGTGTGTGTGTGTGTGTGTGTGTGTGATGTGTGTTGAGGTTTGACCATTGCTGTGTATTGTAATGCTAAATCCTGTACCCCACGGTCTAGGTCTATGAGTGAATTCTCACGTTTACCAGCTTCCTTATGTCGTGCAAAACCTTGCTCCTTAATTTAAAACTACTGGTTAAATAAAAATGGCTACAGCTAATAACTGGAGGGGGTTAGAGGTAGGTGCTTTTTTTGAGTAACCTGGTTAAGTGGAGCAGAGGAAAGAGAAAGGAGAACAAGGTGGGATGGAGGAGGAGGCGCCATGAGGGGAGATGGACCATGAGTGCATGGCCAGGAGAAACATCAAGTAACTGGGGTACACAGCTAGGGAGATAGTCAGGCCGGCAGTTAGAAAAGTAGATTAGGGGTTACCTCCTAGTAATTGTCAAAGCCAAATAAAATAACCATAATCTGAGTCTCATTTATTTGTAAGCCAGCCAGGGATAAGCTTAAGTTTGTAGGACACATGTGTGTGCAGGTGCCCAAGGGGGCCAGAAAACGCTGCCAGATCCCCCAGAGCTGGGGTTACAGATCATTGCTGAACACCAAACTCAAGTCCTCAGGAAGGGCGGCAAACACTCTTAGCCACTGAGCCATCTCTCCAGTTACAGTAGAATAGAATTTTTGCAATAAACATGTAATTTGGATCTAGATGTGGTGGTACATGCCCATAATTCATAGCACTTGGGAGGTTGAGGCAAGAGATGAAAAGATCAAGGCTTGCCTGGGCGACTGATATGGTTCAAGGACAGCCTGGGCAGCTCAGTGGGTCTCTGGCTTGAAAGTTAACAGAATGTGGGAGACACAGTATCGTTGTAGAGAGCTTCCTTACTGGGCATAAGGCTTTAGGTTTAACCCATAGTATTGCAAAAATAAGTAGATGGATCAATCAAATTGCAAGCAATGTTATTTGCAGTCTACGTATGAGTGTGCTGGTATGTGCTCATGTGGAGGTGTCCCCACATGAATGAAAGCCAGAGGTCAATATCGAGTGTCTCGTAACTTTAATTTTTTCAAATTTTATTTTTAATGATTGTTCTTAAAACACTTCAACCTCCCTTATAGCCCACCACCCACCAGAGGTGACCTGCCTGTTTAGAAAGGTTCTTTGGAGCAGCTCCCATCTCTGTTGTTTGGAAATCAGCAGTGCAGCTCACAGGTTGACAGCGGCAGCTCGATCCACTGCAAACACTTCGCAGATGCACCAGCGGTCCAGTTTGGTAGAGCCCGGTTAGCAACAGCGATGACACGACCTAGCAGAGTCAGCCAGGCCTCAGCCTTAGCTAGGATCAGTAGGAGGGACCCAGAGGGACACCAGAAGTTCGGCTGTGCCTCTCTCTCAGGGAAGGGAAGATCAATGAGGACTCAAGACCCACAAGTGTTGCACAAGCCAAGCTCTGTCTCCCTCACTCCGTGGAGTCCTGTTTATGCCCTCCAAACGTCACGTGTCCTCCATGTGCCTCGTCTCAGCACGTGCATCCAATCAGCCCGAGTCCTCAGAATCCGCAATAGACTGCAGCACAGCACCGGAAGTGTTTGGTGCGTTTCTCTCTATGGAGTCCCCACAAATGCAGCTCAATTATGCAATGGAAGGCAGACCAATCCATGCCTATCGTTAGCGAAGAAACCTCCGTCACGTGACCTTTCACGTGCTTGCTTTAGCAGAGCATCCTCTCTCCTGTATCTGCTTCAGGGAAACGTTCCTTCACGAGTCTGCCTTAGCTGTGACCACTTTAACGAAACGTTCCTTCACAAGTTTGCCCCAGCAAAACACTATCCAAACCGACTTTCCAAAGAACCCTTAAGTTTCCACTTCGGTGTCTCTCTCAACAGCCCTCAGTTTTCTTTTCGGCTGTGAACCTGCAGTGCCTCAATTCATCAGGACTGGCTGTACAGCCAGCCCCAGACACACTGGGGACCAGAACTCCGGTCCTCACATTTGCACAGCAAAGCTGCTTACTGACCCAGCCACCTCGCCAGCCCCATAATCATCAATTTTAATGCAATGCAGTTAGGAGATTAGTAAGTCTTTTCCCCCCAAAGAAAACTTGTGAGTCTGGAGAAAATAATCAAAGCAGTGGAACAAAACAAAATGCCATAGCCCTGCGCACTGAGTGCTTTGGAAATGCCCCAAAGGCAGCAAAGCAAATATTTATGGAAATCGCTGATGCTGGCTACAGACAGCCTGTGCCTCTCTTGACTGGGAAAACTGCTATCCATCTCTGTTTCTTTTTGTTTTCAGACTGGTCAATTTTTATTGACCCATTTTTAAGTTGGCAATTGTTCGTCCTGCCTTCGGTGTCTTTAGGAAGCACTCCTCTTCTGTCCTTAGGCTTTTCTCAATCCCCAAATTAGAATTTCCTCTTGGTTCTTCTGCATAATCTATCGTTGTTGAATTTCCCTATTCCTTGCATTGTTACTGTCATGCATATCTTTCAGCTACTCAATGTTTCTCAAAACTCACTCTTTGAACTTCTTTAGAATAGCTGCCTTGAAGGTGTTGTCTGTTAACCCAGAGTCTGGGGACAATGGGACACAATTCTTCTGGCTTTTTTTTTTTTTTTTTTTTTTTTCTGAGTGTTTGTGAAATGCTTGGCAGTCCTAAATCTAGCATTGTACCAACTCAGAGAGTGTTTTTGTTTGTGTGTTCGTTCCCAAACTCTGTCTCCCTGATGATGTGTGGCTGTTTTTGTTTTATTTTTATGCCTAAGCCTTGCTTCCCGGGCTTTGGCCTCTGTGACTTCACAGTTTGAGCATTCAGCCAAAGACTTGCCAGCTTATCCTCGGAGCCAAGATGGCTTCTACCATTGGCCACGATCTGCGTTTGAGCAGAAAATCATCAAAGTCTTCTCCGGCTTCTATCCGAGGGTAGAAATGAGTCTCAATAAAATGACCACACAATTCGGAGTATTTCATCAAGACAAAAGGTTTTATTCTTGCAGAAGGGCTGGTACCTGTGCCAGATCAAGTATCAAGCACTCCCAGCATGGGTCCCACTGGGGTTTTAGTCCCAGTATGCATCAGTCCTGTACCTTGCTCTGAGTCGTCAGAGCTAGGCTTCATCCGTACATGACTGGTAAAGCACTGTGGCTGGTAAGCAGGGTGGAAATCTCAGCCCTAAGTGCAACCTTGCACGAGTATTTTGATTTCAAAGAAAAGTTCTGACCCTGGAGGAATTTGAATTTCTGCCAAGTGGCTTCTTTACAATTTTTTAAAGCAGAGTTCTGTCTTATTTAATCTCTGCATAGAAAAGACAGCACAAAAAAAAATAGACAAGAAAAAACGAGTACATTTCTTTTACGTGTCCCACAATCGGAAGAGGAAAAGGAGGTGGATAGAGAAGTGGGTACGGAGGGGGGAGCAAGCTTTCAGGGAGTCCCTGACTGCAAGGCACTAATCCCACGATGGGAACCCCACCCTCAACCCCCTAAAGGTACAAATACCTGCTGATGTGTACGTGAGGTTCCCAGGGGTTGGCATATTGGATGTGGGACGCCTATAAACTGTGATTGTTGGTGAAGTCCTGACCCCGGCTCCAGCTGGATGGAAAAGGTATGAGGAAGTCGTGGCTGCTGGTTGGGGACACTGAGCTGAGAATGGGCAGGGATGTTTGAATGGACCTCTGCAAAGTGACTGCAGTTATCTCTGACCTTGTGTGTGGGGTGGGTGCTACATCAGATTAGAGACCTCCTCCCTCCCTGTTGTGAGGTGGCAAACATGCGAGCTTGCTCTTCAGCCCATATTAACTGGCTACACTTCAATGAGAATGTACAGAATTACATAACCCCATGGGCGTCATTACATGCCACTAATTTGAAACATTGTACAATGCCTGCCAGTCAGAAAGATGATCACACTAATTCATGAGAATATTAGACATCGCAATGTTACTATCAAAAAAAAATTCTCTTCAGAGCATCATGTGGTACACACTTCACACACACACACACACACACACACACACACACAAACACACACTAAGGTAACAAAGGTAGCCCTTAGATTGGGGTTGATGGTAGGAGTCCATGAGTGCCACCTAGTGGTGAGCACTGGAATTGGAATTTTGGACAAGGCCCTTGTCAGTTGCTATGTAATATTATTGTTAGAGACAAAATAATTACTGGCTTGCAAGTGGACATTAACTGGAACTCCATGAAGCCTGAGAGACCTAAAATAATCTTGAAATCTGAATCCCCATGACGCATGAGTGACAGCAAAGAGACACTCTAGGGAAGACAGGGCCAAGAAGAGCTCCACAATTCAAAGGCACATCCTGTGAGGGATGCAAGTGGGTGCTTGAGCACACCCACAGGATGACTAGAGGGTCATCTGGGGGTCTTCAAGCTCTATGGCCACAGTGCTGATACCCCATGAGCAATCCCCACTGAGCATTTAGAGATAGCTATTTTACAGTGAATGGCTAACATCTGACTCCAAGGCCATTGTCCCATGACTACTAAGACAGAATGTCCACCGGGATGACTGCGGGCTGCTTTCCTTGCACTGGTGGAAGGATTGCACAATGCCAAGAGCCCTTGTTTTGGGATTCGGCTGATCTATAAGCGACGACCAGTGGCTTGGCTGTGGACAGACAGCAGAGGGGAAGTGGGTTATTGACGGGACACCCAAGTGGGTGTGGCCCTGTGTAACTCACTATTGGCACCTGAAGAACCCTTCCAAAACCAGTGACCAAGTGGATCTAGAGGCGTGTGCCCTAGGGGACTCAACTAGGAGCCCACCTGGGTTTGACAAACGGGAGGACTTGGAGAACTTGGGTAGAGATGGGACGCTGGTAAGACGGTTTCTGACACCTTCTGGTGTCTAAAATGCTCTTAATAATTTTCTCGTCAAGTCAGATATAACAGTGCATGCCTGAAAGCCCAGCGCTGGGGAGGCAGACAGGAGAATCCCTGGGGATTGTTCGTCTAGCCGAACTGGTTCAGTGAGAAGCCTGATTCAAAAATAAAGTGGGGCTGGAAGAACATTTGCCAAGCAAGTTCAAGGCCTTAGGGTCAATTCGTACCACCAAAATGATGACAATGATATGGAAAGTAATTGAGGAAGACATCCAACATCAATCTCACAAATGTGTTAAAAAATACCTGGTATTGCAGGATGTAAACACATAAAAGTCATCCTTAATGATTGTGTTAGTCAGGGTTTCTATTTCAGCACAAAACTTCATAACCAAGAAGCAAGTTGGGGAGGAAAGGGTTTATTCAGCTTACACTTCCACATTGCTGTTAGTCACCACAGGAAGTCAGGACTGGAACTCAAGCAGGTCAGGAAGCAGGAGCTGATGCAGAGGCCATGGAGGGATGTTACTTCCTGGCTTGCTCCCCCTGGCTTGCTCGGCTTGCTCTCTTATAGAACCCAGGACTACCAGCCCTGGGATGGCCCCACCCACAATGGGCTAGACCCTCCCCACCTTGATCACTAATTGAGAAAATGCTTTACAGCTGGATCTCATGGAGGTCTTTCCTCAAGGGAGTCTCCTTTCTCTGTGATAACTCCAGCTTGTGTCAAGTTGACACAGAACCAGCCAGTACAATGAATAAAACTTATTTTTTTTAAAGATTTATTTATTTATTTTATGCATATAAGTAACTGTAGTTGTCTTCAACCACACCAGAAGAGGACATCAGAATTACAGATGGTTGTGAGCCACCATGGTTGCTGGGAATTGAACTCAGGACCCTGTCAGTCTCTTAACCACTGAGCCATCTCTCCAGCCCTAAAACTTATTTTTTAAATGTATTTTTTTGTTTTAAATTGTGTGCCCCTAACTGGACCACCCTGTCTAGTCTCAGTGGGAGAGGATACACCTAGTCCTGTGATGACTTGATGGGCCAGGGTGGGGCCTCCCCCCTCTCAGAGGAGAAGAGGAGAGGGGCATGGGGAAGAGGCCATGGGAGGGGGAAATAGGAGGAGAGGGGCTGTGACCAGGATGTAAAGTAAATAAGTAAATAAATAAATGAATAAATGGGTAAATTGTATGTATAGTGTGTATCTAGGTATGGATTTGTACACATGACTGCAATGCCCAAGGAGTCCAGAACATGGCCTTGGGTCCTCTGGAACTGGAGTTGCAGAATGCTGGGAACCAAACCTGTGAGCTCTGTAAGGGTAACAGGTACTCGTAACTGCCAAGCCATCTCTCTAGCCCCGCCCGTTCATCTTTACATTGCCTTCGAGTAATGTTAAATTGCAGATGAGAAGCAGCTCAAAGAGCCGAGAGACCTGGGGGGGGGGTGCAGAGAGGAGCTTGAACGAGCCTCTTCCCTTCTGCACACACAGCCTGGCCAGTATTCACATGTCACAGAGCCCAGCGGGCCACAGAAGTTGCCCTTAGCACCTGGCAGAGAAGGTCTCTGAAGGTCACTGATCCAGCTAATGGAACCTGGAGAACAGGTTTTATTTCAGCCATGTCTGAGAGCAGCTGGGCCCCTGGCCCCAGAACAGGATGCCTCCCTGATGCTGCCAGTAGGATCAGGGTGCAGCTGGCCTGGCTCAGGATGCCTATTGTATAGGAAAAGAAGAGGCCGATGGGGACACCTTCTTGAGTTTGACCAAGAGGGGTGTGAGGTTCTAGGAGAATGGTGTCGTCTCCAAAAACAACCCTTGTAGACACCAGATCTCTGGACTCATGGGCCAAGGCTCCAGAGTGCTGGCCACATGATGTTCCACCAAGAGACAGGGAAAGACCTTTCTGTTTGTTTATCGTCTTCATCAAAGGGAAACTTAAGGCAACAAAGAAAGCAAAAAAGAAACAAAACCCACTATCCAGTTCTTACTGTGGGTAGACGTCTTCAGGAGAGAAAAGCCTGGGAACACACAATACAGAAAAACACTCTATAATGGAAAACTTGGGGCCTGGGTTGGAAGTGTTTGTTCCCACAAAGACTGTGTCCTGATGAGTGTTCTGCCTCTCTCTCTCTCTCTCTCTCTCTCTCTCTCTCTCTCTCTCTCTCTCTCTCTCAACACTGAGTCATTTTTATTGTAGGCTTTAAGAAGGATGTCATTTTGAAATCCACAGTTCCCTACAATGTACTCCCCGGGCCCCAGCCTCTCCTTTCTTCCTCAGAGAAAACCACCTCCTTCAATTTGCCTTCTCTGCAGTTCTTGCTTCCTTAATCCTCCAGCCGACATGTGCATGCGTTGGTTTCTACATTGGCACGAGTGCTCTCTCTACCACAAGGAGTTTGTACTGTAGACTGTGCTCTGTGCTACCACACCTAGCTTTTTGCGTTGGATCCTGGGGATCCGAACTCAGCTCATCGGGCTTGTGCATTAAGTACTTTCATTAAGCTATCTGCCTGAATTTACTTTTTTTAAAAGATTTATTTATTTATTATATATAACTACACTGTAGCTATCTCCAGATACACCAGAGACGGGTATCAGACCTCATCACAGATGGTTGTGAGCCACCATGTGGTTGCTGGGATTTGAACTCAGGACCTCTGGAAGAGCAGTCAGTGCTCTTAAACACTGAGCCATCTCTCCAGCCCCAGAATTTCTTGCTCACTTCCTCTGAGACAGAATGGCCTCAAACTCACGCAGCTGAGGGTGACCTTGAACTCCCGAGACTCTCTTCCCTCTACCTCCCCATAGCTGGGGTTACCACTGTGCCTGGTTTACTTGGTGCCTTGGAACTCAGGGCTGGATAAGTATTCTGCCAAGACGAATGGGAACTTCAGGTTGCCTAACACACTCAGCTTGGGCCCTCATCCTTGGTCACCACCCATGGCTCTGGTTCAGAGGACAAAGAGAATGGTGCCATTAACTCCTCCCAAGCTAATCTGTTGAGCTGGGAGCAACCTTCAGCACGGGGACACTACCCTGAGATATACAATGGATCAGACCCACCGAGGCTCACAGGCCAGAAATGGCATCCTACCTCCCAGCCATATCCTCAGCCTGTGCCGACACAAGATGGAATGAACGATACCCTAGAGAGGAAAACACTGCAAAACAGAATTTGGGAAGGCGTGATGGTGTATAGCTGGACTCTCATTACTCAAGAGGCTGAGGCAGGAGGAACCTGAGCTACGTTTAAAAAATCCAGAATTTGCATTCTGTATAAGGGAACAAAAGACAGAAACAAAATATATGTATATATTGAAAATCAGGGCTGGAGTCAGGGCTCAGTGGTTAAGAGCACTGACTACTCTTCCAGAGGTCCTGAGTTCAAATCCCAGTAACCACATGGTGGCTCACAACCGTCTATAATGGGATCTGATGCCCTCTTCTGGTGTGCCTGAAGACAGCTACAGTGTACTCATATATAATAAATAGTCTTAAAAAAAAATCAAACAATTGCCTACTGGATCAATCACTGAATACTTTGTGTACACCAGCTCCTCACATCTATAACCCTAGCACTCACTGGAGATGGAAGGCTGAGCTAGAAAAGTGGCCTGGAAACTCAAGGGCTGGCTATCCTGCACTTCACAACCCAGAAGTAGAAAAGAGAGACCCTGTCTCAAACAAGGTGAAGGGTGAGAACTGACTCCCTAAAAGTTGTCCTCTGATCTCTGCGTGGACACTCTGGTGTGTGTGTGCCTGCTTGAACACACACACACACACACACACACACACACACACACACACACACACAGAGAGAGAGAGAGAGAGAGAGAGAGAGAGAGAGAGGTAGGGGAAGAAAAGGAAGAGGAGGAACAAGAAGAGGGAAGGAGAATAATAAGGAGGAAGAGGAGGAGAGAAAAGGGGAGGAAGGAAAGAGGCTGGGCCAGCCCCCTGTCCACAGGACTCTTTAGCCTTCTTCCTTCTGTAGCAAAGAAGAAAGGTCCCATCAGTGTGGCCCAGCTGCTGAGATCTCTTCAAACCCTGCAGATGAAGCTCGGAGTTAAAACATGCCCCACATTTTTTCTGTGTGCACAGGGAAACCCACACTCCTTAAACCTCAAATTTAGATTTTGAACTAAAAGTCTACTATAGGCTTGGATCCTCTCGGGGTGGAGCGGGGAGTTCTGTGTGACATGTGGTTAGCACCGCTGGGGCTTCTCTTGGGGAGTAGAATTTGGAGTGAATCCTGAAAAGAGACCTTTGCTGCGTTGCCTATCCCACTGCCGTGTTTTAGGAATTGCAAGGCAAGCTTTTTCCTTAGTTTTGATACAGGGTCCCATGAAGGCCAGGCTAGCCTTCAACTCATGAGATAGCCAAGGATGACCTCAAACTTCTGATCCCGGCGTCTCCACCAAACACCAGGATAATGCAGTGTGCCCCGTTCTTGATGTGTATAGTACTGGAGTTCAAACCCAAGACTTTCTGCAGGCCAGGCAAGCACTCTCCCAACTGAGCCACATCGAAGCAGCCATTTTTCTCCCCTTCCGGAAAGGCAGGTTAGTTTGGTGTCAAATGATGTGAATTTGGGCAGTTAAATGAAACCATTGATGAATAGGGCCTGTAACATTATGAATGTTCCAGAAACAAAGGAAATTCCCTTCCGTCCTGGGTTTTTTTTTTTTTTCCCTTCTTTTTTTATTTACTGTTTGTCATCACAGCAGGAGAAAAAAGAGAGAGCGTTTCCCACCCCCACCCCCACGTGCTGTGCCTGCCCCACATTTCCAGAAATTGTTTTTTCTAAGTGCCAACCGCAGCTCTGCCATCCTGCCTATTTTAAGTGACTCCCTGTGTTACTGTGTCACCCTCTGGTTATTTGGGTGACCACATGACATGCAGTGCCTCAGCTCTTCGGAAGAAGGGCTCCTCAGGAGACAAAGACATTCATCCCAGACCTCAAGCCAATGCTGTTATTTTCAGGGATTTTCCCGACATAGCTGAGGCCAGATGGGGACATGACAGCTTGGAAGCCAGAGCTGCCTCCGGGGGGAAGGGTTGAGGGGGAAGTATTTTCAGGGGGCCAAGCACCTCCCTGAAGCCTAACACTGCATGTAGGGTCACACCCAAGGAGACCCCACTACTTTGTGGGCAGCTACAGCTCTGGGATTGGGGTACAGGTCATCAGATCACTGTTTCCCCGCCTCTAACATGACACTCAAGAACAAATCAGAAACGTGGTCACAAAGAATAAGGGATCTGGATCTGGATGTGAGGGTGTAGTCCAGTGTTTGCCTAGGACTCAGAGGTCCTCAAGTTGGATCCCCAGCACCGCATAAATGGATACTGTGGCACACGCCTATCGTCCCAGCACTCGGAGATGGAGGCAAAAGCATCAGAATTTAAGGTTGTCTACACAGCGAGATCATGTCTCAAACAAACAAAAACAGTTGGCTAAATAAACCTTTAAACAAACAGAATGAGATCTGGAGAGGCGTAGGTCTGTATGCTCTGGCGGTGTGAGGTATTTTAGGCTGGCAAAAAGTTCCCCATCCCTCTTTAAAAGAGTGTGGTCATGTAAAAATGAGTCACTACCTGTGGTCATCATCCTGGTTGCCAGCTAAGGCCGGGTGGGCCTGTGGTTCAGAGCTGGAGAAGAGAACCTGGCATCCTGGGGAAAAAGAAGTTCCTCATTACTGGTTTCTATCCATTCCCATGCATGGGGGGAAGGTGGAGAAGGCATAGGAAAGAACAGACCAGGAACCAGGAGGACTGGGTAGAAAGAGTCTTGCAGCAGTGGGAGCATAGGAATCAACAGCACAAAGACTGTCTACATGTGGGGTAGATCCTGGTTGAAGAATAAAAAGTGTATGCAGATAGAGTACCCACCGGAATGACAGGCAACGGCTGTGAGCTGAGCCCTGCATCAGACACAGGCTCCTCCAGTATCAAAGAAGGAGAACTCAGGTATCTCCACAGAGAGGAGGGACAAGAGCCAGCCCCTGTGACGCTCCCAGGCCCCCGAGATGCTCCTCGGAGGACATCTTTAGATGTTTGTCTTTAGAATGGCTTCTCTTCGTTGCACTTAAATTTAATTTCACAAGTAGCATCTTAGATATACAAGTGTCTGATTTTCTGTCCTGTCACTAGCATTCAGGAACATCTGTGGGACTTTGGCCTTGTTCTAGTGAATTCCAGAGGTGTAATCAGACGGGGAGCATACGAACAAATGAACAAAACCCGAGAAGCTCTGGACTTGGAGGCAAATGGTTGGATGGGACTGGCCACCCGGAGCTACTGCTTCATGACTTCTGGTCAGCTGGTGGGCGCTCAGGACTGTGGGATGCCTCGGGTTTATTCCTAAATCACAAAACACAACACCATAATACACACACTACATACCTACACCACAGATGGGTACATGTCACACACATGTCAAACACAGACCTACATGAGATGTGTCCTACACAGCACACAGTGTGCACATCACCCACTCTTTATGCTACACATGTGTATACATCCTGGCACAGCATCCAGATAAAGATCTCCTTAAGAAAATGTGCATTTTTCACTATAGCTTCCCTAAACACAGACTAAAGTGTCCCCAAGCCATGAAAAGGAGTTCTTTGTTATATTAAGAGTGTTTGGGGTTGGGGATTTAGCTCAGTGGTAGAGCGCTTGCCTAGCAAAGGCAAGGCCCTGGGTTCCCCCCAGCTCCGAAAAAAAAAAAAAAAGAAAAAAAAAAAAAAAAAAAAGTGTTTAAAGATCCCTGCAGCCTCAGGACCCCCAGAGTCTGTCAGAAATGGTAGACAGATGACGGTGTCTAGACAAGAAGCCTTTCCTCCTGCGCCCTCTTGGAGCCCAAAGCCACGTGGATTCCTGCTCCTCCGGGACCAGTGGCCCCACTCACCACCAGCTCCGCACCACCAGCCTAGCTCCTTGCCCTGTTGCTATGGGGACCAGTCTGTGGCATCCCAGGCTGAGCCCCGCCTGCCTGCCTCCCCAGCTCTCCACGTGCTGGCTTTGTGAGGGTTCAGTCTCTGCAGCTGTGGCCAGCAAAAGACAAGGGCGCTGCCAAGGAGACAGGACCACCCACAGGACCCCAGGAGGGGCTGATCAGGACCTGGAAGCACAGCTCGGCTCTTGACATCTCTGAGGAGACCCCCAGCTTCCTGCCCTCCGGGACCCAGCTGATCTCCTCCGGAAGCTGACCCTCTGAAAGTGTGCCAGCCTCCAAGGTTGTCTACTCCGGGGCTACGGAAGGCACGAATTCCTCTTGTTTGTTTTAAAATGACTCTCATCTCTCATTCCCAAAGGAAGTCAGTAAGTACCGTGGATTTGAAGTGGCTTTGGGACCTGGGCTGGGGTCTGGGGTCTGTGTGACTGACTTCCAAGGGGGTGGAACTGGCAAGACTTTTCTGAGGAAGAGAAGGGTGTGTAATTTGAAGAGGGATTTAGTCAATCCACTGCCCTCTCCGGAGTAAGCTTTTATGAGGCCACTGTGGCTGTCTACTGGGATGCTGGGGTCCCTAGCTCCTATGCAGAATTATCTGGGTGTTTATTGAACAATAAACAGGTTTTGATACAATTTCTCTGCCCTTGGCCCACTTTTTCTAATTTTGTTTTCAAATGGACAGGAAGGGAAAATGGTGTGCTTAAATAATACAGTGTTGCCTGTAAGAACCTCAGGACGGTGGGACCCCATGTCAGGTGACAAGTGTCTTTTCTTTTTGTCAGCATTTCTAGTGCTATTCTGTCTGAAAGTCACTCTAATGAAAGTGGAAATAAACCAGGAGGCAAGGGGAGCCTTTGGATTTTCTGTGGGGAATTGGAGGAGCATTGAAAGAAACTTGCTTTTGAGGTGAATAAGGGGAAAACTTTATCAAAGGGCTATGCAGTATGAACCCTGGCTACTCCAAGGTGTTGTAGACGCACTCACTTATCCTTCCCTCCCCTTCCCTTCCTTTCCCTTCCTCCCTAACACCTCCTTCCACCTCTCCCTTCCTCCCTTCCTCTTCTCTTTCTCTCTCTCTTTTTTTAAATGAGACAAAGCAGCCTCTTGTAGCCAAGGCTAGCCTCACATTTATATGTGGTTGAGAGTTGGATTTCTTTTTCTTTTTTTTTTTTTTCTTTCTTTGTTTTTTTTTTTTTTTTTTTTTTTTTTTTTTCGGAGCTGGGGACCGAACCCAGGGCCTTGAGCTTGCTAAGCAAGCGCTCTACTACTGAGCTAAATCCCCAACCCGAGAGTTGGATTTCTTAATCCTCTGCCTTCCAAGTGCTGGGATTATGGACACATCCTACAGTATCCAGTTCAACTGTATGAGTTTTATGCACAAGATGCACCATTCTCGGGCTGGAGAGATGGCTCAGTGGTTAAGAGCACCGACTGCTCTTCCAGAGGTCCTGAGTTCAAATCCCAGCAACCACATGGTGGTTCACAACCATCTGTAGTAATGAGATCTGATGCCCTCTTCTGGTGTGTCTGAAGACAGCTACAGTGCACTCATATATAATAAATAAATAAAATAAAATAAAAAAAAGAAGTGCGAAAGTGCTCACTGACTGAGCCAGTGCCATAAAAAAAAAAAAAAAGATGCACCATTCTCAACCTGTGGGCTGAAACCCCTTCGAAGGGTTAAAGGACCCTTTCACAGGGGTTACCTATCAGATGTTCCCTTCACGATTTATAACAGTAGCAAAATCACAGTTACGAAGTAGCAATGAAAATGATTTTAGGCTTGGAGGTCACTACAACGTGAGGAGCTGTATTAAGTGGTCACCGCATTAGCACGGTTGAGAGGCACTGTTCCGTGTCAGCCTGTAAATTAAGGCAGCTACAGAGTGCTCATTTTCCAGAACGACTGAAAACACAGGCACCATAGGCTGAAATTAGCTCGAGGTGGAAACAATGTGTGTTTATCTGTGTGAGTAATGGGGCTGCGTGGCGGGGCAAGGGTTCAATGTGGTAAACTAAGGGTTTGAGCAGGTTGTTATGGGCTGTATCTTATACTCAGAAGCTCAGCAGTGGTGAACCCAGCCAGCTGATCTTAGCTACAACTTATGGCTTTTCCTTTCCTGACCTTGTGCTGGGATAGGGAAGGGGTGGTCCGCTGAAGGGTATCTGACTTTGAGGCCTGAAAAACAGGATTTTCCAGGCTTATCCAGGCTGGGCAACTGATTCTGAGTCTCTGCTCCGGGGTCGAGCTGGGCCCCAAGGACATCTCATCATTCTTGGGCTCCTGGACTCAGGTTTGGGGAAGAGACCTTAGTTTCCTTGTCTGTGAGTGAGGGCTGGTCTCTCAGACCCTTGGTGAGATTCCCGGGGAACCTCAGGACTCTTAGTCTGTTGTTGCTCTACACTGCTCCAGAAGACTGGGTCACACATATGTGACCTGGGGTTTTCAGAGCACCCACTGTAATAGGATCACCTACGGACGGCTTTCTGTGGAGAGGAAGAGCCAAGGGTACATTTGTGCCCTGAGCAGCTGGCAGCTGGTTCTGTGAAAAGCTCCCCAGCTCCAGGCCTTGGGGAGACCATACACATGGGTGTCCGTTTAGTAAGTAGGTAGATTCATTGTCATTTTACACTTGGAGCTTCAGATCAACGCGAGGCCTTACAGTGTCTCCCAGGGACGGAGGTGACACTCAGACATTGATTGGGAATGTTGAGCTAAGTCAGAGGCCCCCCGTATGTGTTCTTTTGTGACCAACTGTCCAGTGAGAGGTAAGAAACTTACTTGCAGAGATGTGTTCCGAAATAGGGAAGAGACTTATGCTGCCCTCTTCAGACCAGGACCTGGTGCCTATCGCAGCCGCCTGTGCCTGTCACAGTCCCATGTGGGCCAGTGAGGGTGTGAGTAGCCATCCTTCCACCGCCTGCTGAGGAACTCTGTGTCGGTCTTGTGGCGTTTCGGCTGTTCTCAAACTTGCTTTGTAGCCAACGATGACTTTGAATTCCTGATCCTCCTGTCTCCAGCTCTCAAGCGCTGAGGTTTCGCGTGCCTACAACCATGTCCTGTTTATACAGCGCTTAATGCATGCTGGGTAAACACTGTCTACCCACTGTACGGACTGAGCTACGTCCCCAGCCCAGCTGAGGAACTTTCAATCTTCCTATGTCCAAGGAACCCTGAGTCTGTATTGGGGGGCTTAACCAATTGCTGACCAGCTAGAGAACTAATAGAATCTATTCTCCCCTCCTTTCTTTCTCCTTCCGTCCCTCCCTCATCTCGCTCCTTCTAGATAGCTCGCATAGCACTGCTTTGGGCATCCTTAGCTACTGACAGCTCCTTTCTTCCCCGCTATTCACACTCCCAGCTTCCCAGCTCGACCTCATCCTGGTAAAAATCAACCCTTTAAGTACACACCTGCTATTGAACCCCGAGTACTTTTTGCTTATGGAGGAGCTGGGAGTAAGGACCAAGGAGTAAAGGTTAGGGCCAAATGGTGGTAAAAATAAATAAATAAATAAATAAAATAGCCATCGGGCAGGACTTAATGTCTGGAGGATACTGAGAGCAGAGGCAGGTCCCGGAGTCAACTCAGGCTTTAGAGTATATTCCTGGCAGGCGCTGTGCAGCTGCACCGGAACAATGCCTGAATTATGGTCTATTCAAGGCCTGATGGAGTAGGGGCGTGGCCACCGCTTTTATGCCTTAGGCTTTATGGATCACTATTTATACATCAATGCCTTTTTTCTTATAGCGAAGTGGGGGGGGGCACCAGTTGTACACTTCGCATGAAGGGCAGACGAATCAGAGCTTTTTGTTATAGGTAGGAAAAAAACAATTGCTTTCACTTTTCCACTTCGCGCTCAAATGTTATTGGAGTGACTGCCAGAGTCACCCTGTAATTATGCCCTCTGTCTGGGACGCTCTCAAAATGCCACTTCGCTTGAGGCTCTGGGCTGGTATTGCCTCTCCGATTCACTGCTAAACGCTCTGTGGGCTAAGATGACTAAACTGTCAAGTATTTTAAAAGCCTTTTTTTTTTTTTTTTTTTTTTTTTTTTTAAGATCAGGAGGTAAAGAGAAGTCTGACTAATTAGCTGCTCTGATTCCAGCATTTTGCATGCATGACCTAGTTGGAGGGAAGGATCCATCCAAGGTCAATGAGCTTGACTTCACACACGGACCTTTGCACACAGGTTTGAGCAGCCTTTAGTCACTTCCCAAGACGAGAGGGCAGCAGTGGTAAAATTATGTCAGTTTGGGAGACATTGTTCTCTCTTGACCTGAATCCCGTTGTAGTATGACATGACCTAGAAAGCTTTCTGGGGGGGGGGAATGTTTCCAAAGAAGAGACTCTCTCTCAGCATCTCCCCCTTCTTGGTTTCTCGGCTGCATTTTTCCTTAGAGAAATTTAGGGGTGGTGGGGTGGGAATTAAAATTTCCATACATAAACAGACACCGAGACGACCGGCTCTCATTGCACAAGCGCTTTGGGGCTGGAAGTCTTGGGTGAGCAGCCAGAAGTTTTGTGCTCTTACTTTTAAATGGATTCTCTCTTTTCTCTTGGTTACAAACACTGTGAGTAGTCTCTGTAAAATGTATGAGCTATTGGGGAACTTTGAGAAGAAAACGAAAATGACTGAAAGCTCCTCACCCCCTACACAGCCACAGAGAGCAGCCCCCTGAAGGCTTTGGTCTTCCTGGGGCTACACTGCCATTCTGTGGATCTTTAGTTGTTGGTCCCAGAAGCTGACAAGGCTAGGAAGATGGCTCAGGCTGCAAAGTGCTTACCTTGCAAGTACAAGGACCTGAGTTCAGTCCTCAGATCTGGGGAGATAGCTTAGTGGGTAAAGTGCCTGTCTTTCAAGCATGAGCCTAAGCTTAGACCCCTGACACGCATGTAAAAGCCACATGTGGCAGTGTGTGTCTGTAACTCCAGTGTTGGGGAAGGAGATCCCTGGAAGCTCCTCGGCCAGCCAGCTGATCAGCTCCAGGTTTAGTGAGTGACCTGGTCTGAGGAGAAAAAAAAAAAAAAAAAAAGGCTGGGGCTAGATGTGGTTCAGTGGTTAAGAGCACTTGCTGCTCTTCTAGAGGATGAGGGTTGTGTCCCCAACATCCATGTGATGGCTCACAGGCATCCATAACTCCAGTTCTAGGAAGTCTAACACCTTCTTCTGGCCTCTGAGGGCACTGCATGCACATGTGTGGTGCATGGGCATACATGCAAACAGGCAGAACACTCACACACAGGAATTGAGGAACATACCTAATGCTGACTGATGACTTTTCCATGCATGCATGTGTGCCTGCACATACACACGCATACACACACACACACACACACACACACACACACACACACACACACACACTCCTCTGTATGTGCATATATACATACTGTGGTGGTTTGCATATGCTTGGCCAAGGGAGTGGCACTGTTATAACCTGTGACCTTGTTGGAGGAAGTGTGTCACTGTAGGGATGGGCTTTGGGAGCCTCATCTAGCTGCTGCCTGGGAGACAGTCCTCTTCTGGCTACAGTCGGATCAAGATGTAGAACTCTCAGTTCCTTCTCCAGCACCACATTTGCCTGGACACTACCATGCTTCCCTCCATGATGGTAATGGGCTGAACCTCAGAAACCTGTAAGGCAGCTCCAATTAAATGCTGTCCATCGTAAGAGTTGCCTTGGTCATGGTGTCTGTTCACAGCAGTAAAACCCTAAGACACATACCACATAAACACATACAATACCCCCCCACACACACACACAACTGGACGTGATGTCACCAGCTTATAATCCCAGCGATGGAGAAGTAAAGACTATTGGATCTTTGGGGTTCACTGAGCAGTCAGCTTAACCTACTGGACAAATTCTAAGCCAGTGAGAGACTATGTCAAAACAGAAAAGATGATCTGGGCACAAACCTCTAATCCCAGGACTCAGAGGGCTGGGGGCAGAAGCGCATGGATTTCTGTAAGTTCAAGGGTCTACATAGAGAGTTCCAGACCATCTGGACTACACAGTGAGACTCTATGTCAGAAAAAAAAGAGGGGAGAAAGGGTGTTCAACTCCTGAGGAATGACACTTGAGATTGACCTCTGGCCTCCATATGCATATGCACATATTTGAATCCAAACACATATGGACATACACACACACACACACACACACACACACACACTCACACACACACACAAAGATGCTCCCTGTTCAACTCTATTGGGATTAACAGGAGAGTCTCTACCTTTTGCTTTGTTGCCTCCTTAGGTCATCTCTAGCCTTCCTAGTGAGCAAGGCTGGGGAATCCCATAGGCAGACTAGGGGCCCAGGAAAGGAGATCTTTCTCCTGGGAGTGGCCTCTTGTGCTGTGAGCTGTATATAAAAAGAGGAAAACACCTCTGAGGGGCAGCCGAGGGAAGGCTGGAAGGCATGTAGCCTTCCTCCAGGAGCCTCTGACTGTGAAGTTATTCAGGGTCGCTGGGATTGAATAGCATAAGCAGGCCTTTGTTTCCACAGTGTTACGGTTTGTTGAATCCCAGATATCACTCACAAGTTCCTGTGTTTGTTTCAGTCTTTGAGACAGAGTCCCATGTAGCCCAGGCTGACCTCAAACTCAATATGTAGCCAAGGATAGCCTTGAACTTGCCTTCCTTTCTTTACTTCTATAGCACTGGGATTACAGGTCATCATGCCTGGCTCATTCGTGTTAAAATTCCTCTTTCATACCTGGTGGAGTTGTTTGGGGAGACTGTAAACTTTTAGGGGGCGAGAGCTAGGAGGAGGAAGTAGGTGTCACTGGGAGCATCCCTTGGAGGTGTATTACCCTTGGCTCCCTACAGTCACTCCCTCTCTGCTTCCTGCTCAGCCGCTATAAGAAGCATTCTGACACATTCCTACTGCTATCATGGACTGATGACTGTGTCCCTTGAAACCTTTGGCCCAGATAGATCCCCCTTCCCCTAAGTTATTTCTGTCTCAGGGACACACAGCTAACACTTCGGGTTGTGGATCTGTCGGGCCAGTGGTCTAATGTGCTCTAGGTTGAAATAATTAGAAAAGATGGACTACGGGCGTCTATCTTTTACTTCCCAGAGAACTCGTCTTCCTTAGGTCACCTCCTCGCTCTTTTCCTGATAACAATATTGTATAATGTATCTGCTGCTGACAGACAGACAAATCACCCAGAACTTAGCAGCTTAAAACGGTAGTAGGGGCTGGGCGCTGACTCAGTGGGTGGTTAGGGTCCTATGTAAGAGCCAGTTTGGGTGGTTCACATCTGTAACCCCAGTGTGAGTCCCAGCGAGGGAAGGGGACAGGTGGATCCCTGAAGCTCACCGGCCAGCCAGTGGCCTTGGGATGTTCTGTATGGTCTGGAAAATGATCTACACAGTAGGTGAGTACAGTACACATACTTCAAGCCAAAGTAAAATAGCAAGAGATAGACAGACAGACAGGCGGTAGATAGACAGATGGTAGGTAGATAGATAGATAGATAGGCAGACAGACAGACAGATGGTAGGTAGGTAGGAATGTAGATAGATAGGCAGACAGACAGACAGATGATAGATAGATAGATAGATAGATAGATAGATAGATAGGCAGACAGACAGATAGGTGTTGAAAGCATTCAGCAGAAATCAGCTGGGAATAATGCCTCCTGGGGAAGTCAGCTGACATTTACATAGACAGAGTTAGAACCGAATGCTGTCTGCTCAGGTGAGGCTTCCGAGTGAAGGAATGGAGTGACATTCTGAGCGATGGCGACATCAAATCCAGTGACCACGATAGCCAGCAGACACGGACTGGAAAGGTTGGGGCAGTCAGCTGGAGTCCCTGGCTGAGTTTCTCTCCATGGCTGAACTTCTGGTTTCCTCTTCCCACCATGGGCTCTTTTACATCATGTGACAGACAGTAGTGACCTGCTGAGATCGCTGACTTCTGTCTGTCTTCAGGGACAAAATGTTTTCACACTCGGGCTGTTCCGCTGGCCTCTCTTCCTTGTCACGGAGTTTTAGGAGGCAGCTCATCCCCCCCAAAAGAGACCTTGAAGGACACTTGATAGAAACACCGTGGGGTGTAAGTGGGGGCCACTTCCTCTCCAGACTGACAAGTCCTCTCTAGGACTCATAGTGTAGACGGTAGGGAACCGACCTCCGTAGTGGTCGTCTGGCCTCCTCGTGCACACGGTGGCGCGTGTGCACCCGCACGCGAGCACACAAAATAAATAAAGGTGTGATATAAAAGGTTAGGTGGAGAGTAATAAAGGAAGATACCCTATATTGGCCTCTGGCCCCCATATGCATGTGCACACTTGAGTACATGCATGTGTGCACACACAGGTGCACATACATATGTCTTATACACACGCAGACTTAGACTGTCCCTGTACACACACACACACACACACACACACACACACACACACACACGCACACACACGTGAATCTATTAACTCTGCTTCGTTTGACTGCTCAGGAATTTGGGTATGGCTTGGCTCTGGCTACAGTCAGATGGTGGCTGGGATAAGCATCATCCCATGTCAGTCAGTCAGGACAAGCTGGTGCTGGCTGTTGGCTGGGGTCTTAGTTTCTTCCACATAGGCGTCTCCTCAGAGCTGCTTGGACACCCATCCAACATGGAGGTGATTCTGCCTTGCCGCAGTGTTGTGTATGACTTAGGAGGTCACCTGTGTCACCTCTACAGGTCGCATTGGACTCTAGGATTTATGGGTCGTTCACAGTAGAAGAGTTGATCAGGATGTAGTCATCACTGGACCACTGTGGGGGTTCTTTTTAAGGGTGTTATATAAAGTAGAGACCTTGTTTCCTCCTACTCAGGAACAAGAGGACATTAGGCCTCAGTTCTGGAATCTTTCTTTTTCCTGTTTGTTTTAGACGGAATCTCATTATGTAGCCTTGGCTGGCTTGAAAGTGGATATGTAGACCTGGCTGGTTTGAATTTACAGCGATCAGGATCATTGCCTGCTGAGTGCTGAGTGCTGAGTGCTGAGTGCTGAGTGCTAAGTAGTGCAGGGATTAAAGACATGGGCCACCACGCCCACCCCTTTGTTTTGTTTTTAAGCCCTAGGAGCTCTTTCTCTTCTTTCTCCCCTACCTGCTCTGAAGCTCTTCTCTCCATTCTTCCCACCTGGCCTGTCAGGCCCGGGTTCATCTTCACTTCCTCAGCTGATTCTGTGTTCCTGGTTGGCCTTGGTCCTAGTCCTGAGGGAATCCCACAGCCAGCCTCCAGGCTCAGGATGTGCCAGGGAAGGACAATTGCACTATGCTGGGTGGCAGGTGCTGGGCTTCCTGGCCTGAGCTAGAAGCATCTGGGTGGCTGAAGGCTGCCTCCTCAGGGGATGTGGCCCTTCAGGGAGTGAAGCAAAGGATTCTGGGCCAGGCACAAACATTTTAAGGAAGAAGAATGGAGAATCCTGGGTAGTCCCATCCTGCTAAGGACACACTTCCTGTGAGCTAAGGTTTGTACTCTTGGAACTCTTGCCCTCTCTTGCCTATTGCTTTTGTATACAGTCAGAAGAAACCCGCAGAAGTTCTGTATCACTTCAAACTGCGGCCTCTGGAAGGGGACAGCGCTTGCCTTGAAGGCATGAGGATCTGGGGTTGACTCCCCAAGGCCCACATAAAAAAATCCGGGGGTGCTTCGTGCACTTGTAATCTGAGCACTGGGGAGGCAGAGACAGCAGATGCTTGGGGCTTGCGAGCCAGCCAGCCTGGCTTTTACTTGAAGCTCCAGTCCAGTGAGAGTCCCTGCTTTTAAAAACAAAACGAAACATAAAACGAGAACAAAAATGGATACAGGATCTGAGGGATGCCGCCTGGGCCTGAACTCTGGCCACCAGGCGCAAGTGCATACAGGTACATATACATTCATGCATGCATGGGCACATTCATACATACGTGCACAGACATATACACACAAAATATTAGTTAATTAAAACAGGCATTTAGAGGATTGAGGAGATGGTTCAGTCTAAGCATGGGGAACTGAGTTCAACCCCCCAGCACCTGTGGGAAAAGGCTGATGTAGTGGGAGATACATATAAACCCAATCCTGGGGAGGCAGAGGCAGAAGGGGTCCTTGGTATTGCTGGCCAGCCAAGCTAGACATGTTGATTAATCCCAGGTTGAATTAGCAACAAATATCATCATCACCATCATCATCGTTGTCATCATCATCATCATCATCATCATCACCATAATGTGGACAGCAATTGAGAAAGACACTTAGCTTTGACTTTTGGCCTCCACATGCACGCACATGCGCTCATGATCACACACACACACACACATACACACACACACACACACACACACACACACACACACACGCACACACACAATTTAAGATTAGCTGGGACAGTGGTGTATAATAGCGATCCCAGCATTTGAAAGACTGAAACAGTATAAATTCAAATGAGTTTGGATGACACCGTGAATCCTGGACTACTTGGTGAGACTGTCTGAACAAAACCTAAAATAAACACAAAATTTGGGATAGATTAGGAAGGCTTTACTGAAAAAAAACTCACAGATCATATGAAGCCCAAGAAGAAGGAAGACCAAAATGTGGATGCTTCATTCCTTCTTAGAAGGGAGAACAAAATACTCACGGGAGGAAATACAGGGACAAAGAGTGGAGCAGGAAAAGTTCATCCAGAGACTGCCCCACCTGGGGATCCATCCCATATGCAGCCACCAAACCCAGTCACTATTTTGATGCCAAGAAGTGTTTGCTGACAGGAGCCAGATAGGGGTGTCTCCTGAGAGGCTTTGTCAGAGTCTTACAGATATAGAGGCTAATGGTTGCAGCCAACCATTGAACTGAGAACAGGGTCCCCAGTGGAGGAGTTATAGAGAGGACTGAGGAGCTGAGGGTGTTTGCATTACCATAGGAGGAACAGCAATACCAACCAACCAACCCCCACCCCCACCCCAGAGCTCCCACAGACTAAACCACCAACCAATGAGTACACATGGAGGGACCCATGACTCCGGCCACATTGTGGCAGAGGATGGCATAGGAGGAAAAGCCCTTGGTCCTGTGAAGGCTTGTTTTCCCAATGTAGGGTAATGCCAGGGTGCTGAGGTTGGAGTGGGTGGGTGGGAGTGGGAGTATCCTTCTGGAAGCCGGGGGAGGGGGTATGGGAGAGGGAGGAAAGGGGATGACATTTGAAATGTAAGTACATGAAATATTCAAGAAAAATAAAATTTTAAAAAAAGAAGGCATTACTGAGATGGAGTCAAATTTGCAGCCTCTATGCATGTTAGGGTAGCCCCTGACCCCATTATTTATTGACTTCCTGAGATAATGAGGGGGCTTTCCCCATAGGGCTGACTGGAAGAGGCGGAACTCAGCCCTGCTGGGGCCTTCCTCATCCACAAGGTCACCAGAGGTTGCCCAGGTCTCTTGGAACAATGTCACCGGTGGGGTGTGCTTCTTCCAACCTTCTGTAGTCACCAAGGTCTGGGTCGCCTGTCCCCCGATGTCCTCTTTCCCATAAACAGCATTAATCTCAGGTTTGCTCCGTGGAGCCCACCAAACCGGATGCAAGAGGTGTCCTCACTCGGCGACTCGTTAAACGGACGCTCAGTCCTGGCTGCTACTTCTGAGCCCGGAGCCTGGCATGGTTGAGCCAGGTCACGGAAAAGGATTACGCTTTCGAAGTCATCCCACCAGTGGCAGACCAGCCTTCTCTCGCAGTGCGTCATTGCTCCGGAAATGCAAATATGCCACTGTTTTGTGACCAATATTGCAAAAATTAGAAAGAGGAAGTTGGGTTTTTGTTCTTGCATGAGTTCAGCCCCGGAGGAGACGCAGACCGGTCTTGGAAGAAGGGTGAGTGGGTTTTTTTTTTTGCCGAAACCCTAAAATATTGTCTTGCGTTGTGAAGGGGCTACATAGGGAGGCTGGGAGGGGAGAGGACTGGAAACCAAACAGGAACCGTTCAAGGGAGACAGATGTTTCCAAGGCAGGAAGTTGCTGCGGCGTGCTAACGGTGTTTCTTCTCATGCCTTTGCCTTCCAGTGGCTCAGACTGGCGAGGGGATAGTGACTATGGATGGGCATGAGAAGCTTCTGCAACTACAGAGTGCTGGACATGCTATTGGCAGATGGGACGTAGCTCAAACTTAGGATATGGGCAGTCTGTCAGTGACTATTGTCCCCCACCTGGGAGGCTCAGGAAGGTGTACAGATCCAAAGCTGACCCTGTGCAGGGTGCCTGGGGCGGGGCATGGTGGGGCGGGGGAGAAAGGTGTTTTTCTGCTTGGGCAGAAGAGGTGTTCCAAGGTGAATACTTAGTGGAGGATAGGCCTTCCCAGGCTGTGTGGCTCTGGAATCTTCTAGAGGCTACAGTTTTGATAATAACAGATCTGTCTAGCCGGGCACTGCTAGGACAGAGAGCTAAGCCCTCTAAGGACTCCTTGGGATTTGCCTGGGCAGCTCTAGGCAGTGGTACAGCACCTTAGGGGGCCGGCAGTGGTAGGGCAGGCTCACAGCAGCACCGATGGAATGACTCGATTATGATAACACTATGATGCTATACGCTATGTGGAACAAAAGCCAGAGAGGCAAGGCATCTATGAAAGCCGGGCTCTGGGACCCGTGGGGAGTGCAGGGCAGGAGTCACTGTCAATGTGGATGGCAAACCGGTTTCCATTTTTCTGGGAGTCAGTGAGTGCTGCAGAGGGTGGACAACTGTCGAGGAGGCCCTGGTGAGAAAAAATGCCAGGAATAGCGCAGTGGGCAATTGTAGAGCCCCAGAACTTAGCTTTGGACAGCTTCTCAGACTCTGCCTCGATTTCCTTCTCAGACTCTGCCTCGATTTCCCATTCTGTAAAGTGGCATCTTAAGGATGCCAAGCACGCTGAGGTTTAGAGCCTATGTGGCTGTACCTCAGTGTAGATCGGTCCTTCTTAGCCGGGGTTGGTGGTGGCGGTGCACTAATTTAATCCCAGCATTTGGGAGGCCTCTGAGTTGGAGGCCAGCCTGATCTACAAAGCAAGTTCCACAGCAGCCAGGGCCACACAGAGAAACCCTGTCTCTTGGAAAAAACAAAAACAAAAAAACAAAGACAAAACCAAAAATAAAATAGATTGGGCCTTCTTCACACCTAAGGTGGTCATTGCCAGCCTTTCGTGCATGCGTATGCATGTGATTGCATCCGTGTGGGGAAGTATGTGGGGAGCCAGAAGACAATCTCAGATGCTGTCCTCCAGGACCTGTTTATCTTGTTTTTTCAGACAGGTTCCCTCATTGGTCTGACTCCACATGTGGTTTACTGAGAATCTTCCCAGCCCCCATTTTTGTCAGAGACGAAACAGGCACAGAGCACTTGACAGCTCGTCCCAGCCCCCCAAGCCTATGTCAATGGACTGGATGGTCCTCCCCACATAAACTCTCTGAGCTGCTAACACACAACTCGCTTGGTTTGGGGGTGGGGCCAGCTCCGGCAAGGACAGGAGGAAGTGGTTTGTCTCCACTGGGCTGCCACAGGCCCCTTGAAGCCTGCTTCTGCCCCTGCTGGGTAGCAGCGGAGGCTGATTTCTGTTTCTAGAGGGATCTGTACCTCCCAACGTGCAGGGGCCCCAGAGCCACACTGAACTCTGTGTACAGAGGTCAAGAGCACTTTACGAGATTAGCGCTGAAGTGGGTTTGTCTTCAGAAGCCTCGCTGCTGAGGAGAAACCTGGCCCTGCTGCTCAGTGATGAAAGCCAGCTCCATGGGTTACAACAGGGACTTGGGGGTATCTTGATGCATGTTCCAGAAGTTTCCGTCACACTGCACCTTCTTATGGGCCCTGGGCAGGCTGACTGAGATTCTCCCCATAACGGGTAGAAATTGCGATTTCTCCATCGTCTCTATCTCCGTCATAAAGCGACTGGGAAGGAAGTCAAATCAGCACTGGGCAGATATAAAACCCAGATGGTGCTGGCTTTGTGGACTGTTCTAGTAACTACAAGGAGGCTCTGAGACGGACGTGTGCCCAAAACAATGAACAAGGACAGAAGAATGCACAGAGCTGGTCACTGCTGGCGTGGCCCATCTCTGCCTGCCTCTGGCCAGGGGGACAGACGGGGTTGGGGGGTGGGGAGAGGCAGGGACCAAGCTAGTCCAGGAAGGAAATGAGAAGTAAGAAGGCCCTTCGCTCATTGTGGCCACTTCCCTCTGTGTGCAGCATCCTCTGCACCCCAGATACGTCTAGGTGGTGGGGGGTTGGCTATGACAGATCTGGACTGGTGTGGAGGAATGCAACAGGACAGATCCTGTGTAAAATGGGGGCAGCAACCTGGTGCCCCGAGGGCAAGCTGACTGCAGCCTATCTTGCATATCTTGCACCACAGTGAGGCTGTCATGTGACCATACTGAGGTCTTGCCTGCTCTTCCTTCTGGTTTTCTGACTCCAGTGCTAGGAAGCCTCCCCCATGACCATGAACAGGTTGTCTCTGTGGCATCTGGACCTCATATACTGACTTTCCCTTAAATAGCTGATTGGTGAGCCCCTGTCTCAAAAACTCCTCAAACGGGGCTGGGCCCACTGGCTGCGGTCTACATTGGCATCAGACTTGATTTGCTGGTCTCTGTTGCTGTAAAATTATAAAAAAAGGGGGTTGGGGATTTAGCTCAGTGGTAGAGCACTTGCCTAGCAAGTGCAAGGCCCTGGGTTCGGTCCTCAGCTCCGGAAAAAAAGAAAAAAAATTATAAAAAAGGTGACACTTGTCCTGGTTCCTGTGAGTTCCCACTCCTGAGGATCTGCCTGCTCTAGCTGTTTCTCTGTTACCACTTTCACACTCTGTCCCCTCGGCGGTTGTTACCACGCCTAAGACTCACATAAGCATTCTGCAGGCTCTGCTAGCGTGGCCCCATGCCATGCTAGCCCCAAGCATTCTATAGACTAGCCCGGCTTCCTGTCACAAACGCTGTTCACACTCCCAACACTCAGCAAATCATTACTCAGCAAAATGGAACCCATAACCAGACTTATGTGTTAAATGCTCAATGTACAATACATCCACACAATTAACTTACAACCAATTGATAAGATATAATCACCCACCTAGACATACAAAGCCCTATACACATCCATCCCTTAAGAACATTCATAACAACCTGTAAAGGTGCAGAGAGAAATCTTAACATCAGCCTCCATGTTATCTCCACTGCTTCTCCTCCCCTTTGGTTCCAGTCTCCTCCTCTCTCTAAAACTTTTCTCCCGCCCATCCTTCCTTCTCGTCCAATGACAGGCCTCGTTCTATCTTGTACCTGCCTGCCTTCTCCTGTGTGACATCCTACAGTTCTCCCTCCCAACACCTGCCCCTGTGATCCCTGCCACAGAGAGTGTACCCCGCATGGCCGGCTTTGGAATTCCATGCTTGCTGCCTTTCCCTACTCCAATATCATTGCCTGTCTCTGAGCCCCTAGAAATGGGGAATGATTAAATGTTCAGGCCCCGTGAAGCCAGCTGATCAGGACACTCAGGTCCTATGAGGTGAGGTGATCTGTACTGGAAATGAAATCTTGAGTCCGAGATTCCTCACCAATACCGCACAAAGAACACACAGACAATTGACAAAGCGAAAGGGTGATGTTCTGGGTGGGAAGCACACAGAGCAGGTTTTCAATCCTAATGCAAGGGCACGGTGTCTCTTCCCCACGGCTGGGATTCAGCCTCACCATCTTTCTCCACACTGGCTAGTTTAAAATCCGGTGCAAGTCTCTGGGCCTCCAATTATGCCACCTAATGTAAGTAGAAACTTCTCTGATGAGGGGTGAAAGCCATATTCATCTATGGGGTCTAGTAAGTCATCAGGATTCCGCTTTTTACAATATCTATTTGACAAAATAATAGTAGTAGATTCTTCCTGAAGCCCTATGATGCGTGTCTAGCCATAGGTTGTTGACCGATAAGGATACCAGGTATGGGCTTCATCTTGTGGAATCGGCCTTAAATCCAATCAGAAAGTACTTGGTTATTCCCATGATGTCGGTGCCACTGTTACAGCAGGGAGCATGTCTTGCCAGGCCGGTCAGTACTGTAGCTCACAGGGAGCAGCTGACTGTGACTGATGGTTACTTCCCTTCTCCAGTCGCAACTTAGCAACCCCCAGCACTGTGAAAGTTAGCCAGTGCGGGTGAGGCTTCCAGGTCAGTACCAGCTTTTTTTTTTTCCTTATATGTTTCATGACTCGAGTATGTGATCTCTTCAGCAATCAGGTCTTTTTTTTTTTTTTTTTTTTTTTTAAGATTTATTCATTTATTATATATAAGTACACTGTAGCTGTCTTCAGATACACCAGAAGAGGGCATAAGATCCCATTACAGATGGTTGTGAGCCACCATGTGTTTGCTGGGAATTGAACTCAGGACCTCTGGAAGAGCAGTCAGTGCTCTTAACCACTGAGCCATCTCTCCAGCCCCAATCGGGTCTTACTATCAAATTCTGTAGGGTAACCAATAACATTAGCCTGTGATGTTTGCAGGTAGTTGAGGCCTCACTGGCCAACAACTCCAAAAGAGATAACCCATTGTGGGCACTGGGTCTTTTTTTTACTTGATATCCTGTAGTGTCCAGTACGGGTATTGTCACCCAATTATAGGGTAGCTCCATTGTGTGTGTGTGTGTGTGTGTGTGTGTGTGTGTGTGTGTGTGTGTGTACATATGTGTGTGTGTGTATGTGTGTACATATGTGTGTGTGTGTGTGTGTATGTGTGTACATATGTGTGTGTGTGTGTGTGTGTATGTGTGTACATATGTGTGTGTGTGTGTGTGTGTGTGTTTTAAAGAAGCCTATACAGTAGGCTTTCATATGTAGCTTTTGAAAGATCTTTAGTGTTTTTTTATCCTTTCCTGCGGTTCCCTCCATTACCCTGTCTTCTTAACCCTCTTCTCAACTTAATCCTTCCTATTCCATTATATGCAGCCCTAAATGGGATGTTTATATCACATTCCCTCCTTCTGAGGCTCTAGGATCACAGCAGAAGGAGCAGAAAGATGTTAGAGTCAGAGACACAGATAGCTACAAGGACACAGTGTCCTCTGGACACAGCAGGGCAGTTGTACATATGGACTCAAAATGGTTGTGACAGCGTATACAATATCTATGCAGGCTGAAGCCAGACAAAATCCCAGCATGGAGGGGGTGGTGGGCACTGAGTCCCACCCCTAGTCAAGGAGTTATTGATAACTGGTAGCTGCTTGGAGAAGGACAGTCAGCTTTCTTTGAAATTGTAGCCCTGGTCAGCTGACAGCATTCCAGTGGAAGGCCATGCACCCAAGAATATATGAACAGAACAAATTGGGCTTAACAGGTTAAAATAGGAAGAAGACACAAAGTTCAGTGAGTAGAGAGTAGGAAGGTGTAGATGTGGGAGGAGTTGGGGGAGAGGGGTGTCTATGTTCAAAATGCATTATATGAAATTCTCAAAGAACTAATACAAAATGAGAGGAAAAGAATCAGTGCAAAGAAAATGAACAAGACGAGAAAAGGGGTCCTCTGCCTTGGCCATTATGGTTTGGGAATAAGGAAGAGCCTTTAAGTAAACAAAAAAGTTTTAAAGGTAGGGCAGATTACAAAACAACATTGCAAAGGCCGAATTCCTGTGGCCATGCTCTTGATAGAAAATATTTAAGTTCCTTGTAATTATTACCCTCACATGGACACTCAGCTTTTGTGAACTGTCCGACCAGGTTCTATAAAGTGGAATGATATGGACTCAGGTCCTGTAAGTGGGTTAGCCTTGACCCTCAGGTCCTATGAGGTGGTATGGCCTGATTCCATGTCCTGTTAAGTAGATAGCCTGTTTTCTTAGGTCCTGAAAGGTAGAGGCCATGGTTACTCAGATCTTCCGAGGTTACCTGGATACTCAGAAGTGGGATAGCATAGTGACTTGGGTCTATGAGGTGAAACGGCATGGACACTCAGGTCGCATGAGGTAGAGCGACCTGTATTTACTTTATACAGAACCCAGACCCTGTATTCTGCCTCATGACTGACCTCCAAAGTCCTCCCAGATTTAGGTCTTAGCTTTTAGCTCCTGACATTTGGTTATGTGTCATGCTACCTGACACTTGAGTCATGGTCTGTTCTTCCTGTTTCAGTTGTCCCCTGCATGGTGATGGGGTGGGCCTGACCTAATAAGGACTGCTTTTCGATGGAATGCTACCTTCCATGATCTCAATGACAAGGAACTTAAATTTTATATTTTTAAAATTTGCATGCAGTGAGAGAACATTTCTGCATGTGGATGTAGCTGTCTTAGCAGGGTTCTAAACATTCACTGGCACATTGGTTCCTAGTCCACCATTTTTTTGTTCACCCAAAACATCTCCCAAGTCTCATGAGCCTGGCTGAGGGTCACGTGATAAAAAATGAGTCTCTTTTAATTAAATGCCAATGAAGAAAGGATGAGGAGGAGAGCAGAGTATAGGGAGGAAAAGGTTAGATGAGAGCCAGATGGGGGCTCTGGATAAGAGAGGAGAGGAGGATGGGAACGTGTGGGAGTCATGGGGTGTCTTTTAGAGGAGAAGCCTGTGTGAGAGTCGGATAAAAACAGGGGTGAGCAATCCTATTCCCTACTGAGGAAAAGTTAGTGCAGAACATCTGAGATGGCTCCTGGGGGAATATCAGTGCTAAGGGGTCTGGGTAGGGGGGTCGGGGTGGACGGCGATGTGCAAAAGTCATTGTCTGTTTCAGGCTATCAAGAAGATCTTACTCTTCTGTCTTGTTTCATTATGTTTTACAATGGAAATTGCCAAACATCATCCCAAATAGCGAGAGGATTGTATACTGAGCCAAAGGGCTTGTGGTGAAGGCAGCCTGAACTTAAAGAATGGAATTCTGGGGGCCTGCAAGATGGATCTGCAAGTAAAGGCACGTGTCGCCAAGCCTGATGACCTGAGTTCTGTCCTTAGGAAGTTCATGGTGGAAGGAGGGAAGACACCCACAAGTCATCCTCTGACCTCCACACTCATACTGCGGCACACATGCAAACACATGCACCCCTGCACACACACATGCACGTACACACACAGTAAACAAAAAATACTGAGTAAACATACAGGTAGGAAGATTAAATGTGAGACGGAACGATGACTCAGCAGGTAAAGGCACCTGCAGCCAAGACTGACAAGCTGCATATGTCTTGTCATCCAGGAGCCTACACAGAAGGAGGAGAGAGTCAACTCCATAAAGTTGCTGGCTATGTCTCTTACACACACACACACACACACACACACACACACACACACACACACACACACACACACAAAGTAAGTAAATAAATATAATAAAATATAATAGTTTTATTTTGTTAGTTGCTGGCTATGTCTCTTACACACACACACACACACACACACACAAATAAATAAGTAAATAAATATAATAGTAGTATTATTTTGTTTTAAGATTAAATGAGTTAGGTGTGGCATTCAGGAAGCAGAGCCTGTGATCTCAAGAAAAAGTTCCCAGATCTGACGTCCAAACACAGCCGCCCTGTGTAGGTGGTAGCTCCGCGTCCTTGTTCTCCAGTCCTGATGGCCCACCCTCAATCATTCCTGGACCTGTGATTCTCTGTCAATCTAGTTTCAGGCCAAAATTATTGCTTTGTTTAGTACTTAGTTTCCCTGTGTCCTGTCATAGCTGAGTGGGTAGGGATCTCCGTGTGTCGCAGTGGCCTAGAATTGTTTCAGGCGACAGTAACCCATCAGAAGGAAGTGCCATGTTGCCTAGTACAGCTTCTAAAAATGAACGGAATGGCTAATCTGGGTGTAAGATTGTTGTATGCTGTCCCGGCGTCAGGAATCTGTGCAGGACCATCACTGTGTTACTCCTGGGGAAGCCGAGTGAAGCCTTTTTTTTCCGGGTACTAAGGCATAAAAGCAGGAACATGCCTCATGCAAAACCTTAGCGATAACAAGGGCCACATTGCCCCAAAGATGGATGTATTGGTTGTGAGCAGTAGACTGTTAGACTACTCAGTGAGATCTTAGGGGATTCGCCTGAGGTGAGAGCCAAGGGTGTCTGCACAGACCTTCCTATGAGAACAGGGTTGTTACTGGAGCCTCTGGTAACTTGACCCTCCTGGGTATGCAGGGAACTCTGTTTCTCCTTCCTCTGTCTCTGGATCTCTCATCCAGGTTGATGTCTTTAGCATAGAAAAGTCACCCATGAGGAAGCCGTTCCCTCATTTACCTAAAGTCATGCACTGAATCTGTGATAATCTCAAGGCCAGCAGGATGGCCCCTTATGCCGTGCCACCATCCACTATCCCTAGCCTCATCCCTAGGTGACAGGCTACACAGTTGGGCCTTGCCCTTGTAAGGGAAGACTGGAGGACAAGGGCTTTGGCACAGGGGTCAAAGCTGTCTGTTGAGGCTTCGAAAACAGGCTGGTGGATATTCCTTACCTGGCTCTGACCTCTGTGGGCCACACTCCTCCTGGTTCTCCACAAGGAGTAAATTCAGGTGTTCTGAGACATTGGCATTTTGGTATCAATTCCCAGAAGTCCCCCAACTCTCAAGCCCTGGTTCAAAAGAAACTGTTCCCTCTGAGCATGGTGTCTTATGCCTGCAATCCCAGCCCTGAGGAGACTGAAAACTTGCTTGGATTATAGAAAGGAAGACCCTGTCTCAGGAAAAAAAAAAAAAAAAAAGATACTGTGTTGTCTTCTCCACTCAGCTTGGCCTCATGCCCCTGCCCTGTTCTAAGGTCCCACTGATCCCCCACCTTAATACCAAGGCATGAGGCACCCCACCATGTTCTCCTCAGATGAGGAAGAACCCTTCTAGAGCCCTTCCTAGGCTGAGAGTCCAAGATGAGCACTCGTCCTTCCCGGGCACCTCTGAGTCGTGAGGTGGCATTAATCTTACTGGGGTCTGGTCATCCCACCTGGCCATGACTAAGGCGCCCTGGGGCTCGCTCCTTGATGATATGGACTTGGTGGTTTTCAGTGTGAAGCCATCAAGTTAAGCCAAGGAGAAACCTGAAGCAAGGACCCAAAGTGACTTGCCTACAGTGATTTTGTCATTGTCCTTAGATAACAGACCTAATAATGTTTCGATGGCCCTATGAGTCATTTTCGACTGATTGAGGTTTTGGTTTGGTTTTTTTCCATCAGGACTGGTTCTCTGTGTGTCTGGTATTCAGGAGGAGGGATTAAAAAACAAAAACATATAAAAATACCAGGCAAGGTCTACTTAGTTTAGACTAACCTCTGACCTCCCATACAGCCAAGGATGACCTTGAACTCCATACTCTCCCCTCTTATCTCCTGAGTGATTACAGGGACAGGGCTGTGCCACCAGGTACAGTTTATAGAGTGGTGGGGACTGAACCCGGGGCTTCAAACACACTAGGTAAGCTCTCTACCAGCTGAGCTGCATCTCCTAGACCTGTCTGGTAATTTTTGATTAGATGTCAGCCACTTGTGGTTTTTACTTTGCCGGGTCCCAGATACTTTAGAGTTTTCTTCAAGGAGGAAATTAAATTGTAAATAGTTTGGCCTTCCTGTTAGGACTTGTTCCGTGGGATGGTAGAAGCCACTGGAATGTTAGTGATCTCCCACCATTGAGATAAGGCTCTCCTTAGTACCAGACCTGACTGACACCTTGTAGATCTGCGGTTTTCGGATAGACTTCGGTCACAGGCAACCTTGCCCTGTGTGGTGTTGCAAATGCTCCTTCCGGTCCCCTGAAGGAAGTGGCCTTTGTCCAGGATCATACTGTTCCCTCTCATGTGAACCCAACATAGGAGCATCTCTGAGGATCTCTGGGTAATTTTCTGTAAAGCTTTCTTCTTTGTGGAGCTTGTTCCTGTCAATGCCAGTCAGACTTTATGGTCGGTCAACTGGGCTTCTTCCCACCTCTTAGAGCCCCCTTCCTGCTCCCTGGCTCACAAATAGTCCCTAGGCAGTAATCTGAGATGAGAGGTCTCTTCCCATGGTTCCCATCTCTGGTGTATGGCGTCTCGTCAACTTTCCTTTATGCGGTATATATTGAGGCCTGTGGCAAACCATTTCTTTTGTTTGGTTTTTTTCAAAACAGGGTTTCTCTGTGTAGCCTTGGCTGTCCTGGAACTCACTCTGTAGACCAGGCTGGCTTTGAACTCACAGAGATCCGCCTGCCTCTGCCTCCTGAGTGCTGGGATTAAAGGTGTGCGCCACCACTAGGCTTGTAGCAAACCGCTTGCAATGGGCATGTTCTTCTTCACTTCTGGTTGGTCCGGCTAAAAATAATCCTTGTTTCTGAGCTGAGCAGGATAGTACACCTCCAGAATCCTGGCACTTGGGAGGAGGTAGAGGCAGGAAGGGTCAGGAGTTCAAGGCCAGTCGTGGCTACTTGGCAGGTTTGGCACCAACCTGAAGTGCATGAGACTTTCGTCTCGAAAACAAAGATGAGGTGGGAAGATGGCTTACTTGGTAAGGTTCTTGAATCTGAGTTTGGATCCACAGGACCCACATATAAAGCCAGGTGTGGCGGGAGACAAGCTCCCAGTGCTGGGCTGATGGAACAAGACGGTGTGTGGGGCTTGCTGGCTAGCCAGTCCAACTGAACTGAGCTCCAGGTTTAGCCATGCATAGCAACAAGATGGCGAGTGCCTAAGGAGGCACCCAGTGTTGACTATGGCACCCCCCCCCAAAAAAGTGTAACTCCCCTGTCCTAGAGATAGGCGAGCCTCTACTCTGCCGGATCTCAGCCTCTGACTACGCCGAGGCCGAACTCAGCTCACATTCCTTGCAGACAGAGCCTTTTACTGCTGTGTCATGTCAACTTCTGGAAACATTCTGTTTATCTCCCATGCTATGAGAAGAATGTAGAAAAACATGTATTTTCTGTTTGGAAGTCCGATATTTCTGTCCAGCAGGCCTGCTAAGAATGTAACACCCAGTCTAGTTACTGTTTAGCTTGCTACCGTCTTGGAGCATGCTCAATACACTTTCTAGTTGAATTTAACAGGCAAATGCACTTACTGTCCAGACACTACAGATGTTTGGACACATAAGACTCATTGGCCTCGAGGCACAGTTATATAGTAACCTGAATAATAAAGCTATTTCCTTTAAAAAAAAAAAAAAGTGACGCCAGCCAATGAAAAATGTCTTCCTGTAGTGACTTTGGAGTCACTAACAGAAAAACCCATCCCAAGGTAGTTTAGCCCTGAGAAGGTTAGCTCACTCAGGAGTCTAGGTGGGTGGGAGGAGTTCTGCTCCTGTGGCCTATTGGTTCCCAGAGCTCGGGGGACTCTACTGACTGTGCGTGGCTGGAGGCAAGGCAGTCAGATGTAGCTGGAGGATAAGAGTCTACACCCATGGTTCTAACTTTGCTCTCCGGAGAAGGAGGAAGTGAGGAAAGAAACTGCGGGGCCCCGGGAGTGTCAGACACAGAGAGTGAGTATGTGAGAGCCAGTGTGTGCACCGCGCTACCGAGGGTCCGGTGCGGGAACCGAGTGTGCTGACTGCGTGTGTCCGGTGGGCCCGCGTGTGAGCATGTCACTGAGTGTATCTCGCAGAGTGCGAATGTGTGTGAGTTACCTCGTGAATTAGCATAGCCGCTGTGCTTGTGAGTGTTTAAGATCCCTACTGCGTGTGAGCGTGGGGGCTCTACAGCGAGTGCTGGGAGTGTGGCTGGGTGACTGTGTGGGCTGGGGAGGATGGCATGTACTGAACTCTCCTAAATGTTCCTGCTAATTCCTGGCTCCAGGGCACAGCTTACCCACACTTACCCACAGGGCACAGACACTGGTATCCTCCTGGCCTTTCTGGGTCACACGGTTGGTCTTAGAAGCTGACAGTGGGCCATTCTGTGCCCTCCATCTGCACCGGGGAAGCCTGTCGTCCTGCCCTGGGTCTGCTATGGTGGGCGGAGGCCTAAGACATCTTTCTTCAGCTCCTTCCTTTAAAACTGGTGCTTTGCTCTATTCCAAACACCATTTTCTCTTCTTTTCCAGCACCTTCTAAACAACTCCACTTCCAGTGATCTGGACAAGACATTTTAACAGACTGTTCTAGCCTCTGTTGGGCAACTCCCAACCAAAGCCCCAGAGGAAGCCGGTGCCTGTTCATTAATCCCTGACGGCCTCATTGGGCAACAGCGTTGGGCAACAGGTAAGTGTTACGAGCACCCCCACCCTGTTCCTCTGAAACAGCACCTTATTGTCAAGACGACTTCAGGGTCTGTCTGTCTCCCTCTCGTCCGGGCTCACCTTTGACCCTCCTCAGAGCTGTTGATGAACTCCTTGAGTTCTAAGAATTGACTCCTGACTCTGTCTCTGTGTTGTGTGAACTGTCTGTAGTGATCAGGACATTGGCTTCATCCCGGGGGGAGCATCAGGGTTTAAAAAGCTGTGGGGACACAAAAGCGTGTCGTAAATGGGAGTTGTCACCCTTCAGCTGACGTTTCACTGTTTACGTATTTATTTACTTTTTAAAGTACGTTAAACAGCTCATAGCTGCCAGGAACTTGTCACTGTTCCACAGGATTACCTCTGTGTGTATGGAGGTGGGGTGAGCCCAAACATGTGTGTGTGTGTGTGTGTGTGTGTGTGTGTGTGTGTGTGTGTAGGCCAGAGATCGTGTCTGTGTCTTCCTGTTTTATAGTTTGTGGCAGGGTTTCTCACTAGAACTCATTCCTTTGGCTAGACTGGCTGACCACTAAGCTGTCAGGATCCAGCTGTCTCCACGCCCCCCACCCCTAGCTCAGGGATCACAGGCACGGTCAGCGCCACATGCAGCTTATAATACCGGTGCTGTGTATCTGAACTCAGGGCCTCAAGCGTGTCGTAAATGGGAGTTGTCACCCTTCAGCTGACGCACAGGATTCCCCACGGACTCCCCAGCCCTAGGATTACTTTTTTTTTTTTTAAAAGATTTATTCATTTATTATATATAAGTACACTGTGTCTTCAGACACACCAGAAGAGGGCATCAGATCTCTTTACAGATGGTTGTGAGCCACCATGTGGTTGCTGGGAATTGAACTCATGACCTCTGGAAGAGCAGTCTAGTGCTCTTAACCCTGAGCCATCTCTCAGCCCATTACTTTTTACTGTAACTAAAAAACCTTACTCTTTCGATAAAACATTCCCTTTGCTAGTCCCTCAAAACCCAACTTGGGTCTTGATAGGACCCACCTGGGTGTTGTGAAGTCGTATTTCCCACACAGCCCCAGTCGCCCAGTCTGACTGACGCTGACTCTCTGAGGGTTGCTTTCAACGCCTGTACTGAGCTGAGCTTCTTTTCCTCAACAGGAAGCCGTTGGCCAGCCTCCTAGCAGAGCCCAGGGGGTTTGACTGTGAAGATGGAATTGGGTAGGAGCTCCCCGACACCCCAAGAAGAAGCCATTTCCCCTCTTGGGGTACCTGATGCTGGACCCAGAAGCTCCCCACTAGGGAAGCTTCAAGCACTTCCCTTCGGGTCAGGAGCTCCCCAAGGGGCTCAAGGCAGCTCAGCCTCAGCAGGGGACAGCTCCTTGGGGGAGCCAAGTGGAGCTGTGAAGATCCCCAACAGAGACAGTGGAATTGAAAGCCCATCCTCCAGTGTGGCCAGTGAGAACTTCCCCTGTGAGGAGGGCAGTGAGGGGTCTCCAAGCCCTGCCATCCTAGGGCTACACCCTGAGGTAGCTGTGGACAGCCGGGCCCCACAGGACAACCCCCAGGAGGGAGAAGACAGTGGTGTGGGCGAGGACCCTGACCCCAAGATCACCCCGTGTAGGCCTGAGGAGGATGTCAGCTCGACTCAGGTAAGCCGTCCTTCCTCTGCATTCAACACAGGGTACGTGGGCAGGGCTAGAGATTTGTGGTGTGTAACACCCACACCCTGTGCTCAGGAAGTGTGCCCGCATGCTCACTTCACACAGGGACTCCTGGGATGGCGGCGTCTACCAGAAAAGGCTTGGGGGGCACCCTGATCCCTGATAACCACCATAGTTGAATGTGGCTTCTTCCTCATTGGGGTGTGTGTGTGTGTGTGTGTGTGTGTGTGTGTGTGTGAGAGAGAGAGAGAGACAGAGAGACAGAGAGACAGAGAGACAAAGAGACAGAGAGAGAGAGAGAGAGTAAGAGAGTTAGTTCTCCTTTAAAAAGTTAGCAGAATTCACCACTGAAGCCGTGTCTCATCTTTTCTAGGTTGTACAGCTCGTTAGCACAAAATTGCTCATTCTCTTGTAGCCTTTTTTTTTTTTTTTTTTTTTTTTCACGTCACAAGTTTTGCCAACACCTCCTCTTCCGTTTCTGACTTTAATAACCGGTCCTCCTCTCTTTCTCTAAGCCCCCTCTAGCTGAAGTGTGTGTGTTTTCTTGAGCTTTTCAGAAAGCCAGCTTAGGCTCGGTTACTCTTTTGAAATTGTTTTTCCATTCTTCGTCTTTTATCTCAGTTCTGATCTTTCTTACTTCCTTCCTTCGTCTGGCCTAGCCTTGGGCCTAGTTAGCCTTCCCTTGCTCTTGCTAGTTTCTCAATGTGTACGGTTAGGTTGGTTTAAGATCTTGTTTCTCTATCTTTTCTGGTGCTGGAGATGGAACCCAGGGCCTTGTTGGTGGTGGATAACCACTGGGCTGCATTCTCAGCAGTTTTTTTTTTTTTAAACTGGACTTTGTTAAGTGTCTGAGTGTGTGCATGTTCGCAGGTGTGTGGGCATACACACCGGTGCAGGTGCAAGGACAGGTGTGAGGAAGGACAGGTGTGGGTGTGCACGTGGAGGCCCTAACACCAGGCAACTTCCTGGACCACTCTCCACTTTATTGAGTCAGGATCCGTCCATGAACTTACAGTGCTTCTATTGGGCCAGTGTAGCTAACTCGTTCACGTCAGGATCCTGTCTCTGCCTCCTGAGTGTATTTGTATTGGTTTGCCCGCATCTGTGGAGTTTCTCTCCATTTCCTGGCTTTATCCCATTGTGATTGACATTTTGAGTAGTTTCAACCCTTTTGAATTTGTTAAGACTAGTTTCATGCGGCGGGGCTTGGTCCTGCTCGCCCTAGGTTACATTGTTGCAGAGTGAAGTGTTCTGTAAGGCACCACTGCTCATGCTGTCCTCCAAGGCCTGGCTTTTCTTAACTGATCTTCTGTCTAGATGTTCTGACCACTACAGAAAGCTGGGTACTGAAGCTTCTAGCTAGGAATTTGTTTCCGGTTAGCTCTCCATCCAGTAGTCACCGGTCACGTCACTAATTGTTATATCTTTTTGGTGATTTTTTAAAAAAAATGATCTTATAATGATCTGTGTAACTATTTTAAATTTATAAAAACATGTTTGTTTGGTTTTTTTTTACTTAGCGTGTGGAGGGGGCGGGGCAGTCAGAGGACAACTTTGTGGAGGGTTCTTCCCCTCCCCCCATGGAGGACTCAGGGAATAAAAGTCAGGTCATCAGTTTCAGTGGCCAACGCCCTATTTTGTTCGCTATCAATAAGGCATTTTGGGAGAAGTGTTGCTATTTGCGTGGAATGTCTTCTTCTGTCTTTCCCCACTTTTATCCTGTATGTCCTTATATGTAAAGAAACAAAATGAGTCTCCTGTGAATAACATATTTAGGGAGGAGGCGGCGTGATAGTGTGCACCTACAATCCGAGAATTAGAAGCTTAAGTTCACCCTCGGCTATACAGGGAGTTTGAGGCCTGCCTCAGTTACCGGAGATCTGTCTCACAAAACAAAACATGTAATTGTTTGTTTGTTTGCTTACTCTGATCAATTGTCTTGGATGGTTGTGGGGGCGAGGAGGAGGAGGAGGAAGAGGAGGAGGAGGAGGAGGAGGAGGGAGGGAGAGAGGGGGAAGAGAGAGAGGGGGAAGAGAGAGAGGGGCTGACTCACCTTACACTTCGGGGCTGACCCGGAACTTGCCTCATAGCCTGGCTGTCTCAGCTCAGGCCTCTGGCTAGGACTATAGGCAAGAGCCACCACACCCGGCTTCAGCCTTCTTTGGTTCATTTGATCTGTGCATTTTTTCCCCCCTGAGGAGTTTAACATGATTACACGCAGAGTCATTACTGAAGGGGGAGGACGGGAAGGCCACGCGTAGGTTTGCTGTTGTTGCTTTCCCACTTCCTCCTCCCCTCTCACCGTCTTTCTCTGCATTTGTTTCACTGATTTTTGTAGTGACCTAGGTTGACCCCTTCCATTTTTCTTTTGCGCACGCATGTCATAGATGCTTTCCGCGCAGTGACCGCCGTTGTTACTAAAACATTTTAAAGCTACATTTGGTCTGATGCCTCGGGGTCCCGGTCTTCCTCACCTCCCCCTCTTTGTGTTACTGATGTCTCAGACTCACCTGTACGTTATGGACTGTTTATGTTACAGACCATCGAAGAGAGATTGAGAGCTTCTCTTATTATTATTTCTGAGACCCCAAATGAATACTTCTCCTGCCTTAGGCTCTTAAGTGATAGGATTCCAGGTCTGTGCTATCATACCCGCACGCAGTTTATGTGGGGTTGGAATTGAACCCAGAGATTCCTGCACTCCAGGCAAGCACTCAACCAATGCATCCTCAGCCTCGTTCGTCGTTTCTACCCGAAGGGACACCTTCTGCCTTTCTCCCTCCCACACAAAGATGTATTTACTTATTTAGTTACTGTTGGCATATGTGTGTCTGTGTTTGGGGGAGGGGGTTGCATGTCCCTGTACATACATAGATCAGGAGAAAACAGCAGGGGTCCTTCTCTATCACTCTGGGTTTCTTCCTTTTAGTTGGTGTCTTAGCCAGGGTTTCTATTCCAGCACAAAACTTCATGACCAAGAAGCAAGTTGGGGAGGAAAAATGTTTATTCAGCTTACACTTCTACATTGTTGTCCATCACCAAAGGAAGTCAGAACTGGAACTCAAGCAGGTCAGGAAGCAGGAGCTGATGCAGAGGCCATGGAGGGATGTTACTTACTGGCTTGCTTTTTTTTTTTTTTTTTGGTTCTTTTTTTTCGGAGCTGGGGACCGAACCCAGGGCCTTGCGCTTCCTAGGTAAGCGCTCTACCACTGAGCTAAATCCCCAGCCCCGCTCAGCTTGCTTTCTTACAGAACCCAATACCACCAGCCCAGGATGGCTCCACCTACAATGGGCTGGGTCCTCCCTCCTTGATCACTCATTGAGAAAATGTCTTACAGCTGGGTCTCGTGGAGGCATTTCCTCAAGAGAGGCTCCTTTCTCTGTGATAACTCCAGCTTGTGTCAAGTTGACACACAAAACCAGCCAGGATAGTTGGGGTCTATTCCTGAACTGGACCCATATTTTCTTCCTCAGACTTAAGGTCAGCAAGCCCAGGGGAGTTGGGGATTTAGCTCAGTGGTAGAGCGCTTGCCTAGCAAGCACAAGGCCCTGGGTTTGGTCCTCAGCTCCAGGAAAAAAAAAGCCAGCAAGCCCCAGTGATTCTCCTGTCTCCATCCCCTTTGGGTCTGTTACAGATGTAGGCAAGACACTTGGCTTTGAACATTTGTGCTGGGGTCTGAACTCGGTCCCAGCACAACAAGAACTCTTAATTGATGAACCATCTCTCTAGGACTCCGTTTACCATTTTTAATTTAAGTGTGGGTCTCGTATTTATAAACTCCCTCAGCCTTTGATTTTTAAAACCATTTTTAAAAAATTCTTCAAAATTCTATCTTATTTTATGTATATGGGTATTTTGCCCAAAATGTACGTATGGGGACCACATGCATGCCTGGTGCCCACAGAGGTCAGAAGACCGTGTTACAAATGGTTTTGAGCCACTGTGTCAGAGCTGGGAATCAAACCCTGTTCTTCTGCAAGAGGAGCCAGTGCTCCTGATGGCTGAGCCATTTGTCCCGTCTTTTTGAGGAAAAATCTTCATTTCTCTTTGTCTTTGAAGGAGAGTTTCACCTGATACCATAGTCTCAGCTGATGATGTTTCTTCTTAGCATGCTTACTATCAGTCCATTCCCTCTGGCCCTCAAACATCCCTTGAGGGAGCACCTGGAAATGAGACAGGCTGCCTCTCTCTCCCTCTCTCTCCCTCTCTCTCCCTCTCTCTCCCTCTCTCTCCCTCTCTTTAAGATTTATTTATTATATATAAGTACACTGCTGCTGTCTTCAGACACACCAGAAGAGAGTATTGGATCTCATTAGAGATGGTTGTGAACCACCATGTGGTTGCTGAGATTTGAACTTAGGACCTCTAGAAAAGCTGTCAGTGCTCTTAACCACCGAGCTATCTCTCCAGCCCTTGACTGCCTCTCTTATATTGCTTTCTTACCTTTAATATTGCCTGTGACTTAGATACTTTTATCATACAGTGCCTTGGTGTACCCCCTCCTTTGTTACTGTCACAGGGTCTCTCTGTGTAACCCAGACTGGCGTCCACCTCACCACTCTCCTGCCTCAGCTTATAAGCATGAACAAGGTGGCTGGTTCCTTATTCTACACGGAGTTCTTTGAGTTTCTTGAACCTGTGTGGCCACTTCTTTCCTGAGATGGAGGAAGTCTTCAGGGATCATTTCTGCAAATGCTTTCTGTCTTTTTAGCCTTTGTGACCCCCCATACGGAGATCTTGGTCTACCCGAAGGTATCCTGAAAGTCGACACTTTTAGAGTCTTGATGCTTTTCTCCGTTCTTTTTTGCTTTTCTCCACTGATTCTGACTTTAAGTGACTTTTTGGGGGAGCTAGAGACATGGCTTGTGGGTAAAGAGCTCTTGCAAAGGACCCGGAGTTCAGTTCCCATTACCCACAACCATAAGTAACTCCATTTCCAGGGGATATGACACCCTCTTTCTGGCCTCTTCAGGCATCAGACACACACCTGGTACACATGTATACACGCAGGCAAAAGTTTTATATACATAAAATAAAAATGATTAAATCTCAAAAAAAAAAAAAAAAAAAAAGAGGCAGGATGTGGCACTGGAGAGATGGCTCAGCGGTTAGAGCACTGGCTTCTCTTCCAGAGGACCTAGTTTGATACCTGACACCCACACAGTAGCACACAGCCCTCTGTAACCCCAGTCCTGGAGATCTAATGCCCTCTTCTGGCCACCGGGGGTACTGCATGCACAGGTGCACGGGCACAAACAGGCAAGGCACCTATCCACAGAGACATAACAAAGAGAAGAAAGATCACAGCAACTTTACCGGTCTGAACGACTTCTCTCCGAGTTTGCTTTTTCTTTCGACCCTCTCTATGAGTTCTGCAGGCCAGTCAACTCCAGAATGTCCACTTCATTCTTTTTAATGGTTTTGTTTTTATCCCCGTTGATGGTGTTCCTTGTTCCTACTCTATCTAGTTTTAGATTTTTTTTTTGAGCACCTCTATGACAAGTATATGGGCTTTTTATATCAGGAAACTCATAGATCTCTTTGTGTGTGCACAGGTACATGCACATATGTGTTCTAGTGTGTGGAAGCCAGAGTACAACCTGATGTCACTCCTTAGATACCATCCCTTGGGGTTTTTTGAGACAGTGTTTCTCACAGGGATCTGGGTAGGCTGGCCAGAGAGCACCAAGGATCTAGCTGTCTCTATCTCCCCGGTACTTGAATTACAATAGCATTCCACCATGCCTGGCTGTTTATGTAAGTGCTGAGGACTGAACTTGGGCTCTGTGTTTACATGACAAGGACTTTACTGAGTCAATCCCTTGAGCCCCGGATCTGTCTGTCTTTTTTAAAAGATTTTTTTGTTTTTAATGTCTGTTAGTATTGCACGTACAACTGCAAGCCAGAAGAGGGCATCAGATCCCATTACAGATGGTTGGGAGCCACCATGTGGTTGCTGGGGATTGAACTCAAAACCTCTGGAAGAACAACCAGTGTCCTTAACTGCTGAGCCATCTCTCCAGCCACCAAATCTGTTTTTATAAATATTTTTTTCTTTATTATATGTAAGTACACTGTCGCTGTCTTCAGACACCAGAAGAGGGCATCGGATCCCATTGCAGATGGTTGTAAGCCACCATGTGGTTGCTGGGATTTGAACTCAGGACCTCTGGAAGAGCAGTCAGTGTTCTTAACCCCTGAGCCATCTCTCCAGCCCCCCCCCATCTGTTTCTTTAGGGTCAGTTTGGGGGTTGTTTTCGTCCTCTGATTGACCATATTCTGCTTCTATGTATGGTTTATAAGTTTTGTTTCTTGCTTTTAGTTTTGGCTGAATGGGGACATTTAAAGAAACCACCTCTCCTGATTGTGCGCTAGCTTTAGGCCACCTTTACCCATCAGCACAGCTGAGAGTCTCAGGCATGTGCCTGACTAGAACTCTAATGTGCTGCTGGCTTTTGCTTTCCGTGGCTTTCACACTCCGTTTCTGGATTCTTCTGCTCTCTACTAATGGAAGACAGAGTCCACAGTCCCAAATCCCCGTGGGTAGACCTCTGAGGAACCAGACATACCAGTGCTTGTCTGAGTTTTCGGTTTCTGCCCTGCAAGCCTAGTAGTCCTAGTGTGGGAGGAGCCCTGGTGTGGGAGGAGCCCTGGTGTGGGAGGAGCCTTGCTGTGGGAGGAGCCTTGCTGTGGGAGGAGCCTTGCTGTGGGAGGAGCACAGGTATTGTTATCTGCCAAACAACTGGACTAAGACAGGCATCTTCCACCTTCTCCTGGGCTTCCATCCTTGGAGTGTATTTGTAGGTACTGTGGCTGTTCAGTTTGTGTCTACAGTCCTCACACATGATCCGGTCTGTATACTATACCATCTGTGTCTCTGTGGAGGATCTGCAGCTTGTTGGCCCAATGTCTTGTTGATGTCACTTTACATTAGTGTGTGTGTGTGTGTGTGTGTGTGTGTGTGTGTGTGTGTGTGTGTGTTGTGTGTGTGTGTGTTTTACTGGTGATGGAACCCCAGGTTTGTGCACGGTAGGCAAATTTTCTTCAGTTTGAGCTGCACCCCAGCTGTGCAGTGGACTCCGATGTGGTTACTATGGCTGCTCGCTAGTTAAAGGTCCAGAAACGTAAGCATTCCATCTAGACTGCAGTAGCCTTCGGGAAATGGGCAGAAACTGTTGTGCTTTTTATAGAACCATCCTTGGAAACAGCATCTAAGAGAACCCAGTACCACATCTGAAAACCAGGAGCCTCCTCCTGCTCTCTCCGTCCCCTGGGCATCCTGGTGTCCCCTCGTTTGGCGCGCCTCTCCCATTAAGTGGCTACCCTTCTCTCTGCAGGGCTCTGACCCACAGAAGCTGCTTCACATTGCCCAGGAGCTCCTGCACACGGAGGAAGCCTACGTGAAGCGGCTGCACCTGCTGGACCAGGTAATCATAGGCTGGGAATCAGGTTCTCTCCACACCCAGACTTCAAACCACCCGTTCGGGTGCCCGCTTCGGGGCTGGAGCATTGGCTAACTGTTGGAAGCACCGGCTACTCTTCAGAGGATCTGTCTGGTTTGGGATCTGGGTTTGGTCTCTAGCACCAGCATAGGGCTTTCACGACGATCTGTAGCCCCAGGTCCAGAGGCTCTGGTGCACAAGGCACACACACGGGACACAGACATAACTCAGACAGAGCACTCATCAGCATGAAGTAAACAGATCCTTATCCTTTAAAAGTGCACACCTGTAACCTAGCACCACGGAGATGCGAGACAGAAGGGCTGCTGGGATTCGCTGGTTGCTAACCTAGTTCTAGACCCTGCCTCAAGAGAATGTGGTGGGGAGTGACAGCAGGACACTGTCTTCCCCTGGCTTCTACACACACATACACAGGTATGTGCACTACACACACACACCACACTCACACACACATGAAACTATACACACATACACCACACTCACTCACACACAACACACACTCCTATACACATATAAAACTACACACATACACACACACAGGTATGTGCACTACACACACATACACCATATTCACACACAGGTGTATGCATTATACACATACACCACATCCACTCACACACATCACACACACTCACACATACCATGCATATACTACACAGACACACACACACACACCACACACATACCACACACACATCCTACGTACACATAAAACTATACACACACAGGTGTATGCATTACGCACACATATACACCACATCCATTCGCACACACCACACATACTCAGGCACACATACACTACACAGACACACACCACACACACTCACACACTCTAAAGTAAAATACAAATTTTAAATTAAAAGGGAAAGGGGCCCAAGAGCCCGCTGACGTGGCAGGCGTCTGAGTCGCTCCTACTCAGTGGTCATTGTGGGGCTTCTCTGTGCTCAGGTTTTCTGTGCCAAGCTGACAGAAGCAGGGATCCCTCCGGAAGTCACCACGGGCATCTTCTCTAACATCTCTTCTATCTACCGCTTCCATGGGCAGTTCCTCCTGCCTGGACTGAAGAAGAGGATCACGGAGGAGTGGTAAGTGTGGTCCAGGGACCCCCAGGGCCCCTAAAGCCAGGAGTTCATCTGCCTGGAAGCCTGGCAGGTTCTTTGGGGTGGGGTCCGTCTCATGGAGGACTGGGTACCTCCCTTCCCTTCCAGGCAACCCCAGCCCTACCTCTTCCTGGGTGGTGACCTTGACTGGTATCTCTTTGATGTCTCTAAGGTTTATGTATCTAGATGAGATTTGAGGTCTGGAGGGAAAGCACTGAACAGTGGTGGTGTTTTATTTCCTCTCTCTGTCTGTAGCTACTTTTGCTTTTAAAAACCACTCCCAAGGAGTGGTTCCAGGTGCCTCTTTTTTCTGTGATCCTCAGCTTTTCCCAATTTTTATCAAAAGCTGCAAGCCAGGATTCGTGCAATGACACGGGAGAGGCCCACAGTTTTTACTACGCTCCCCTGAGTTTCAGGAAGCTTGAAGTTTGTTGCCTACCTTCCTTTGCGGGGCTTATGGCTGGGCCACTTTGTTATGCAGAGCAAGTTGCACTGTGTCCTCCCGGTGTTTAGTTAGAACTGGGTGTGGACTTTTGGTGACAAAGTCCATGTCTGGCAGCACAGGCCTTCTCCCTCCTTGTCCTGGAGACCCTACCGTAAGCCCGCACAGGATCGCCCCAGTCCTGTGATGATGATGGTACTTGGCCTCTTGTCTTGCATCTCCAGTTGTTCAAGTCGTAAAACCAAACCCTGTGCACAGCTTCATAGGAGCACTAAGTGGTGGCTTTGTGTCTGTGCCTTTTTTTCCCCTTTGGTTTTGGTAATTACTAAGGATAAATCTCCAAAAGAGAGTTCTAAGATCAGAAACTACAATGTTGTTTTTTCCTGTGAACAACATCTATTCACCCAAGATAGGGCCCCAGTTACAGTCCAAAACATAAAAATAAATAGATAAATAAATAAAATAAGAAGAAAAGGAAGGAAGGAAGAGAAAGAAAGAAAAGAAAAGAAAGAAAGAAAGGAAGGAATGAATAAATAAATAAATAAATAAATAAATAAATAAATGTACCCAATCCCAGCTTTGTTGAAGCAGTGAGTTTACTGGGGTTACTTAAGCACTAGATTTACTGAGGTGACTTAAAGGTGGCCACAGCAGGGGAGGACTCAGGAAAGCTGGATTCCTAGAGTTTTCTCACAGCCTGAGGGCAGCCTGGTGAAATGAAAATTCTCTCCCATGCAATTGTTAGTGCTTATATGATCTTGGGAAGAGGCCTTGTGAATCTTGTAAGTTTCAGGAGCTTCCTGAAGTTTTTGGTTACTTCCTGAGCCTGGTAGGTTTTACTTCCTAGGTCTTAAGGATTCTCCCTCTGGAGGGGATGTTTTAATGGGGAAGAAATAACTACACAATCATGATTACGGTGTTGGCTTCCTAGAGTTTATTTGTTTACTCAAAAGTTTTCATCACTGGTCCTGCAAAGTCTTCTTCTCTCCCTGGCTTTGGTAGCAGTGTGTTGACCCACCATTTCCACTCATTTAGAGTGACACTTCACTGGCCATCTTTCATAACTGTGGCCTGCCCCTCAAGGACAGCACTGCCGTTAAGTTCTTCTCTATGGTCACTGGTCCTCAGCCTGTGCTGTCAAGGTGTTTGGTGAAAGCACTCAGAGAGGGTGACCAGTGTGCTTAGGACCACAGCACGAGGCATCAGCACCATGCCACCTAGACTGTTCATCCGGTGACCATGCTTCTCCACACAGGGATACAAAGCCTCGTCTCGGAGACATCCTGCAGAAACTGGCTCCGTTCCTGAAGATGTATGGCGAGTACGTCAAGAACTTTGACAGAGCAATGGGGCTAGTGAGCACGTGGACCCAGCGTTCTCCGCAGTTTAAGGACGTCATCCACACCATCCAGGTAGTGTGCCGTGCACACTTTTCCTTCAACTTCAATAAGTTTTTTGTTTTTTTTAAGTTAGTGTCTTAGTTAGGATTTTATTGCTGTGAAGAGACACCATGACCAAGGCAACTCTTATAAAAGAAAATATTTAATTGAGGCTGGCTTATGGTTTCAGAAGTTTAGTCCATTATTGTCAAAGCAGGAAGTATGGCAGCACCCAGGAAGACGGGGTGCTGGCCAAGGAGCTGAGAGTTCTACATCTGGATCTGAGGGCAGCCAGAAGAAGACTGTGTCTCCCATACTGGACAGAGACAGAGCATATAGTAAGAGTCCTCCAAAGTCCACCTCCAGTGACACACTTCCTCCAACAAGGTCACACCTCTTTTGTTATTATTTTTTAATTTTTTTTTTTGGTTCTTTTTTTTTTTCGGGGCTGGGAACTGAATCCAGGGCCTTGCGCTTCCTAGGCAAGCGCTCTACCACTGAGCTAAATCCCCAACCCCTTTAATTTTTAATAATTTTTTAATGTATGTATATAAGTACATGGTACCTGTCTTCAGAAGAAGCCATCAGGTCCCATTACAGATGGTTGTGAGCCACCATGTGGTTGCTGGGAATTGAACTCAGGACCTCTGGACGAGCAGCCAGTGCTCCTAACCACTGAACCATCTCTCCAGCCCCAACGGCTCACCTCTTGATTGTAGCACTTCCCATAGACCAAGCATATTCAAACCACCACAGACAGGGTCTCAGGCTAGGCACATGCCTTTAATCTCTACTCTCAGGACTCAGAGATAAGCAAATCTTTGTGACTTTGAGGCCAGAACAGTCTATATAGCAAGTTTTAGGCCAGACAGCACTACACAGTAAGACCACGTCCAAGGAAAACAAGCAAAAAAACCAAAATAACCCATTACCACTGCAATAACAATAAATCTTGGCCTCAGCACATTTCAGAGTTCTCTACAAAGACCTGGTCTGTGTCTACTGACACCGATGTTGCTTCTTGTACCTGGAGGGTAGAACCTGGGGCAGGTCTACAGTGCACAGAATGGCCCACAACAGAAAAATCCTCCTTAGCAGATGTCGGTGGCCAAGGCTGGGAAGCATAGACCAAAATAAAATGGGGTCAAATGACCATCACATTCCCCTGGGTCTCTGGAGAATTTCTTTGCTTAATCCAAAGCATATTTTAAATTATAATCCTTAAAGAAGTTCAAACATTTACCAAGGGTTTGTAAGGTGACCAACTTAAGGCTAGAGGGAGCCTGAGTTTGGATCTCAAACACAAGGTAAAGGCAGGCGTGGTGGCCTGTGTCTGAACCCTAGTACGTGGGGCTGAGGGTAGGGTCACAGAGACAGGTAGTTCTGGGGCTGATAAGCAAGCCTGGGTGAGATCTAGTTTCAGCCAGTGCATACAGCATACCCAGGAATGACCACACGAAGGCAAAACTTATGGACGTTACATTCTGTCCCCTTGATCTCTAAGCACATATGACGGCCATTGTCTTTTGAAACTCATCTGCAGACACTGAGGGAGAGCGTCTCTCACACGCCCACGTGGTGATTGGAATCAAGAACTCCCACGCGGCTGTCACAGCACTGTCCCTTCACAGCCCACACGGCCACCAGCTATCCCAGTAATGCACTTGAAAGTTTTCTTTGCCCTTTTTCTCTCTGAGGTTCATAAGCCAAACTAAAACACACACTGTTCTCATTATCAGGGTGAGTTCTCCTCTCTAGGACAGGCTCTGCCCTTGGCTACCTCTTGGCTTTGGGCTTATCTGTGGTTTATTCATGACTCAATTTGGGCTGTGCCTCTGTGTGAGTTTCACTGGAGCAAAGTCCTTTTCCCCTCTTGCCTCTATTCTTAAGTCTCAAGCAGGGAGATGCTTTGAAGCCCTGGGACCAACCATCCCACATCTTCCCTTTATTCTTGCTTGAAACAATCTGTCTGTGTGATGTATGCCTAAGTATATATGTGTGCATATGCTCATGTCTTAGTTAGGGTCTTTTTTTTTTTTTTTTTTTTTTTTTTTCTCTTTTTTTTTTTTTTTTTTTCCGGGGCTGGGATCGAACCCAGGACCTTGCGCTTCCTAGGCAAGCGCTCTACCACTGAGCCAAATCCCCAACCCCCTTAGTTAGGGTCTTATTGCTTTGAACAGACCCTATGGCCAATGTAAGTTTTATAAAGGACAACATTTAATTGGGACTGGCTTACAGGTTCAGAGGTTCAGTCCATTATCATCAAGGCAGGAGCATGGCAGCATCCAGGCAGGAATGGTGCAGTCAGAGCTGAAGGCTACATCTTCATCCAAAGGAAGCCAGGAACAGTCTGAGCATCCTCAGGCAGCTAGGAGGAGGGTCTCCAAGCCCAACCCACAGTGACACACTTCCTCCAACAAGGCCACACCTCCTAATAGTGCCACTCCCTGGGCCAAGCATATGCAAACCATCATAGCTCATATCTGTGTATGTGCACGTCAAGGTCAGAGGTCAGTGTCGTGTATCTTCTCTCTCTTCCCATCTAATTTTTTTTGAGGCAAGGTCTTTCTTTGAACCCAGTGCTCAATGACTTAGGCTAACTGGCCAATGATACATGGTTATCTCTGCCTTTCCAGCACTGGGATCTCAAGTGAACACATGACACTCAGGGTTTTGTTTTAATTTTATTTTATGTATGTGAGTGTTTTGCCTCCATATATGTCCATGAACTGTGTGCATGTCTGTCTGGTACCCCAGGAGGTCCGAAGAGGATGTCAGAAAACTCCATAACTAGATTTCCGATGGTTGCCAGTCATGTAGTTGCTAGAATTAAGTTTTAAGTGTTCTTAACCTTTGAGCCATCTTTCCAGCACCAACACTCAGATTTTTTTAACTTAAGCACAACCATCATTAAAAAAAAAAAGCTAGGGGTGGTGGTGCATGCCTTTAATCCCAACAGAGGGAGGCTGATTTCTGTGAGTTCAAGGCCAGCCTGGTCTATGAATAGAGTCCAGGTCAGCCATGACTCTGTTAAACAGAGAAACTGTCTCCAAAAACCAAAAATCAAAACAAAAACTCATTGTTTAGGGGCTGACAAGATGGCTTGGTGGGCAAAGTGCTCCAGTGTAAACACAAGGACCTGAGTTCAGATCCCCAGACCCTGTTGGACCCTAGACAGTTCTGGGTCCTCCTCCACCAGAAGTTTTGTTCTGGGGCCCAAGGAAGTGTGGGTGTCTGGGGCCCTGAAGTTGCTAGGGGCAGGGCTTCAGATAGTGGGAGAAATGGCAGGCTCTTTCAGCTCTCAGAGAGTGGCAGAGGCAGAAGGACCAGCAGCATGGTGGAGAGCCCAAGGTGAGCATGGAGGTGAGAGATTGCTAGCAGTCATCGCAGATGAGCTAGCGTGCAGGACGAAGATGTGCACCGTCTGCATGCAGCAAGAAGGCACAGAAGTGTGGCAAGAGGGGAGCTGGAATCTGGAGGGAGGAGGGGAGATGTAGAGAGCAAGGGGCAGTACAGGGGTAGGGTTGCAGCAGCCGCCTGCTCTCTCTGTCACTCATATTGCAGGGACTCTGCAGAAGGACGCCCAGCAGCTTCAAGGCATGAGGACCAATACCAGGAGAGTTAGGCACAGTTAGGCACAGTTAGCCTCCACCTGACAGAGAGGAGGTGGACCTGAGGGGGACTCTCGTGAGAGGAGGCACTTGTTTTCTTCAATCCAAGCCTGCCCATGCAGAGTTCTGGTTCCTCTATCGTTAGACACCTTTGAGCCTCAGTTTCCCCAGCTACGAGATGTGGTCTGTGCCAATCGTGTCTTGAAAATCAGGAGGCCCCAGGCAGCCTCCGGGGACTGCGGTGGCCAGTAACAGGGGCGAGACCCTACGATGACCCGACGTGTGCTCTCTGTCCCCACAGAAGCAGGAGGTGTGCGGGAACTTGACCCTGCAGCATCACATGCTGGAGCCTGTGCAGAGGGTCCCCCGCTATGAGCTGCTGCTCAAGGACTACTTAAAGCGGCTCCCCAGGGATGCCCCGGACCGGAAGGATGCTGAGAGTAAGTGAAGGTGGCCAAGAGGCTGATGGGGGGAGGGTGGTCTCTGGAGGAGGCTGAGAAACTTGGGCTGAGACACACAGAGGAAGGCAGAGGGGAGAGAGACTCATGACTTTGAAAGTGATTTAGCCTTTTCCTGTCACATGGAAAGACTGGGGAAGGCACTGCCAAACACTGGCTCCATCCGGAGCTTAGGCCCAGCAACGGGCCCCTCAAGTGAGGATGCTCCTATTTCGGGAGTCATGACCAATGTAACTGGTGGGCAGCACAGGGCTGGGAACTGTGTAAGAGAGTGTGTGTGTGTGGGGGGTGTCTCATTTGGTGTTGGCCCCAGCAGGCTCAGCAAATGGTTCTGGGCCTTGTCCCTTCTCTGTGCCAGACCTCTGGAGCAGTCTGGGCACACCGAGAAAGGCTAAGTGCAGGAACAAGGTCTCCCACTGGAAGCCATGACATCATCGGTGTGAACATCTCCCGTGAGATGGGCATTACCACGGACCCAGGCTCACTAGTTCTCCTCCTCATGCAGGGTCTTTGGAACTCATCTCTACAGCTGCTGACCACTCCAATGCTGCCATTAGGAAGATGGTGAGTTCAGACTGCTGCTGTAGGGAAGCGAAGAATACACAGGGAGAGTGAGGTAGTAGACCATATAAGGGGTCTCCCCAGGACATGCCAGGTGCATATCCTAGTACCACCTAGTAATAACAAGTGTACGCTCAACCTCCCTCTGTACAGACCAGGTAGGTATATGCCTACCTTCCCAGTGCAAGCCAGATGCATGCCCCACCTCCCCAGGACATGTCAGGATGACATCTGAATCCTTTATATACCTGACAGTTCCTGCAAGGTCATGGGTTCTTCCCCACCCTCCAGGATCCCATGCATCCTGTGTTGTTTGATCTGCTACCATCTATGGCATCCATACAAAGAAGGGCCCAACAGACCTGCCTGCTTTTAAGTACCCAAGTAGAAATCACAAGTCAAAGGACGGGACACCTCAGGGCTAGCAGGTCCTGCCCCAGCCCATGTTGCTATTGTCAAAGTCCCTACGGGCTCAATTCTACTTTGAGTAGTGTTGAATTCTGATCAAGAGCTAGGGGCATGAGCTGCTAACCTTGTCCCCATTGTAACTTTGGGCATTATGATCCCCAACCAGGCCTTGGGAAAGTAACATGTAGATTGGCCCAGTCTGGGTCATAGCGACTCAACTGACTCCTGCGTGCATAAGTTTCCTTGTCTTTAAGTTGGGGATAACCATGCCACTTACTTCATAAGAGTATGTGTCAGAATTAAATAATTAAAATATGACTAGTGTAGAACAGCCCCTAGCACATAGCAACACAGGTTTGTGATTTATTCGTTTCTGAATGAGTTTCTAGTCACCCTTTAATACCCAGCTAAAATGTCCCCCTGTGTTTTCCTCCCTTTTCACTGGCAGTTGTTTCATTGCTACAGTGGACTCTGGCTTTGCACACCTCGGGGTTCACAGCAGTTCCCTGGGTCTTGTGTCTCTTGCAGGAGAAAATGCACAAGCTCTTAGAGGTGTATGAGCAGCTGGGTGGGGAGGAGGACATCGTTAACCCAGCCAATGAGCTGATCAAGGAGGGCAACATCCAGAAGTTATCAGCCAAGAATGGCACCACTCAGGACCGACACCTCTTCTTGGTGAGCCAGCCTGCCATCCCAGGCACAGAACTCCCTCATATACCTTCTCAGACCCTGGATAGTACTGGAAAGATTCAGAAGCCCAAGAAGGAGATTCTTCTATAGCCTTCCAGATAGGTTTCTGGGGGCTATCTCTTGCTAATAGTCCTGTCCTGGTTTCTGCAAGCATCTAAAATCTACGTTCCTTATAGCATGAGTTCTTCTCCACCTTCCAGAGTCCCATGCATCCTGTGCTGTTTGGTCCTCTAGCATCTATGGCATCCATACAAAGAAGGGCCCAGCCAGACCTGCCAGCTTTCTATTCTTTTTCATACACCTTGGATTCCAGCAAACGAAATACAAAGAATTGTAGCTAAACATCACAATCTCACCTGTCCCCAGAACCAAGCTCTGGTTTCGAGGGAGGGGAAACACAGGAAGGAATTATAGTGAGGGATCCATTCAAGTACCTTACATACAGGAAGAGACACAGTTCTTTTTCTGTAGCTACTTTTCTGCTTCCCCTACCTCCTCTCTCTTCTCCTTCCCCTCTTCTTGGTTCTTCCCAAGGCCTTACATTTGCTAGGCAAACACCCTACCACTGCCTTACACTCATAGTTCAGATCTATTCTTGAATAAATAACTGTATCTTTGCAAGTTTCCTCTTTTAACCTAGGACCTTTGACATACCTAACCACAATTTCTTGGCTGAATAATAGCACTAGGTATGGGTTTCATCTTGTGGAATGGGCCTTAGGTCCAATCAGAAAGTGATCGGTCACTCCCATGACTTTCATGTCTCTATTGTACCAGCGGGTGTATCTTGCCTGGCCAATTGTTATTGTAACTTACAGGGTTCACATGTGGGTGTGATTTATGTTCGCGTCTCTACTCTGATAAAGTGTATAGCATCTTTCAGCACTATGGAAAGCTATCCAGTGGGGTTGAAGCTTTTAGGTCAGTTCTGACTTGATTTCTCCATGTTCTAGATGGAGACTAAGTATGTGGTGTTTGCAGAAATAGCATTTTAGAGCTGGAGAGTTGGCTCAGCGGTTAAGAGCACTGACTGCTCTTCCAGAGGTCCTGAGTTCAATTCCCAGCAACCACATGGTGGTTCACAACCATCTGGAATGGGATCTGATGCCCTCTTCTGGTGTGTCTGAAGACAGCGACAGTGTACTCATACACATAAAATAAATAAATCTTTAAAAAAAAAGAAATAACATTTTATCACCAAGTTCTAGAGGGTAACCATTAGCAGTAACCTGTACTAGTTGGCGTTTATGGGATCTCAATGGCCAACAACTCCGAAAGACGTAACCCTTTCCTGGAACTGGGATTTTTGTTTGTTAGTCTCTGGTATCTGGTGGGACCATTGCTGCCCAATATAGGCTCAGACTAAACCTCTGGAGTGTTGTGCTTAAAGGCGTGTGTGCATCTTTTAGAAAATATGTTTTACTTTATGACACTGAATAAAGCTTATATGGGTCCCTTGTGAGGGGCTCCCTGTGACACCACTCCCCATGACGTCTTTCTTACAGTTCAACAATGTGATGCTCTACTGCGTACCCAAGCTAAGGCTCATGGGCCAGAAGTTCAGTGTACGGGAGAAAATGGACATCTCTGATCTCCAGGTGGGTGGGTCCCGCTCTCCCCCTCTTATGCCTTGGAAGGGGTACAACTTTGGAAGGCATAACTTTGATGGCCCCCTCTGCAGCTCAGAGGTTTCTGGGGCAGCATCTTCAGAGGCCCCGGTATACTAACTAGTGTTCCCTATGGTCTTGATTATACTTTCTGCCAGGTCCCTGATAGCCTCGTGTTGAAGGGAACAGGAGGCTAGGACTAAAATTCACAGCCATGGGGGTCAGACAGGCAGGCTGTCACTTGGTGAGGACAGGACTCAAGACCCCAGTTAAATATCTAGAAGTGAAACTCGGGCCATTGATTTAGAATGGAGCGTGGGCCTACTCTACTCTGGCCTGTGGTTTTGTGCTGATAGAAGAGGGTTCAATCTGAGAGCCCTCAAGGACATGACGCTACTCCATCAATTCTGTCTGAGTGCACACCTTTAAACTCACCATGCACCTGCCCAGGTGGGCTCAAGCACCTGCTGAAGGACAGAGTCAAGCATCTTATACGATCTTCATCCCTCCCAAGGGGTATGGCTGTGCTGGGAGGCAAAGCCCTGTATGCTGGAGGGAAAGGCTGGGCCAGGGCTAGCTGGGGAGGCGGGGAGGACTAACAAAGGAGGCCTAATGGGTAGGTGCCTTTACCAAGCAGCAGTCTAAACACAGAGCCTGAGGCCCAGCTCTGTATGGGCAAGGCCAGCGATCTGCTCTTCTCCTGAGCCTCAGTGTCCCCACGTTACAGATCTGGGAGCCTGTGGAGTCACTCTGCTACTTCCACAGGATAATTAATTAATCAATCAACTAATCAATTAATTAATAGCTCTGATCACAGAGCTTGGGTGTGTGTTAAAGAACAGCTAACCTGGTAACTGGTGTTCATTTGCTCTGTCCGTGTTCTTGTTCTACAGGTGCAAGATGTCGCGAAACCAAATGCTGCCCGCACATTCATCATAACAGGACGAAAAAGGTCCCTGGAGCTTCAGACTCGGTATGGCACCAGCAGCCGCAGCTGCAGGAACATCTGTGACCTGCGGTCATAGGGGATAGCTTCCCTCGCCGAATGCAACAGACTTTCAATGTGTTCGGCGTGTATGCGTGCACGTGCGTGTTTAAATCAAAGGTGGGACGATGTCTCAGTGGGTAAAGTGCTTGGTACGTGGCCTGAGGACCTGAGTTCAGATCCCCTGCACGCACATAGAAAGCCAGACACAGGAGTGCGTATTTGAAATCCCAGTGTTGTGGAGGTGGGGTCAGGCAGAGTCTCTATGGCTTGCCCTCCACCCACCCTAGTAGAATTAGTGAGCTCCAAGTTCAGTAAGACGTCCTGCATCAAAAAGTGAGGTGAATAGTGATTGAAGAAGACGCATAATATTGACCTCTGTCTGAGGAAGACAGACGATATTGACCTCTGCCCTCTACACACATGTGTACCCATGAGCATGTATACACATGCTCAAGCAAAGGGCTATTCCAAATCACATGCATCTTGGTTAGGGTTTCTACTGCTGTGCTAAAACACTGGGACTAAAATCAACGTATGGAGAAAGGGTTCATTTTACTTACACTTCCAGGTCACAAGGAAGTCAGGGCAGGAACCCAGAAGCAGGAACTCAAATCGTGGAACCTCATTACTGCCTTGTTCCCATGGCTTGCCCAGCCTGCTTTCTTATGCGACCCAGGACTGCCTGCCAAGGAGTGTCCCCACCCACAGTATACTGGCTTCTGCCACGTCAGTCATTTATCAAGAAAATGCCTCATAGACGTGCCTACAGGCCAATCTGATGGAGGCTCTCCCTCAACTGATGTTCCTCTTCCTAGAGAAGCCCCCATGTGTCAGTGGGGAAAAACCCGACCAGGACAGCAGTCCTTCACCTTGCTGGTTTCAGTCAGTGTGTCAGCATTCATCCTATAACCTCACATATTTCCCTGCCAATATTATTTTTTTTTTCCGGAGCTGGGGACCGAACGCAGGGCCTTGCGCTTGCTAGGCAAGTGCTCTACCACTGAGCCAAATCCCCAACCCCCCCTACCCATATTATTAACTGGCACCAATGAGAAGGCTTAGTGGGCAGAAGCACCTGGTGCCAAGCTTGGTATCTTGAGTGCCATCTTTTGGTGGCACCGGCAGCATAGAAAGAAAAAGTCAACTCCTGGGAGTTGCCCTCTGACCTCTGTAGGTGCCGCATACACCCATACATGTACACAAAAATAAGTTAAATAAACCATAATTTCTTATACCATCAACAGGAGCCGAGTGTGATGACACACGCCTTTAATCCTAGCATTCAGGAGCCAGAGGTAGGCAGTTCTTTGAGTTCGAGGCCAGCCTGGTCTACAAAGTGAGTTCCAGGACGGACAGACAGGGTTACATAGAGAAACCCTGTCTGGAAAATCGTCACAGGGTCCGATGCTGACAGCCCGAGTCTCATTTCTGCAAACTGTCCTTGAACGGTCCCCATCCTTAGCCTTTGTGCACATGTATAGAGAGGCATTTTTCTGCCCCTGTGAGATGTACCTCTGTGGGGAGCTACTGGTCAGCGTGTGGCATGTCCGCTCTATCAGGTCACATTGTCCTCTAAGCTTGAACTCTCATTGGCTGTGTGTGGGGAATCCAATCTGTCACGTTCCACCTATGGAGGGACAGCTTTGTAATCACCCACCAGGGTCCAGGGCGATTTCGATCTGCATAATGAGCCTGGCCGAAGTCGGGCCGCACGTGCTCTGAACACTGAAACTGCCTGTCCAGCCTGGAGTTGCGGTTACAAGGCAGTGAGCAGCTAGGGAGGCACACAGGGAGTATCCAAGGATGCACCGCTAACATACTGATTTTGTCTTTGTAGGACCGAAGAAGAGAAGAAAGAATGGATTCAGGTGACGCTTCTCAAGTCTGTCCTGTCTGTCTGTCCCTCCTGTGGGTCAAACCTAGAGTCTGGGGACCTGTTTCAGCAAGTTCCCTGCTGCCTGGCTACATGGACAGCTCTTGTGTTTTTGAGATACGGTTTTGCCAGGAACCGACACTGGCCTCAAACCCTCAACCCTCCTGCCTTGGTATCCCGAAGGTTGAGGTTCAGACTTGCATCACTGAGTGTGGCTTACATCCTAATGTTGTTACAATATGGCCATCCCACATGGGCCACGCGACCCAGGAGCTCTTCCCTAACCCTAGCACTGCCTGTCATCATATCTCAAGGGAGGCAGTGACCATGGGTGCCTTCATACATGCCTTTAGGTTCCAGAAGTCTCTTAATGCATTTACTTGTTTGAGTCCCTTCTCCATGAGTAAGGAACAGGAAAGGGCCATGGGGGGCCTTGGGCTACGTGTTGTCTTTCTGGACCCAGTCTCTTTGGTCTTGTTGGATCCAGGGCAGAGAGTCAGGGTAAAATGGCCAGGGGTGCTCTGTGGACGCCTAGACCCTGAGTTCTCAGTGTCCTTCCCGGGCTAGCTGACGGCCTGTGGCTTTGCTGTGTGTCCAGGTCATCCAGGCCACTGTGGAGAAGCACAAACAGAAGAGTGAGACCTTCAGGGCCTTCAGCGGTGCCTGTACCCAGGAAGAGGAGCCCAGCCTGTCTCCAGACCAGCCTGTGAGTCAGCAGCCTGGGACAGGGGGAAGTAGGAGTCAGCTGTTGGCCAGGGAGAGAGGCCTAGGGGTATGATGCAAACTGCTCAAACACACAGTTCCCTGCTGGCCCTGTACTGAGCTCCATGGCACCCAACAGACCTGCTGCCTTGCAGGTTAGCATCCAAGTAGAGGAAGCGTTTCTTTCGTGCTGTTTTGTCATCTCTGTACCCCCAGCAAGGCAGCCATGAGCACGGAGGGACCTTATCTTCTTCCTCACCAAACCTGGGGCTCAGGGGCTGGGTGACACTCCCAGGCCACCTCACCACTGTGACATCCTCAGGTCACAGTGCCCTTCTTACACTCTGCTTTGAACAGCAAGTGGCTGTCTTTTGTGGTTCTATTTTCTCCCCAAATGACCCTGCACCCCTGATGTGTTGGTTCAAAGCCCTCTGCCTATAGCACCAGGGGTAGGGATATTTTATTTCGCATCCCCTATGGAGTCACCCCAGAGCAACGAGAAGACACAGTTGGTTCTATTTTTTTTTTTTTTTTTCCGAGCTGGGGACCCAACCCAGGGCCTTGCTTTCGCCCAGGCAAGCTTTACCACTGAGCTAAATCCCCAACCCTAAAATAGCTCATTCCTTTTTTTTTTTTTTTTTGGTTCTTTTTTTCCCGGAGCTGGGGACCAACCCAGGACCTTCCCCTAGGCAAGCGCTCTACCACTGAGCTAAATCCCAACCCCGAGAAGACACAGTTGGGACAGAAACTAGGAGTGTGTCCCTCCATCCCCGCTACACACACTCTTTCTACCTTCACTGGCTGCTTTGCTCACACTCACCATCACACTCAGCAGGTGCATCTGGAGGGAACAGCCGTCGCACCCTAACTCCTCAGTACACACCCATCTCCAGCTGTCTGGCCTCCTGTCCTCAGAGGGTCTGCCTATCCCTTAGGGTCTGCTCCCATTTTTCTGTGTTTTGGAGAAACAGAGCTCCTGAAAGGAAGGACCGTGCAAGCTCCCTGAGGGCGAATGACCAAGGGTACAGAACAGGCAGTTGTTAGTCAGTCGGGCACGGAGCATTAGAAAGCCCGCAGACTCTCTTCACAGACCACGAGGGTGAATACAGCATCCGTAGGGACCGCCACCTCATCCTTCCACTCTGTGTGACTTTCAGTATCCGGATTAAGGTGGGCCAAGTCAGCCTCACCTTATGACACCCAGGCGCTTTCAGTCCAGGCGTGGCTCCTGGAGCCCCGGCGTTTACTACACCAGTTGTCTCACATACGGGAGCCCTCGAGGCACAGGGTGATTGGCGGAGGAAATGTCCTCTGCTTCCCAGGGTGTGCTGCGTGACTAGGAAACCACTTCACACCATTCTCTGTTCTCTTCCAGGTCCTGAGTGCCGGCCCTGTGGAACCTGCAGGGGTAGCCGACAGCAGTGGGAGTACTCCCGGGGTGAGTGACTTATATCCAGGGATTAGCAGGAAGAGGTACTTAGGGAGAGGAGACCAAGGCAGGCTGGAGGGTGAGGATCCAGGAGTCGCTTGCCCTCTCCTGTGTTCTTGGAGCCTGGGAGTGCAGATGTGAGGCAGGACCCGAGGGCAGGTACTGGTGCCTTGAGTGCCAGAGGTGGAGGCCACCAGGAGCCACAGGGACATTGCACAACCACATGTGTCATCTGATCTCAGTGTGAATACTTATGAGCTCACTATGTGTAAATTTCGCCTTGATAGCATGTACAGTAAAGAGGTGCCAGCTCTATATATATGCCAGCCATGTAAAGAGGCTCGTCCCCCACGGTAAGCAGGTTTTCAGGAAGCTGCTGGGGCTCCCTCTCGCTCTCTTGCTCTCTCTTACTCTCTCACTGTCTCACTCTCTCTAGCTCTCTCACTCTCTCACTTTCTTTCTAGCTCTCTCGCTCTCACTGTCTTGCACTCTCTGTCTCTCTCACTCTCACTCTCTCGCTCCCTTGCTCTTGCTGTCTCTTGCTCTCTCTCTGTCTCTCTCTCACTCTTTTGCCCTCTCTCTCACTCTCTCGCTCTCTCTCTAGCTCTCTCACTCTCTCACTCTCTCTTTCTAGCTCTCTTGCTCTCGCTGTCTTGCGCTCTCTGTCTCTCTCTCGCTCTCACTCTCTCGCTCTCTTGCTCCTTCGCTCTTGCTCACTCTCACTCTCTCGCTCTCTCCTCTCTCTGTGTTCTCAGGGCCAGGCAGCTGGGTTCATGTGTCCGTCTGCTGGGACTGATCATGGGAACATGGGGGCATATCTTTATTTTAATTTGGGATGTCTAATAGACCAAGGCACATACCTGTGCTTGCTGTGGATCGAGTACCCACGCCTGAACCACATCATCCCTTTGGGGCTTGGCATTCACAAGCACCTGTGGCAACAGCAATGGGGACAACTCTGGGCCATGGCTTCACTTATAGCCTGGAACGGTAACACTGCCTGGCATCTTGCTGAGTCCTGGATGAACTGAATTAGGGAGAGCCACAGGTGCCGCCCGGGGAACGTGTCTCTAGCCCGTCCCAGACATGGGCTCCTCTCCCTGGGTCCATTGATACTAACATGGGGCACAGTGCTGTGTTCTTTCCTGCTCACCTGCCTCCCCTCCAGCGTGCCTGCTCTTTACCTCCCCTTCCTTTACTCTTGTCTCTCACTCTGTCTCTATGTCTCTCTTTCACACTGTCTCTGTCTCCCATGACTCTGCTCTGTCTCTGTCTCTCAGTTGCTCATGTTTAGCCCAGATCTCCTTGCATTGGAGATGGGAAAGAGCCTCCTGAATGGGACTCAGAACAGCTGCAGCTCTGAGGATATGGCTTTGGTTAGGTTATAACTGTTGGGTTTTTATTCCCATAAAGAGGAGGACGTAGGCTTAGGTCAGTCTGGTGAGGTTGAAGCAATCGAGTGACAGCCTGTGGGTGAAGCCACCTGAGATAGAGAGCAGAGGAGGGCTGGTGTGACATTGGTCCCCGTGCACAGAGAGTATGGAGCCAGGGCCTGTCAGGATGGGCCTGAATATATTGCTGTCCCCCTTCCCTGTGACCACAGCTTCCCCAAGTCCCTCAATTGTGTAAGTTCAGGCTGCAGGATGGCCATTTGTTAGGCCACCTTGAGAATGCTTGTGAGGCTTGAGGGGAAGCGGAAACATTTCAGGGCTATGATGGGGAAAGACCAAGGGGAATGTTGCTGCTGTCTGGCCCCTGCAGAGCAGACAGGCACCGTAAGGATAAGCTTTGCTGAAACCAGAAGTCAGGAAGTCTAAACGTGGTACAGGCAGCCGAGAGGGAAATAAACATCTAGACACCCCAGTGGCTTCCTGCACTGGTCTGCCTGTGCCTGCTTCCTGCTACCTATTGACAGTGTTCTGGCCTGCCCTGGCTCCACCAGACCAGGTCTCTGGACCCACTGTCAGCACTGTCTACATCCAGAAAGCCCCATAGGGAGATGAGACCCTCTCAATCTCACACCACATAGCCTAGTGCCAACCTTCTGAGCTGCTAATGTAGATGTATGAGGCTGGCCTTAGACCAGTTGAGCTCCCAGAGGAATGCATGTCACCTGGTCAAGCCAGACTCAGCGGCTTGTGAACACACAGTCCGAAACAAGCCAGCCCCACACCTTTCAGCCAGGGAGGGGATCCGATGACCGTTTCACTGATGATGCCTTGGACTCTGTTCCTGAATTGTCCCGGCCCTGGGATGGGCCTATGGAGACATTGCTTGTAACCAGCTCATGGCTAAGGCATCCAGGCCCAGGAAAGACAGTTCTTTGTTCGTGCTGAGCTCATAGGTCCTGGTGAGGGAACTCTCAAGCTCCTGGAGTTGCAGAGCAGGGGGGTTTGGGGCAGGGGCGGGGACTGTTTAAGGATCACTGGTACCAGGGCAGCCCAAGGGCATCAGCAGGGTGTCATACTATATGTGAGATGTTTCCCAGCTGGGGCTAAGTGGGGGTCAGTGCCAAGGTTAGGAGGATGCAGCTGGAGGGAAGTGGAGTTGGCTTTGGATTGAAGCCAGTGCCGTGCACCCTAGCCGTACTATCCTCTGGTAGAGGAAGCTCTGTGGTGACCTAATGCAGGCTATTCTTGTTGGCTTCCCATCGCCTTTGATTGGGAGGAGACAGCTGGGAACCCCAGAGTCAAGGCCTCAAACCACACCCAGGGCCTGCCTTGATCAGGGTCTCGTTACTGGGTACCATGGACATACTTGATGCCCGGTCTGCCCCTCTTTCTTTCCCTGTGTCTGCTTTAGAAAACGGCCCTTTTGAAGCTTCACAGCGTTCACCCCACAGCAGCCCAGTGTCCAGTTCTTATGCCTTGTTTCCTTTTTCCCCTACCAAACCAAGCTAAAGTCAGCCCTTCCTCCAGCAAACAGATCCACAGCAGCAGATAACCCAGCAGAGTGTGGCCACGCGCTTCCCTGTGGATTCCTTCCCTGAGCAGAGCTTAGCTGAGCCGAGATTTCGGTGAGCTCAGAATGGTTCGGAGGCGTCTGTGGAACTGCACTGAGTGCCATGATAGGGCACAGCACAGAGGAAACCTACGCACTGCTCTAAAGCAAGGTTTCGTTTTTTAATCCGAAGTGTTTGGCCACGGGCACCAGACCTAGGCTGCTTCTCAGCATGTCTGTAGAGGAAACCGATCCCTTCAATGTACTGGGTTTGTGTCCTGTGTCTAGGTGTCTTCTAATGAGCAACCTCTGCCAGCCCCTCTCTCCTAAGAGAAGCCAAACCCCATCTGGGAAGTTTTACAAGCACCCTTGCCCAGTTCAAAGGCTTCCTCATTCCGAATCAATGCCAGGTGGTGGTGGTGGCACAGGCCTTTAATCCCAGCACTCAGGAGGCAGAGGCAGGCGAACCTCGAGGCCAGCCTGGTCTACAGAATGAGTTCCAAGACAGCCAGGGCTACATGCGAGAAACCCTGTCTGGAAAAACAAACAAAAAACAAACAAATAAAAAGAAGAGTAAAAGACCCAGTTGCTCTTAACTAAAGTCTACACACACACACACACACACACACACACACACACACACACACACACACACACTCACAGAGTCTGAAATTCCCCCTCCGGAGCTCCAGATGTACTCCGAGTGAAACACAGACCCATCCAAGATGCCATGTCAAAGCACTGGCCCTGATCACCCACAAGCCAGTTGCTCCCTGCGAGACACCATTTTCTTCCTAAGGCCCCACTCTGTACCTGCCAAAGCAGAGACACGGAGGAACTCACAGCTTCCGGGTTGATGTTGGCATGCTCTAGCTGCTCATGTGTGTCCTCATTCCTTCAACACCTGATCGTCTGCGACCTGCACATCCAACCAGGCCTCTTGTCTTGTGGATGGCACGGTTGGAGATCAAGTCCCATGGAGGATGACCTCATGCAGTAGACCTCAGCATCATGGGAGTGATGTGGGAGTAGAGCTCCTGTCTGAGCACAAAGATGGGCAACTCCTTCCTGATCCAATGAAGCTTACTAAATGAAAGAACCCGGGGGATCCATGAGACTGGCCCCAGCCAGTCTTAAAGAGCTTTGCTCCACAGCCTTCCCTTTGGCTGAGTCCCACTGGTCCGAGAGCCTGAGCTCTTGGCCACACCCCAGCTCATTTCAGCCATTCCTCCATCCCTAAATGTCCCACCATGGTACCTGCTGACCCCTAGAGCCTCCTGCATTCTCAACTACCCTATAGGAATAACAACTGGGGTCTCTGCCTGAGGTCCCTGAGAGCCACCACATGTCAGGACTATCTGGTCACCAGTTAATCCCTCCACTTTGACATTTAGATTCCTCACAAGAAAAATGGGGGCACGGACTTCTGAAAGTGGGCAAGAGGGTGGAGAGCTATGGCAGACCTGAGGACGGGCAGCTTCCCTTCTCCTGTCTTCTTTCAGCTGTTATTTTTTCTTGCACTAGACCCTCCCATCCTCTCTGTCTCAATGAACACTTGGAGCCCTCAGCAGTACCAAGAGAAGAGTACAGTCAGAAAGTCTTGTATAGGTCTGGGGGTTCGTGAGGCTAGGTGAGGGGTGCATTTCCAGATGCAGGAAAGCTCAGAGCCCTTGAGAGCGAGGGTTTTGCATGTCAGGTCTGGAATTCCTGCCCTTCACCCACTGCATACAAAACCCTGACCATGGACCCGAGGACAAGGTGCAGAGGGAGGTCAAAGGCCATCTCCCACCTTTGTCCTTGGAGCAGGGACTCGCAAACTGGAAAAAGGCAGTGCTGCAGGAGACGCAGCAAGAGGTAAAATTTGAACACAGCTTCAGCTGGCTTGTTTTTCTCACACGCCCTCTAGGATGCTTCTGCATCTGTGGTAGATCCGACTGCCACACAGGCATGTGGATGCACATGTACGTTGATGCATGTGGTGTGCCTGTCCCCAAGTGTCCAACACAGAATAGGCATGTGACAGGTGAAGGATGACACTCAGGATCTAGGGGCCACACGGTCATTCTGAGCTGCAGTCAGTGACACCCCAGTCTCTGGCAGCAGATGCCATCCATGCATCCTCCCCACACCTCTTTCCTCCAGCTTTGCCTCACAATATTTCCCCAGACACGCCAGATAGGGCCACTGGCCAAGCCGTCTTGACCTCTTGGAACCTTACTTCCGTTTTGCATGGTATGATGCGTGATGCACTGGGGTGTCCCTAAGAAAGGGGCCAGGAAGGGGTGCAGCTGCCTTAGCTCTGCCTCTTGCCCTCTGCAGTGGCCACTTTTGCTCTGGGCATGCGTGGCCGCTTTCAGGATCCTTAGCTAACTGTCCACGCCTGTGGCTCTCAAGCCCACAGTGGGCTATCCTGTGCTTATACTCTGAAGCTGATGATGGTCACTTGCCTCCTTGTAGATCGAGTCCAGAAAGCTGTCCTCTAAAACAAGACGCGACAAAGAGAAGCCGGGATGTAAGAGCTGTGGTGAGACCTTCAACTCCATCACCAAGAGAAGGTATCGCTGCAAGCTGTGTGGAGAGGTGAGCATGGGGCAGGAGGGAGGGAGTAGATCCGACAGGGGCCAGGTGGCCACCCACTGAGTCTTCACAGGTCCTCGTGGGTGGGCAGCAGGGTGCAGGGTGGCCTGCACTTCTTGAGAGCTCTGTGAGCCACACAGCAGCCCTGCAAGGCTGCCCCTAGATCCTGTCAGCATTAGCTACTTTTCTCGTTGCTACAACCCAGTACCTGACAGGAATCAATTTAATAAAAAAGGCTTTATTTTTTCTCACAGTTTGAGGGTATACAGTCCACTGTGGCCGGAAAGCCATGGCTATGGGGTACCTGGCCATGATGAGTCTGCAGTGAGGAAACAGGAAGTGGGGATGGGCTATCAAACATCATGTCCTACCCTGGGAACTCACTTCCTCTAGCAATGCTTTCTACAATCTCCCAAAACAGCACCAGCCATCAAGTGTCCTCACATTTGAGAGACATTTGTGGGGGACATTTCACATTTATTTTTTTTTTAAAGATTTATTTATTATATATAAGTACACTGTAGCTGTCTGCAGATACACCAGAAGGGGGCATCGGATCTCTTTACAGATGGTTGTGAGCCACCATGTGGTTGCTGGGATTTGAACTCAGGACCTCTGGAAGAGCAGTCAGTGCTCTTAACCGCTGAGCCATCTCTCCAGCCCGACATTTCACATTTAAACCAAGGCCCTGTCCCCCGGATGCAGATGCCCTTAGCATGCAACTCTCTCTGAAGCAAAAGTTAATCTCTGGGCAACTCCAAGGCTGACAACATTCGCCTCGGTGCCCCAACAGGGAGTGCATGAGATGCAGTGTCTCTGTCCTGTGATAGAGAAGTGATGTTGTGTGCTTGTGTAAGGTGTCGTGAATGCAGGAGAAGGAGGGCTTGGCTGTGGTGGGAGTGCTTCAGTGGTGCTGAAGGTTTGATGGGATCCTGCAATAAGGGGCCACCGCTGACTGGTATCCCCAAAATGTACCAGTTCCAGTCCTCCTCACTCGACCCCAAAGCCCTTGCTGCCAAAAATGAGCAACCGAGTCATGGCTTACTATTGAACGTTAATGTATTCCTGAGGAGGAAACTGATGGTCTAGGTATTTTTAGATGTAAATATGAAAGTTGCATCTGGGGGAGGGATTGAAGCAGGTGGAGATAGAGAACCCATGTATCTTACAGAATTACTTGAAGCTGTTTATTCAAAGGATGTAAAAACTAGTGTTCTCTGATTTCACATTTTCATAAAATCTCACCAGGCTGGCTAGGGTGGAGAAAGGGAGGGATAAAAGAATGAATCTTTGGATGGATAATAATAATAATAATAATAATAATAATAATAATAATAATAATAGATGAATGGATGGGTGGATAGACAGGTGATGGGTGTACAGTAGATGGGGGATAGATAAATATCTAAACAATGGTTGGGGACTTAGCTCAGTGGTAGAGCGCTTGCCTAGGAAGCGAAAGGCCCTGGGTTCGGGCCCCAGCTCCGAAAAAAAAAAAAAAAGAACCAAAAAAAAAAAATATCTAAACAATGGATAGTTGGGATGATAGATTGATGGATAGATACAAGGATGAACAATGGAAGGATAATGAATGTAGGTAGCTGTCTGGAAGGTGGCTGAGTGAGTGGGTGGGTGGGTTGATGGATGAATGGTAGATGGCTAGATGGTAGATGAATGGCTGGAGAGATGGCTCCATGGTTAAGAGCACTGACTGCCCTTCCAGAGGTCCTGAGTTCAGTTCCCAGACGGTACATGGATGTTCAGTGGATAGACAGACAGATAATGGACAGGCAGGTTGATAACTGGATGAGTGCATGGTAGATGGAGAGGTGGTTGGGTGGGTGGTAGCATGAGTGCATGGCCAGATAAAGAAGCAGAGGGATTTGGAGAGTACAGGATAGCCTATAGGCTGTGGCTCCAGTCTGGATGCATGGGCTTAAAGAAGACATCAAGACCAGAAGGAACATGGCGTTCCTGGAGATAGTCAGTGGGTGTCAGTGACGGCATCTGAGGTAGGAGCACATGGGAGGCAACTGGAGTCTGTGGTCTCTGGTAAGAAGAATGGAAGAGGTTCCAGGGCTGCTTTCCTCAGAACCTGGGTTGCAGTTGAAGTGAGGGAAGATCCGGGCAGGCTGGCGGGCTAATGTGGAGGAGTGGGGAGAGGGCCATGTTCCAGGGCACTACCTGCGTGGGTTGGAGTCAGGAAGTATCAGAGGCCATTCAGAGAGGGATGAGCATCCAGGGAAAAGCCCATGTTTCAAAGACTCGAAGGTGTTGAGATCAAATAATCCCTTCATTTGGCCAAAAGAAAGCCAAGGCTGGTGTGATTTGATAATGTCAGCCAAAGGTGTATAACTAACCAGGGAAAAGGAAGGGGAGGAGTGCTGAGAGGAGGCATGGAGGTGCCAAGACAGAGGGAAGACCAAGGCAGGAGAGAGAAAGGATAGCTTGTGGAACGAAGCTCTGAGGAACAGAGGGTGTGGGGATGTGGACACCAGGGTCTCTCATTGAATGTGAGGGATGGGAACAAGGGTCTCACAGAATCCAGAGCTAATCAGTTCAACTAGGCTGGCTGGCCATTGAGCTCCTAGGATCTGTTCATGTCTGTCTTCCCGGCACTGGGGCTATAAAGGCCACCACACCCAACTTTTGCTTGAACAGCAAACTTTACTGACTGGACCATACCCCCATGGTTTTGATGTACATTTTCTTGATGGCAGTGTCATGGGTCTTCTTATGTAAGTGGGCTGTGCTCTTTTCTTCTTACATACAGGACTTTTGAACTCTGGGTGGTCTAGGTAAGGCAAGCAGGCCCTGGACACTCAGAGGGACTAAAGCCACTCTCTGCCCTTAGATGGGGTATCCAGCACCCAGGACAAGCATCTTTGCCCACTGCGCACAGGTCTTTCCTCCTCGTCTGCTCAGAATGCATGGTCTAAGGTGCCGTCTTGCCTTGCAGGTCATCTGTAGGAAGTGCTCTGAGTTCAAGGCGGAGAACAGTAAGCAGAGCCGTGTCTGCAGAGAGTGTTTCCTGGAGGAGCCCCTGCTCCCTACAAGTCCTAGCTCTGAGACTCCCACCGAGCTCAAACAGAATGCAGAGGTGGGTGTCCCCGGCTCCTGGGGCCGGGTCGGAGGCAGAGGACATCTCAGTGTGGTCCACAGGCCTAGAATCAGGGCAAATGCTTGGAGCCTGTGCGTGTCTAAAGACATCTCAGGGACTAGCAGAGCCTGGGAACCACTTGCACCTAGGAGTTAGATGGAAACGTGTGTCGGTCCATCCTGGGCCTGACTGGAGGTGAAACAGGAAACTGCCCCAAGTCTAGGCATTGAGGTCTATCTTCATCTTAGGGCAGTCAGAGCCCTGTGTGTGTGTGTGTGTGTGTGTGTGTGTGTGTGTGTGTGTGTGTGTGTGTGTGTGTGTGTGTGTGTGTGTGTGTGTATGTATGCATGCATGTGTGTGTGTGAAGGAGGTCTATGAAGGACCTCATTCATCTTAGGGCAGGCAGAGCCCTGTGTGTGTGTGTGTATGTATGTATGTATGTATGTATGTATGTATGTATGTATGTGTGTGTATGTGTGTGTGAAGGAGGTCTATGAAGAACCTCATTCATCTTAGGGATCAGAGCCCTCTGTGTGTGTGTGTGTGTGTGTGTGTGTGTGTGTGTGTGTGTGTACACGTACGTGTATGTATGTATGTATGTATGTATGTGTGTGTGTGTATGTGTGTGAAGGAGGTCTATGAAGGACCTCTTTCAACATAGGGCAGGCAGAGCCCTGTGTGTGTGTGTGTATGTATGTATGTATGTATGTATGTATGTATGTATGTATGTATGTGTGTGTGTGTATGTGTGTGAAGGAGGTCTACGAAGGACCACTTTCAACATAGGGCAGGTAGAACCGTGCATGTGTGTGTGCGTGTGTCTGTGTGTGGGCATGTGTATGTGTATGTCTGTGTGTCTGTCTGTGTTTGTGTGCTGGGTTAAAAATGTGGGGTCAGCTCCCCCTCCACCACTACTGCTTCTCCTGTCTTCCTTCTTAAAGGACACAGTCCCTTTTATGGAATAGTGGGACATTTAGGGACAGGAAGCCTCTGTTTTCCAGGAAAACCACATTCTCCTTTGTCCACACTGCATGCATGTGGCTGTCATCTCCCGGGAGTCTAACGTCAGTCTCCCTCCCAAAGGTGCTGTGGGATGGTCCAAGAGGGCTAGGGTCAGCAACTGTTAAAGCTCCTGCCACCCTGGCTGCTAGATCTGCCTGGGACATCAAGGACTGAGGCTACGGTAGCCTCGATGGTGCGGCCCTGCTGGCCCCACCCTCTGACGTGTCTTCACTCTGCACTCTCCATGTTCGGGTGTACTCTGGGAGTCCTGGGGCTGTGGCAAAAGGCCACGGAGGGTCACTGGGTATTGGGGGACCCACCTTCAGCAGGATGTGTCAGAACCGTGTTCTTCCCGTTGATAGTGCTAAGGCACGTAAGAAGAGAAAGCAGGGTCTATAGGATGTGTATGTGGACATGTGTATGATGTGGAAAGTGTTTGTGTGTGTACATGTGGATGTGGTGAGTGGGGGGTATATAGTCTGTGTGGTGAAGGCTGTAATGTGCTTGGTTCCTTCACCCTGTGACCAACATTTCTGTAATTGCTATTGAATTTCATCTATCTATCTATCTATCTATCTATCTATCTATCTATCTATCTATCTATCCCTCCATCCATATTCACCCATTTGCGTGTGCGCGTGCGCGTGCGCGCACACACACACACACACACACATATATGTATATAGTCATATATTTTTTTCCTTGCTATGTAGCCCAGGCCAGCCTCCTGTCTCAGCTTCCCAAAAGCTGAGACTATAAACACACATCACTATGCCTAGCTTCCCCTTGATACTTTGTTTTTTAAGATTTATTTATTTATTTTATGTATATGACCACACTATTCTTGACACACCAGAAGAGGGCATCAGATCCAATTACAGACGGTTGTGAGCCACCATGTGGTTGCTAGGAATCGAACTTATGACCTTTGGAAGAGCAGCCAGTGCTCTTAACCGCTGAGCCATCTCTCCAGCCCTCTCCCCTTGATACGTTTACATTGTCCTAACCTGGGATGGTCTTCCTCTCTGAAGAAGGCCCAGCCTCAAACCCTACTTGAGACCACATGCACTGTTCTGTTGGCCTCCAGTGACCCTTAGGACCCTATAAAGCTGGCCCCAGCCTGCATGCAGGCCTCGGCTATGTCTATGTCTCCGTGGTAGTCGCCTCCTTCCAAGCATGGGCCCTGGTCCAGCCCAAGCCTCCGCAGAGGACAAAGACATCATTACAGGTGGGATGACCCCTGACCTATTTTTCTGCCTCCAGAAGCCTCCCTCTGTGGATCCTCGGCCCAGCCTGCTCTGCGGAACCCTGAATCTGTCAGACAATGGTACGGCCTGGAGTGAGGTGTGGGCAGCCATCCCTGAGTCAGATCCCCAGGTGCTAGACCTGCTGGCAGGCAGCCAGGTAAGTGTCCCTGTCCTTGTTCACGCCCAGGCCTATGCGCTGTGAGAGAGGCCCCATAGCAAGGCCCTGAAATGCCCATAGCAGGTCTGGACCATTTCTTTGACCCTCTCCTGCCATGTGACCTGGGCTTCAACTTCTCCCAATGCCCAGAATAACCCTGTTCCCATTCATGGAAGACGGGTCCCTGTAACGTGCAAAGACAGTCAGAGTGAGAACAGACATGGAGGGGGACACAGAGGTTGGGCCCTCCTCCCCACACATATTCATCCATCCACATCTTCATTCATTCACACGTCTTAGGCAGATAGATGCATTTAGGCCCTACTGAGCCTTCCTGGCCTTCCTCTCTCAACTCCCGTGGCTAAGTCACAGGGCTACTTCACCTCACTTACCCTGGGACAGGGGTTCTGAGGGAAGCCATGGTTCAGAGGGAAGACCTCTGTCTGGCGAGGTCTGTTGAAGTGAAGAGAGCCTCCTCCCAGCCCCTACCTGAGAGAGCCTGTCCGGTGGCTTGTTCTAGTGACAATCCACACTGTGTAGGGCTGGGCATGTTGGCCTGCTTGGATGGCCACTGGCATGTGCTGGAGGCCTGACTGACCCTCTCTCTCTCTCTCCTGCAGGCTGGCAAACTGCTGTATAGCATCCCACTGTCTGGCTGTAATATAACAGTGCCTGACCCCGAGGAGGGGCTGGAGGCTGGGTACGTGTGGAAGCTGCATCAGGGCTCACAGACCTGGTGGCTGAGTGCCCCCTCCACAAAGCTTCAGCAGCGCTGGCTGGAAGCTCTGAGCACTGCCTCACGCTGGGACACAGCCGGGGGACACCCCCAGGGGCCTCACAGCCCCAGACCCCAGCAAGCACAGACACCCCATGAGCAGAGTCTCCTACTGTCCTTCCCACTACCGTATTTGGCCTGTGTTCTTTTATGGGTGACCTTAGACGTCCAGTGAAGGAATGAAGAAGGACTCCTGTGACCGCTGAGGATGGACCAAGTGGCCCAGAGAAGAGTAGCAATGGGCCCAAGATTACTCAACAAGTCTTAGACAAGAGTCGGGCTTCTGGCTCCAGCGCCAGCACTGTGGTGAGAGCGTGGAGAGCCGCCACTACAAAGCCAATGTCGTCCAAGCAGGCTGAGTGATGACGCCAGCCCTCAAAGGCACAAGGAGGCCAGGTGGGCACTGTCCAGGGGTGATCATGTCCATCCTGGTATGACATCACTCTGGGAAAGGTAGAGCTGTCTGTGGCCTGACCTGGTCTTTGTCTGTCTGTACACTGTGTGACCTGGACCATGACCTGCTCCTCTGGGCTTCACTTCTACCCTGCCCTCTCCAGAAGCATTACTTGTCTGCTATTCCTGCTGAGCCATTAAAGGGCAAGGAGCAAGGGCCTCCTTATCCCACCATTCCCAAACAGAGACACTCTGGGGAGCCGGCCCTCACCCGTGTGACAGGTTTGTGAGGTTTCAGACCGGCCCCTCTCTAGGCAGGTGCCATGTTCATCAGCACATAAATGCTGGCTGTCTGCAATTGAGTGCATCCTTGGCACCCTCCACCCCATTCTTTACAGGGCTCCCCTCAAGGCAGGTGGCTGGTAGAGGAATGCTGACCAAGGTGGCGAAATGCACAAGCCACACAGAGTAGTTCTGCATCCCCGATGCTGTAGGTAGTGGGTGAATCACTAAGCAGGGTAGGGGTGTTACGGGGGTGTCACAGAGGTCACGGGGCTGTTTGCCCCTCAGGGAGTAGGAAATGTAGAGATCAGGGATGGAGCTCTGATCCTTGAGGATTCCAGCTCTCTAGCATCAGCACGGCACTGTGTGGGGACAACTGGGCGGGCATCAGGGGCCATTACATGGTGAAGAGGTGTAGAGCCAGAAATGGGTGCTAGTTATAGGTGACATTGGGACACACCGACGAAGCAGGGGCCTCATGTGAAATGGGGGCCTGAGTTTTGAGTCCTGCTAAGGTAGGATGGGGTAGAAGTAAAGTGTATTGGAGCAGAGGTGAGGTGGATGGGGCAGGGGTGAGGTGGACAGGATACAAGTAAGGCGAAGGGGTGCAGGTGAGGTGGCAGAGCCCCCTGGACTGGGCATGGGCTGCCTCAGGATGGCTTGCAAACACCTCTGCCTGGCACTCACCCTCTGAGCTGAATGGTCCTTCTTCGCCTTAAGGAAACTGAGCAAAGCAAGCAGAGCGCCTCCACACCGGGAGAGACGCGTAGGGCGCCTTCTAGCTCCTACTCTAGTGAAGACCTCACCCAGTTCCGAGGGGGACAGTGCTGAAGGTGGCCCAGGTGGAACAAGCAACAAAGGAGGGGCTTTCCATAGCCGGGCGCACTTCATGGCAGACACACTGGACGGGGCCAGGCCTTCCGCCTTTTGCGGTCCTTTGCTTCTTCCTCCTGCTCAAAGCAGTTCTGGCCCCTGAATTTCAAGGATTCCAACTGCTCATCCTCTGAAGAGTCAGCCTGAGGAGGCGCTTATGCGTACCCTGCCCCCTGGGGAGTGCCTCTGCCCATCCTGCCTCAGGACATGGACTGGTCAGTTTGTACCTTGGGGCCTCCTGATGCTACCTGAGCAGAAAGGTGTATAAGGTACTTTTCTTGTTGCTGTGAAAAAAAAAAAAATCTTAGACGAAAGCACCTTGCAGAAGAGTGTGTTTCTTTGGCTCATGGCTTGAGGGTGTGATCGATCATGATCATACATGGTGAGGAAACCCCGGATGCAGAGCTGTCTGTATTCTGTCCACCGCCAGGATGCAGGCGGGCTGGATGCTGGCGTCCCACCCACTCTCTCCCTTTTATTCATTCCAGGACCCTAAGCTGCGGGATGTGGCTGTCCACATTCAGTGTGGGTTTTCTCTTCTCAATTAAACTTTCCCAGAAACACCCTAAGGACGAGGCCAGCGTTTTGTCTTCTTGTGATTGTGAAACCTGCCAGGTTGACAATACCAACCATCTTGGTCCGCCCCTTGTCAGTTGGACATGCAGGCACATCTCTTTTAAATTCTAACATTCCGGCCTTAGAAAGGCTCGTTTTAGATAGCAATACGCATCTAGTCAGTCTCTAAAAATTTGCAAACCCTTCACAGTCCCAATTTTTTTTCCCAACACATCTGTGCAAGACTCTCTCCTGAGTCTCAGGCAATCTTTTAACTGCAAGCCCCTGTGAAATAAAAACAAACAAAACAGAAAAACCCCAAAAACAAGTTAGATACTTCTAATAGGCAATGGTACAGGATAAGTGATCCCATTTCAAAAGTGAGGATTCGGACATGGGAAAGAGGCTCAACGGTTACTGCTCTTACTGAGGACCACTGTTGAGTTTCTAGCACGCATGACAGGGAATTCACAGTTGCCTGTAGCTTCAACTCCAGGGGATCTGATGCCCTCTTTCAGCCTCTGTGGGTGCCTACGTGCATTGAATGCATACATGCACACCCACGCCCACACACACACACAAATAAAACGAGTAAAAATGAGCGTCAGGGGTGCAACAAAGTAAGCTTGAACCAAAGCAAAACTCTATCCCAGCCAATGAACACCTGGTCTTCAGCGGCATCCTCTGGGCTCCCACAGCCTCGGGCAGGCCCTCTCCTGCACCTCTGCTTCCTGCAGCACATAATCTGTCTTCTCATTCCACCCCACTCCGTATCTAAAGCTTTCCCCAAGACCCCTCTCACCATCCTGGCATCTCCAGAGTCCTGGGGTTGCAACTCTAGGCTTTACCTTCACTGCTTCGCACAATGGACTCTCACATCCAACCACACCACACAGTACTCTGGCTTCAGTCGCTCTCTAGGACTACAGTGTACAAAGCTCACAGGCTGTGAAACTCCTGCTGCCTATACAACCGGCACTGAGTTCTGCTTCCAGCTCCAGGCGTAGTCTGGCTTCCTCCTTCTACCGCAGCTATGGTGGCACAGGTGTGCCAGGGTGGCCGAATCAGAGGGAACGCTGCTCCAGGTGGTTTTCAAGCAGGAAACCCCAGGGGTATTTACCAGCCAGGCTCTCTCCTTTCGAATGGATCTGCAGCCTACAAGTGGGAGCCTTTCACAGGTGGAGTCTTGAGCTCAGGGTACCTTCTCTGTGGTCCTGGTGATGATCTGAGGTTTCCCTTTAAGGGCGTTAAGTCTTTAACAACGACAGGTGTTTTTCCAGCAAGGCCTCATGGGACTCTACACCCCCTCACACCCTCTCTTACTGAGCGGCACACTTCATGTCTTGCCGCTCCCGTTTCGACGGTGGACTGAGAAGAGCCAACAGTGGCCGAGCCATGGGCCAAATGCTATTCTGTCTTGAAATATCCTCCTTTGAATTCAGCCTCACTCACAAGTTTTTGGGGCATGGACAGAGCGTGGTTGAAGACTCGATTCTTTGCCAGAATATCACACATGGCCTGTAGCCCAGTCTCTGAGACCTTATGAACCATGCCCCCCTCGCTTTCTCTCAGAATTCTGGTTCTACAGACTCCCACCAGCATGGCCTATTAGTCTCTATTTTCATGGAGAGCTCTAGGGCTGTCTTCTTGCTGGCTCATTCCAAAAGTCTCAGAAGTACATGGTCAGGTTTCCTACAGCAACAGCCCTACTCCCACTACCATTTTTTTTTTTTCATTTTTTTTCAGAGCTGGGGACCGAACCCAGGGCCTTGCGCTCGCTAGGCAAGCGCTCTACCACTGAGCTAAATCCCCAACCCCACCATTTTTTTTGTATTTGTTACTTTTTCTTTGTTCTGACAAAGATCAGAACAAAGGGTCACCGTGTGAGGTTAAGGCCCTTCAGGGTGGAGAAGGCACGAAGAGCTTGAGGCAGCTGGTCACCTTGCATCCAGTCAGGCAACAGAGGGTGATAAATGCTGCTGCTTGCCCAGCTCCATTTTCCCTTTTCATTCAGTCTAGGACCCCAAGCCCTGAGATAGTGCCTCCCTTATTCAGGGTGTCCTCCCTGTTAGTTAAACCTCTCTGGAAATACCCTCATAGGCCTGCATGTGTTTGTCTTGGTGATTGCGAAACCGGTCTAGGCGACAGTTAAAGCCAACATCACAAAAGATGTCTACATCCAAGTGCATAGGACATGGTGTAAAACCAGGGAGAGAAGGGTCCCACACAGGGCAAAACCCAGCTGCTAGGTCGGCACTCAGCCCACTGACCGCCTCACCCGGCAACTATCCCCACTATACCCAGAGCACTGGCTTCCTCCACACAGTCCCAGGGAAGAGAGGTCAGCTGCAGAGACAGCCGGCTACCAACCCTCTCGGCCACCTGTGCAGTCTTTGGGGGTTTGGCATTAGGCACCAATTACTCTGAGACCTCTCTCGATGCCTTTAAACAACTAGTCCAGGCCGTGGGTGTCCAGGAAAGAGAGGTGCTTACCTTTGCTCTAGGTAGGGATCGGTAGGGCAGGGAGACGTCTGCATCCAGTCAGTAGTCATGCATGGTGATCCCACGGCTAGATCCTCCAGTGGCTACCCGGAACTGCCTTCCTTGCAGAGTTCCTCATAGGCATGGGTGAGGCCAGCTGACCATGGGTGGGGTCTAAGCCTGTCCACCCTTCTCAGCACTGCCAGGCAGTCCTCCAACAGTTGATGGCTGCCTGCCCACAACACTTCTCCCGTGGTCATCCATCATTATAGGTAGAGCGTTCCTGGGGAGAAGACAGAGGGTGGGGGAGGAGAGGGGACCCACCCAGACCGTGGTTCCTTCTCCCAGACCAGAGCTCCACCTCTGGTTGCTGGGGGTATGTCAGGACGCCAGACCTACAGGTCTGGGTGAGACCAGGTGGGAGGCAGCCAGATCAGGGCAGACTTGGAGAACTCAGCAGCCCCACCAACATTCTACACATTCCAGACCACTAATGCCAGGCCTCTCTGGCCTGCCCAGCACATGGATGTCTGAGTTGGGTGCCTGTTCCCAAATAGGAGCTCTAACACCCTCCTGCAATCCTCAGGGAATCGGCCTCTTAGCCACCAATGGTGTGGTCCCACAACACTGGGTCACCTCCCGACCTATCGGTTTGCCCTTGGATCTGGAGGACCTAAGACTTCTCCCTGCTGGGTCACAGGAAACACATACCCAGATGTTGCCTTGGGGAGGAGCATTTCCAGATGTCTCAGGGTGGCACCCACTCTGTCCACCAACCTTGTTCCCTCTCTGCTTTATTTTCCCGCTTGCCAAGCCAAGATAAGGTGGCCCGGGATTGGACTCTGCCATCTCTAACCAGCTGCAGCAAGATGCAAGACAAGAGGAGACTGTGCCAGCAGGTGACATGGGACAACAGGAGACTGTCCTAATGGGTCTCAGGAACATCTCAAGGAAGATGGGGGCTGGGAACGTGTCAGTGCACTCCTGAATTCTGGGAAAGCCAAGGGTATGCTAAGAATTGGGTTCCCTACTTTGCATCCATCAAAGGGATAGGAGTAGCAAGTACTGTCCCTTCAGTGCCAGGGATTGGCTCAGGGTGGCCATGTGACCCAAGATGGAGGGTCCTATGACCATGCAAGGAGCAAGCCTTTTTGGATCCAGAAGGAAGACGTTCTCATGGAGGTTGGTGTCTGATCTCACCTCAGGCAGAGACACCAGAACATTGATTTCCTATTAAATCAGACCTCCTACAAGGAGCTGGCCTGCCCCACACAGCGGCTGCCAACAGGGACCAGCAATGTCTGTTAGAATCTCTCGTCTTGTTCACATTGCTTGCATCCACAAACCAGGATTACAGAACTCCTGTGAAAGACGAGACCCTTTCTCTCCTGCCAGGGCCGTACCTGCCCTACTCAGTTTTCAGGGCCCTGACAACCTATACAAACACCACACACACACACACACACACACACACACACACACACACACACACACACACACACACACACACACACACACACCCCTTCTTCATGAGTCGCCAATCTAAAAGGGAGCCCGGTTTTCCCTTTCTTTATCAAAACTCAAAGGTGTAAACCATTGCCCCTTTTGAAGAAAAGCAAGTCCTGTCTCCAAAGGACAACTGGAAAACTGACAGCAGCAAAGCCCATCCATTTCTGGGGGAGACAGTTTTTCATCTCCTAGCAGCCCACCTCCCAGATCCAGGGAGCAACCCTGGCCGTGTGAGACTGAGTCCTCTGTCCTTGCAGAGCCTTACAGGAAGCAGCTTCTGCCTTTCCCCTCATCCAGAGGGGCGGCCTGCTGCTCTCAGGAGCAGACTCTGCAATACAGGCTCAGGAATGCAGTTAAGGGAGGTGTGAAGCAAGATGATGAGGACAAAAGCTAATACAGGGTGCAAGGTATTGATGGTGCCCCTGATCCCTGTCTTCCTGGACCCTCAGATGAGGTCATGGCTGTGATTTGTGAGGTATGGGGCTTCAGGGAGGCCTAGGACACTTGGGGATACTTCCACCAAAGTGGCAAAAAGACAATGTTTGTTACGGAGCCCAGATCTTAGCGGATCTCATGGGGCCTGTAGGAAGAAGAGCATTTGGGACCTGTGACTTTGCTGGGGCTCACAGTGCTGCTGAGGGAGTCTCCCAAAACACTAGCCGGGCTCACCTGAAGGCTACACAGGGCCGAGGGCCAGGGACTTGGGTTCCATTTGCGTCTTCTTTCACTTCTGTGGCAAATACATGACTACGGCAGCTTGAAAAGAGGAAGGGTTTGCTTTGGCACAGGTTTTGAGGGCATGACCTGTCCTAGTGGGGGAGTCATGGCAACAGTGATGAACGCTGGCCCTCAGGTCACATTCTCCCTTTTATTGAGTTCACGACCCTAGGCCTTGGGGTGGTGTTTTTCTCATTTGGGGTGGGTCTTTCCTGTTCTGAAAACTACTGCATTGACGCGTTCAGAAGTGTCTCGATGGTGATTCTTCATCTAGTCAACGACCGTGACAATGGACCTTTGCAGCTGTCGGGGCCTCAGAGTCAGAGAAGAGGCCATCGGCTCAAGGTCTAAAGGAGGAACTGAGGAAGGATACCTCGAGGGATGCAGGCCCCATTGTATGAGCCTGAGACAGGCATGAAGGAGAGGCTGGGCTGTAGCATAGTGGGCTGAGTGCTTGTTGCATAAGCGGTAAACCAAGGAGTACTGGGAGATTCTGGAATCAACAGAAACCAGGAAGACCCGGGTAGAACCATCCCCAAAGTTTCCAGAGTGAGGCCAAGCAGGAACCTCAACTTTAGACTTCTCTAAGACAGCAGTTCTCAATCTCTCAGTCACGACCCCCTTCCTTTGAAAGTCAAAGGACTCTGTCAGAGCGCTCACCTAAGGCCATTGGAAAACACGGATGTTTACATTACGGTTCTCAACACTAGTAAAGTTACAGTTATGAGGGAGCAGCAACATAACTTTGTGGTTAGGGCCATCACAGCATGAGGAGCTACATTACAGGGTCACAGCGTGAGGGTCGCAGCGTTGGGAAGGCTGAGAACCACGGTTCTAAGTGCACAGAGTAAGCATCTATGAGCCTAAGCTGTCAAGTCTGGTACCCTGCACAGCATCCCCACAAAAGGATGCTGCTGACTGTGTTATGGGCACACACGTGGGGGTAGGGGAGGAGGAGAGATGGAGGGGCTGCTGTCACGGGAGCTAAAGAGTGTGTGGGTAGCTCGTGAGTTGGATACTGTGGGAGGCTAGGAGAGCTTTGAGGTATGCGATAATGTGGCTATTGTTGACTACCCCAAAAGTTCGCTTACTGAAGGCCCACTCCTCAGTATGATGATAGGGGTGAGACCTTTAAGACGTAGATCCTGGTGGGAGGTCCATGGTGAATCTTTGGGAAAAAAGTGTGAAACCCTAGTTAGGGGTGACCTCCTCCCATGAGCACGCTTACCATCAATCTCTCCCAGAGCTGAGCTGATGCTGATGTCATATCCTTGAACCTCTATTCAGAATAGAGAGTGGAGTGAACCACCCTTCTTTATAAAATTCACCTGCTTCATGTGCTTCTTTAGAACAAAGCAAAAGGCACTAATGCAAGGAGCTTAGAGAATCTTAGAGCTACATATGGCTTCAAAGTGGCTTGAACTAGATGTCCTGCATTAAGTCTCTGGTATGTGAATATTTGGTCCTCACTTGGTGGCTGTTTGTGAAGGATTAAGAGGTGTCTTAGTTAGGTTCCCATTGCTGTGAAGAGATACCATGACCAAAGCAACTCTTAAAAAAAACAACAGCATTTAATTGGGGGCTGGCTCACTGGTTCAGAGGGTCACTCCATTATCACCATGCGGCAAGCATGGCGTGTCCAGTTAGATGTGGCACTGGAGAAGGAGCTGAGAGTTCCCTTACTCTTCCAAAGTAAACAGGAGAATACAGGCAGCCTCAGGCAGCTAGGAGGAAGCTCTCTCAAAATCCACCCTCACAATGACACACTTCTTCCACAAGGCCACACCCCTAATAGTGCCAATTCTCCTCCAGCCAAGAGGAGGTGTAGCTGCTGCCGGAAGTATGATACTTTGAGATTTCAAGAGACTCCTGCCATTGCCGTTGTCTCTCTCTTGCTCATGGATCAAATGTGAGCTCTCAGTTGTTGCTGCCACTCCTGTCTTTGCTCCGCCATCATGGACTCTCACCCTCTGAAACCATAAGCCCAAGGAAACACTTTCTTTTATAAGTTGCCCCGGTTGTGGTATTTTGTCACAGTGACAGAACAACGTGTTAGAAGCTTAACGACAGTGTTAACAGTGTGGGAGTGATACTTTAAATTCCACTACTCAGGAGGCAGGGGTTGAAATAAGGCCCTTCCTTTGGCTGTGTGATTTCTTAACTACTTTTCAAAGCAAGTAGAAGGTCCCTGTCAGACACAAGCATCTAAGTATTGATTTTCTAGCTCCAGAACCATGAGAACTCCATCACTGTTTATAAATTACCTAGGGGGCTGAAGAGATGGCTCAGTGGTTAAGAACACTGGCTTACTCTTTTCCAGAGGTCCTGAGTTCAAATCCCAGCAACCTGCATGGTGGCTCAACAACCATCTGTAATGAGATCTGATGCCCTCTTCTGGTGTGTCTGAAGACAACAGCTACAGGGTACTTATATAGAATAAATAAATCTTAAATAAATAAATAAATTACCTAGCTTGTGTTATTTTGTTATAGTAACACTAAATGGATTAACACATTCACAAGTTGCCAAAATTACTTTTAAAAGTGTTCAATATCCCTAGTCATCAGGAAAATTAACTACTCTGAGACACCTCCTCACTCTAATTAGAATGACCATCGTCAATAAATCTGACACAAATGTTAGAGAGGATGTGGAGAGAAATGAATTGTTTATCCACTGCTGGTGAGGTGCTAATTAGTACATCTATGGTGTTAATCAGTTTGGAGATTTCTCAAAAAAATTAAAAATTGAACTATCATATAACCCGGTTATTCCAATCCTGAGCATATTCCCAGGGACCTCCATACATTATCACAGAGATGTTTGCACCTCATGTGTATTGCAAACAGCTGGAATCAACCTGGTTATCCATCAACAGATTAACATATAATAGAATCTGTTAATGAGTGAAAAGAAGAATTAAAAAAAGGGTAGGAAGGGCACGAATGCTCCTAGGTATGGAGGGGAAAGTTTATTATAGATATGTGGGAGAGCATGGCCAGGGGCAGATACATCTGGGAGAGTCCAGAGCTGTCAGGACCAGACTGGGTCATAGGTCCACAGACTGGACCACAGGGCTGTATGTGGAGAGCAGAAAGGGAAGGGAGAGGAGAGAGAGGGGAACCAGATACAGCAGCCAGGAGTTCCAAAGGTATCAAAAGAGTAGAGGAAAAGGACGAAATAACCAAAATGGTTGATTATATGGGGAAGAACAGCTGAGAGAAAAGCCACTAGGGCCCTGGGGGGAAGAGTTTAGGGTAGGGGGCAGGGTATGCCAGCCAGGGGGATCCAGGAACAGGGACTGAGGGACTGCTAGGAGAACCTGTCAGCAGGGTCCACTTTGAAATATTAAACAGGGACCTCAGTCATCTATCCCCCGTTAGAAAACCTAACAGGTACTACTTATTAAACGGTGGAATCCTATTCAGCTCTGATAAAAACGAAATCACAAAACTTTCAGGAAAACAGGCCGATGTACTAGGCAAGGTTAGGCAATCTAAGAAAGAAAAAAATGTGTGTTCTTCACATGCAGAACCTGGCCCCTAGGAGTATATGTAAGCAAATGTACGTGTAGGTACAACATGAAGAAAAGAGAACGAGAAAGGCCAGGAGGGAGGTGAGGAGGGACAGGATATTTGCTCCCATGGTAGATGGGTGTATAAATACTAAAAGTGTAAAATCCAGTGCAGTGTTTGAGAGCTTCAGAACTGTCGTTCTAACTGTACAGAAATGTGTTGGTGTGGGGTTGGGGATTTAGCTCAGTGGTAGAGCGCTTGCCTAGGAAGCGCAAGGCCCCATGGGTTCGGTCCCCAGCTCCTGAAAAAAAGAACCAAAAAAAAAAAAAAAAAAAAAAAAAAAAAAAAAAAAAAAAAGAAAAAGAAAAAAAAAAAAAAATGTGTTGGTGTTGTCTGAGTCTTTGGGTCTGGGTAATTTTAAGATGTGATTTTTTATTACTTTTTTTGCTACTTTAAAAATAATTATGTGTAAGGGTTTGGTTTGTTGTTTTTTGCTGTTGTTGGTTTTTGTTTTTGTTTGTTGTTCGTTTTTGTTTTGTTTTGTTTTTTTTGGCTTAAAAGGTTATCTTGGTTGAAATGTGGTCATTTATTTTAATGTGTTTCTGGTGAGGACTCAGTAAAGCGTAGAGAGGGACAGAGAGATTTCGGCCACGCTGGCCGCATTAGCAGAAATGCTGAGATGTGTGTCGTGCCTGCAGGGTCCTAGCAGGAGTGTAACGGGCACTGACTACATGGAAAGTGCTCTTCCAGAGTGGCGGAAAGTTGGGGTGAACAGTTTTACAGTGTGGGTGGAAGGGAGAACTCATTAACAGTGATGAAGGACATCTCCCAAAGAAAGCTTGCTTCGGCCAGGCGTGGATGATGGGGCCTTGGTTCTTCTAAGTGCTCGTAGCAATCACTGAGCAGTGATGTGTGGCAAAACTTCATGGGGTGACACAACACACACATGTCTACCCACCCCAGATAGGGAGCCTGTGACAGACCAAAAAGTATGGATGCCACTAAAGGCCAACTTAGTGAACCAATGAGTTTTACTGGGGGTTACTTACAGGAATATGGGTGAGGGCTCACTTGCAGGAGCAGAAATGACTCAAAGACAGCTGCGTCACCAAAGGCCACCCCGGCATGGGTGACAGCTCACAAAGGCTGGGACCCTGAAGCACACTGCACAGCCTGCAGGGCCTTCAATAGGTTGGAGAGGGTCCTTTCCAAGCGACGCTGATCTAAACCTCTTCCAAGCTGCTCTGCTGGTATCTGCTTCTTCCCGGCATCTGGTCTGGTCTCACAAGTCTTCTTTGCAATTCATCTTCCTCTCATGAGAGATGACCTCTCAACTTTTATTGCTTACTCCGGAGGGAGGGACCTAGGGAGTCTCGTCAGTTTCAGGGACTTCCTGATGCTATTTTGAGTTGTTTACCCTCTTGAAGAGCTTCCCTAAAAGGATGGAATGATTCGATCTCAGAAGAAACTGTTAGGCAAGAGGAGAGAGACTTTGAAGGAAGAGGTCATGGGGCATGTCCACGGCCTGTCCAGTTTGCTAAATTAGGAAATGCTTTGTTGAGAGTGGTTTGGCTGGGCAGTAGTGGTCCCTGACTTTAATCTTAGCACACAACAGACAGAGGCAGGTGGATCTCTGTGAGTTTGTGGCCAGCCTGGTCTGCAGATGAGTTCCAGGACATCCAGGGTTACAGAGAAAAACCTTTGGGGGTTGGGGAAAGAAACAAAGAAAAGAGAAAGAAAGAAAAAAAAAAACCCACACACGTTTAAAGTGTTGCTGGACATTTTTATTGAAGATATTAGGATGTGGGTCATGGGTCATGGCTCATCTCAGATCCAAGAACAGAGAGGGAATCCAGAAATATCAGGGGTGGAAGCTCTTGCCAGATGGAATCCACGAGTTACTCAGGACACTGACAGGTTTTTCTGAGACTGTCACACCAGGAGACACACGAATAGCTTCGACAGGAAGGCAAAGATGGGTAAACTGAAAGCGTCAGACCTTGGAGGGCTGCAGAGACGAGCTGGAGAAAGCAAGGCTGGTGACTGCTACCAAGGCCCCAGTGAGCAGGGTCTTCTTACAGGGGGCTCAGGAGACAGCATCAAGGGGGGGGGCTATTTTAAATTCCTAATGGAATTTGCTGCTGGGGTTCAGATTTGCTTAGGGCCAAATCACTCTCCGATCATCATCTTTTCTACCACTATAACAAAACACCCAAGATAATTAATGTAGAAAGAGTAAAAGGCTGTTTTGGAAGATCTGAAATGAACCGCATTGTTCAGGGCAGACCCTCTCCTGGGCTTCAGGCCACTGCTCAGTGGGGGATCTTTAAGTAATCTTCAGGGGCGGAGTCTCACCAGGCTTAGAGGATAGTGGGACACTTTCCCCGGTAAGCCTTATCCTGGAGGAGTCAAGAGTCCCTCCCCCTAGAAGAGGAGGAGCTTAGAGGCCCCTCCCCTCACTGGGATACATTGTCTTCTGTGATATGTGCCTGGGCGCCCTTAACGAAACCCACTGATCCACAAAAAAAGAAAGCACAGAAAAGAATACCTTCATTGAGTTGGCTAGCCACGAACTGTCCTTTTCACTGAGGCTTGGAGAAAGAGACAGGAGCCCCCAAAGGAGTGGAACCTTACCCCGGACCCCAGGAAGCCAGGCGCAGCTAGACAGGAAGAGTCCGAATGAAGCACAGGAACCCCACAGTTGCTAAGAACTAAGCCGCTGAGGATCTAGCATGTGTGAAGGCATCAGGGGGAGGGAGGGCGGGACTGTCACGCTTGTCTGGAGGCAACCAGGCTCTAGAGGCCAGCCCTTCTCAGTACGTGGGTGCTAGGTATCAAAGAAGCTTAACAGGCCCCTGAGTATTAAGCCTCTGGTCACCCCTGGGCTATCAGGTCACCTTCTTACCTCCCGGCTTATCTGGGAGCAGCCTCCCCCTAATGAAAACACAAGGCTGCCTCTGGAAAGCTGTGCTGAGCGGGGGAGGGAGGGAGGACACGACACACTCTTCAGATCACTATAACGAGGCTAACCCTTACAGCCAAGTGACCTTGGACCAGATGGACCCCTCTTTCAGCCTTGGTTTCCCTGTCTGTCGAATGAGTGTCATCTCATAGCTTCCTTCCTTCCTTCCCTCCCGATTTTTTGTTTGTTTTGTTTCTGGCTTTAGTTTTGGTTTTGGTTTTGGAGACAAGGTCTCAGATAAAGGCTGGTTTAGATAGAACTCCTGCTGCTCTTGGTTCCACGTCCCAAGTGTTGGTCATAGGCACGGATCACCATGATTAACTAGTCTACATCTTCTCTGACAAGGCACAGCGGCTTTGGGGATGTTTAAGATGGTTTGCGAGTATGACGCTTTGAGAAATACCTGTTACCTAGAACTGGAGGGATGGTTCGGCCATTAAGAGCACTTGACGCTCTCTTGCAGAGAACCTGAGTCTGGTACCCAACATGCACATCAGGCAGCTCACAACTGCCAGTAACTTCAGCTTTCCGAGGGTCTGCTGCTGCCTTCTGGCCTCTCTACAGACATTCTCCTCCTTCCTTCCCTCCCTCCCTCCTCTTCCTCCTCCTCCTCCTCACATATTTGTTTCCTGGTTTTAAAATTTTAATTTAGCATATGTACATGTGTGTGCACATGTGTGCACGTGTGTGTGTGTGTGTGTGTGTGTGTGTGTGTGTGTGTATTTGTGACAGAGAGAGGGAGAGGGAGAGGCAGAGGAGAGGATTACTCCGTGGTTCTCTCCTTACACCCTTGGTGGAGTCTGGGGGCGGAATGCAGGTAGCCAGGCCTATGCAGCAAGTACGCAGCAAGCACCTTTACTCACCGGGCCATCTTGCTGGCCCTATTTTCTATTTTCTGATTAGGCAATCTGCTCACTCATTGTAGCAAAGTCAGAAAACACAGGCGAGGAGAAGTCCAGAATGAAGAGTGCCTGTAACCTCACCGCCCAATGGCAGTCAGGTGTGAGGGGGAGGAGCCAGCTTCCTGACAGACAGTCCTTCTTATGCCCCATTAGCTGGCCTGGCAGGTGGCAGATGCTTGCTCAGTAGTCAGCCCCCTAACACACACACACACACACACACACACACGCACGCACGCACGCACGCACGCACGCACGCACGCGCACACGCACACCCCTAAAGTGTCTCCAAGCCATCATTTCTGAACCTGAAGTAGGACTAGTTGTTGATGAGCTGACTCACCCTGCCAGGTAGGACTGCCAAGTGGTCATAACCCAGGCACAACCAACTCATCGCCTTCCCTCCAACCTACCATCAGGAAGTTATTCCAAGTGGTTCCCATGGACAGCGCTTACCTGAACCCTTTATCCTTTGACAATGGAATGTTAGGGCTCAAGTCACTGTGAAAGGCTTTGGGGGTGAAATTCTCATCTTTCTATTGAGACTTGGGTAAAGAACCAAGAAGACAAGAGCTAGAAGGACGCCTCAGCAGCTGAGAGCGCTCACTGTTCTTGCAATCTGAGTTTGGTTCCCAGCACCCACATGGTGACACACAGCCAACCATTGGCACGCAGAAGGTGCACGTACATGCAGGCCAACCTGCACGCAAAAAAGTAAAATAAAACTAGAGAAAAAGGATGCTCCCTGGAGACTTTGAAGAGCTCTGGCTCTGCCCAGACCCCATCTCTGGCCCCACCTCCTGTATGACCAGATAACATGGTTCTGTTGTTCTGTGGAAATCTGTAGTGCTTTGTTCTGCAAGCCTAGGAAGCATCCCCCTCCCCAGTAACCTGTTGAGCACCAGGGGAAGTGGGGAGGGGCAGAGCTGAGCTACACCCGGTGGTAGGTGTGTGTTCACATCCTCCACAGCTTCTACCCACAAATAGGGGCACTTTAGATCCCTCTAAGTCCCATCCCCGAGCCTACAGGCAGCTGCTCTCACTGGCAGAGAGGGAACCACACAGGGATCTCTGGCTATGTGGCCAGGAATTCTGGCGTCTTGGAGTATGGTAGGGGTGAGGGAGTGGGAGAGGGGTTGGTATCACAGAGGGTTCTGTGGATGAACCTGCCTTTTACAACGTGGCAGAACGGACCTAAGCTTGATTTCAATGTAAGGATATCGAAGAAAGACACATCAGATGTGACTCGTGAGTTCAAGTGAAAAGGAGATATTAGTGGGTGTAACCAACCCTGACTCCATAAGAGAGTGGGGACGCTGGAGATCGTGATCTACCAGGACATGCACTCTCCAAGGTCACCTGCCTGGCCGGGCTGTGCAGAGGTGGGTCGGGGAGAAGAAAGGTGTGCAGACAAACGGCCAGAAGGACTCTAGCTCAAGCGCTGACTTCGGGGCGATCAGTCTGGAGGCTCCCCATTCTCTGCCCCACCAGGTGTCCAGTTCCCATTTCCGCCAGCCCGGCCCACCGCAAGTCGTAGGCAGGACCCGACTAAAGTTCATCACTAGTGTCTCGGAAGGCGCGCCCTGGGTGTGGCTAGAGACAGCCACGCCTTCCAACAACCCGCCCCTCAATTAGGCCCCGCCTCCACCTCGGCAGGCTCCACTGACCACTGCAGAGCACTCAGGATGCGCCGAGTGTCTGGGACCCTTCGGGGCCGGGCGAGGCCCCGGGGGCGTGCAGGGAACACAACGCCGCCAGTCCCAGGAAACCAGACAGGTGAGGGCTGGGGCTGCAGGTCTCGGCGCCCTTTTCACGGACAGAGAAGTGGAAGGGTGAGGGGCTGCTGTGCTGGGGACCCTGTCCAGGAAGGGGGCGTGCATCGCACCGCCAGGATCTTCTCGAGAACGAACTTTCTTCTTGATTTCCCGCCGATCCAGCGGGCGACAGCTAAGTCGAAACCAGGCGGCGGGTACCCCTTAGCGTTTGCAGGGTATCAGCGACGGTCGCTGCGCGCAGTCCCAGACGCCTGCGGAAGTTGGAGCCGGCTTCACCTGGCCCGGTGTGCGGCCGGGGGTTGGAGGGAGTGATCCGGAGTGTCTTCTGGGCCGCAGAGAGTTGTTATCTTTGGTGACTACTCCAGCCTCACTTTACAAATTGGAAAGTGAGCTGGTGAGAGAGGAGATGCTGAAGTTATCCAGCAACCAGGACCCGGGTTGCTTCTAGGCTGTTAAAAGGTCAGAGGTCTGCAGGAGGAGGGAAAGTGGTTGTTAAGTGTGCTGAAGAGGGTTCTACGGTTGATCTTAGCCAAAAGGGCGAGAAACAATGCTGACGTCAGCTTTGCTAACTCTAAGAAGCACCACCAAAACCGCATTTCTCCCAACAGCTCAGTCCTGTGCATCCAGGAGGTGCCTTGTCACTGTGGAGGGCTTAGCTGAGTTCTGGAGGCACATTGCTCTCACCCTAGCCCGGTGCTTCTCAACCTTCGTAATGCTGCAACCCTTTAATACAGTTCTTTGTGCTGTGATGACTCCCAACCATAAATTTATTTTTGTTGCTACTTCATAACTGTAGTTTTGCTACTTATAAATCCTATTGTAAATAACTGTGTCTTCTACTGGTCTTAGACAATCCCTTGTGAAAAGAGTCGATTGAGAAACTCTTAGTGGGTTTGATTCGTTTGATACCATTCCATCATGCCGACCCATTGCTGGCCCCACAAGTGTGGCTAGTTTTGGCTTTCTAACTGTTACTCCACAGGAGTGAGTGAGTGCCTTTGTATTTGAAGAGGCTAACCTGGTCTGGTACTGCTGGGGAGAGGGGACACTCTTGTGAGTACCTTCTGCTTACTGGTCTGGAGAAGTAGGTGTCACCAGCAAAGAGAGGTGGATGGCCTTGCCTGAGGTTATCCCATGGCCCTGGGGTGGCCTGAAGCCCTGCTGAGTTTGCAAACAAAAGGCTAATTGCATAGGAATCTCTGGAGAAAGTCTGAGAGTCTGGTATCTCACTTGTCCCTTGCCCTGCCTGGCTTCAGGGAAGATCTAGTCCTTGCAGTGTGTCTTTTGCACCCAGCTTCCAAGCGTGGGTCCCCATGCCTCAGTTCCCATATGAGATAAAAGGTGAGTGCTGTATTCCTGCCCCTAGGCTATGGACAGGGTTAGCGGAGAACCTGGAGAGAGAGCCCTTGTTCTTGAGTAATAATCTGTGGGACTTCCTTAGCCTGTGGCCGGTCTTGTTTGCTTAATGGGCTGGGAAGGGAAGGGAAAAGAAGGGGCCTGAAGCTGTGTGGAGATAGTTTGGTGTTGTCCAGAGATAACTGGGAGATAAAGCAATAGCGATGTGTGGTTCCCACAATCTGTAGAATGGGCCCGTTGTTAAGTAGGCCAGAGGTATTGTGGAGGTCTGTGTTCTCCTGTGGGTCGGACTCAGGGCAGGACTAAGAGTGTTGTCATCCCCCAAACCCCCACTCATCCCTGGTCTTCTATCTAGACTGGATAGAGGGTTTGGCTCTGTTCCCAGGGCAGCTCCTGAACTCGTTAGTCTGGGAGGTTTTCCAGGAACACAGGGTTCCAGTGGCTGGAAGCCACCTCCTGCTAACCGCAGAAGGGACCTTGACAAGTACAAGGAGAGGAGGTCAATGAATAGGTGCAGGTGGGCCTTTTTGGATGTGTTCTCAGCTTCAATCCCTGCAGCCTGCTGTGCCCATTACTACATAGGAGAAACTAAGGCCTAGTGATGGCCTGTGTGAGTCAGCATGGTATCCCCTTCCCTTGCCATATACACCCCAGAAGATTCAGAGATACATTTTCCTTGGTTAGAGTAATATCTGTTATGCCACGGAAAGAGAACACGTTGTCTCATGGTATGGAGCCCAGCCTAGATGGCCCATGGTGTCAGGGGCATAGGAAGATGGGCCCAGAGAGAACAGACGACCGCCCTGAGGACACTAAGCCAGGCTATGGGCCTTACATACTCAGTATTAGGACCTCACGTGGTCCTGGCTGCTGGTGTCCAGGGGTCCTGCTGTCAGAGCGTCTGTGTATGCATATTTCAGTCACCTTTAAGAAGTTTGAATCCCATCCCTCCCGCCCCTGCCTCACAATTCACACTTGGCATTTGGAAAGATGCAGACCCAGAGCAAAATTATGTAAGGACTCGCTGGCACGTGGGAACGCAGGCCTGGCTACCAAAGTCCTGGTGAGGCTCTGCCCAGAGGCGTGCCTTCCCTTTCACTGTACTCACACAACCTCTGCCAGCATAAAAGGGGATGAATGTATTAAAAAGGTCAGGGTGAGGGGACCATGGGCCTCAAGAAGGACAGAAGATGCTGGCCCTGCCTGTGGTCCAAGGTTCCAGATAAAAGATTAACAAACAAGGCTCATTCCCAAGGCATCCAGCTGGCCTCAAGGACTGGGGAGGAGATCTGAGGCCCTCCCAGATCTAGCTATAGGCACCTCAGGGTGGCAGGGCCTGGGAACAGAGCTACTGCAGGTGGACTGGGTTGAAAGGTCAGATGGGACAGCTGAAGACCTTCATGGGCTGGCCTTGCTGTGCCCACCTGCCCTTCACTCCATCCCCTAAGCCTGGAGGGCCAGACTGGAACATGTGTGATTTTCGCATGAGCATTAATGCCATTTCATTTTAGTTCTCTGTTGCTTTTCACTCTCTTGAAGATTTACTTCTACAAAAAGTGGCCTGCAGGGTTCCCAAAGTAAAATCTGTACCAGTGCCATGCCCAGAGGGTGGAGGGTCAGCTGCATGGACACAGTGAAGGGCTGGGAGATATGCAGCGACCAGTGTTCAGAGGCCGTGCACAGAGAGGGCTCAAAGCATTTGTCAGCTCAGCCAAGTGTCTTCCTAGGAACCCAGGGTGTCTTCTAGTTCAGTGAGGAAATGTGCCTGCTGGGTCTGGTTCTGGAGGGGCAGATGGGGCTTGATTCTTAGATGCCGGGCATGGGGAGAGTCTGTGAGGTGTCAGATATTCTTGGGAATAGCTGTGGATCTGTAAGTTGAGTTGGGGAGGGCGTCTCTCTTTCTCTGAGCAAGTACCTTTTTGTTCATTCCTTTAGTTCTTGAAACAAGGTTTCTCTGTGAGGTCCTGGCTGTCCCAGAACTCACTCTGTAGACCAGGCTGGTCTCTAACTCAGAGATCCACCTGCCTGTGCCTCTCTGGCAGTTGTGTGCCTGGAAGAGGTCTCCTTGTGTGGCTCACAATGACCTTGAACTCACTATCTTGTTTCACCCTCCTGAGTATCTAGCCGGTACACCCAAGGGTTGCGGGCTTCATAGACAGCCCATCTCTGCCTGCCTGGCACTTTCCATACATTTATTTTCAGGCTGAGGAAGGCTGGGTGCCTGCCTTCATGTTTGCCTTGACCCAGTCTGTGGGCCTCAAGCCTCCTCCTCTAAAAGATGTGTTCATCCCAGAGTAGAATTTACTGGCCTTGCAGGCCCAGGGATGGGTGAAAGAGACCCCAGTGGGGTCTGGGGAAGGAGGTTCCTTGGGCTGTGAACTTGGAGAGAGACTGAGAGAGAGAGAGAGAGAGAGAGAGAGAGAGAGAGAGAGAGAGAGAGTGTAAAGTACTGCCAGCCTGGCCTGGCATGTTTGAGATACTGCTTAAAGTCCTGAGGGATGTAGTTCAGTTGGTGGAGTACTTCCCTGGCATGCATGATACCCTGGATCACATCCCTGGCATGGTATAGACCTACTGTGGGAGCACACAGTAATCCTTTCACTGGGAACATGGAGGGAGACAGGAAGGTTAGGAGTTGATTCAATGTAGTCTAGAGAGTACATGAGACTCTGACTCGAGGTCTACCAAGGCACTAATTCTGTGAACCAGCCCTGCCTCTGTGTCTCTACCACACAGCCCCACCCTCCCTGTGACCCAGTAAGGCAGAAACCCATTTTGCAGATGGGGAAGTCTGCGGTCAGTGTGAAATGTGGGCTGAAACTTGCTGCTGGATCAGACCCAGGAGCCCGTGTGTTTACCTCTGTTCTCATAACAGGGGAAAAGTCTGGGGGGCTTGGGTTGGAAAGACCGGGCTACTCCGAGTTGGGGCCACTCTCTCAAGGCACCCTTCAGCTCGGTTTAGAGGAAGTTGGGCGTCCCTGACCGGAAGTCTCCTTGAGTAACACAAGGAGGAAGGGCTCATCCTCATTGTCCACCTCTTTCCTTTGACCAAACTTCTTTATTTACCTTGTAATAGAAGAACAGTAGTTGGCAGCTGGGGCTCTACACCCGTGAGTCCTCTAGATTGCTGGCTAGAAATGCCATATTTGGGACCAGGGCAGCAATTGAAGCCCCTCTGTCCCAAGTCTCTCCCAGTTTACCTATCCAGGCTGTTCTTTCCACCCTGATGTCTTCCAGATCTGTTCTGGGGGGCTGCCATTCCTCTCTGGGTTGGGCTTGCACTACAAGTGCTCCATGCGTCTTTAATTTGTCAAAAGCTCCTGGGCTTCTGACAGCCAGTGTGGCAGGGCTGGCTGGTCCTCTTTTCCCTGGTGGTTGGTCGGTGGCTTTACCCTTCACCCCCCACAGTTAGGAGGCTCAATGACAGGGCAGGAAATCTGCCTTTTAAGATTCGTGACTGGCTGGCTGTGAGGTGTACCAAGGCCTACAGTCTCTAGCTGACGACAAGCACCCCCTCCCAGCAGAGCCCTCCCCAAAGCACCGGATGTGGCTGTTGACAGACATAGCGTGAACCAAGTGGGGACCGTCGAGGTGCCCCACCCGCCCTGCAGCTAAGATGTATTTAGGGGAAGTGGACGGCAGTGGTTTCCTTGATGAGCCACAGACATTTCGTCCAGTCCTCTCGAAACACCGCCTGGTATTCTATCTGTAGAAGATGAAACAAACACAGGGTAAGAAGTCCCCACATGATAAGGGCAAATGTCAATCTCTGGTTCCCCAGCCCGGGCTGGCCCAACTTGGAAGGCTTTGGTCTGTCATAGCTGTTCTATGTGGCACGTACTTGTGCTGCTGGCCACCCCTACCAGCCAGGACCCTTTCTGATGAAGTCCTTGTTTAGCGAAGCGCTGTGCAGGTGGACCCCTGTGGGTTCTGGTGGACCACTGTGGGTACTGCTATCTCCTGCCTCCTCTCTGTCTATCTGCTACCAAGCTAGCAGCAGGTGGTGAGGGTGGGCCTCCACTCTGCTAACTCAGCTGCAGAAGAATGCAGAAGTTGTCACTCTAAATTGAGGACTGGGAAGTGTTGGCTGCCTGGCATCCTGGGGAAGAGCCCGGAGGCTGGCCAGCGTCTGCCTGGCCATGTCTACCACAGCCCTAAAATCCCATGTTCACTTCCCTGGCTACGGAGATAGTGAATTCCCATGTTCCAGAATACTGCAAAGGCAGAAGGGTAGTGTGGCGTCTGATTTGTCTGTGAGAGCAGCGTCCTTCAGTCCAACCCTGACGTTTATGGAGACAGCGGTGCTCCATGAAGAGAGACGAGACTCTGGAATCAAGAGTTTAAGTTATAGCCAGAGGTGGTGGCAACATACCTTTAAAGCCCAGCACTTGGGAGTTTGAGGCCAGCCTGGTCTACTACAGAGTGAGTTTCAGGACAGCCAGGGCTACACAGAGAAACCTATCTCGAAAAACAAACACACAAACAGAATTCAAATTATGGCTGCCAGCTAGTGACCCACAGCCAATGAGTTACCTGGGTTACTGGTCTTCATGCTTTCATGACAAGCATTTACTGACCGAGCCAGCATTTCCCTGGCCCTTCTGCATCTCTGTTTAAGGACAATATTGCTGTCCCTGCTTCATAGCATTTTGCTATAGTTTGGGGCTGCGTGTTAGCATTTTTTTTTTTTTTTGGTACCTTGATGAGTGAATCTGTGCTTCTTGCTGGAGATGTGACTGTTTTTCACTTTCTTGCCGTTCCGCCAGGCTCTGAGGTGAACATCCTGTTACAGGAATGGAGGTAGCATCATGGTGAAGGTAATACATTACCTTCACACTCACCACACTTTATCCAAGAAGGCTTGGCTGTCACTACGACCTGGGGAGTCACTTTTCTACCCCAAGGGATACTGGTTCTCATCATCATCATTCGTTGTTGTGTCATGTTAGGATGGAACCCAGAGCCTTAGTACGTGTTAGGCAAGTGCTGTACCACAGAGGGATACCACGTCTCGTTTTTATTCATCTATCCCAGCCACCTTGGGGCTGGAGAGATGACTCTGTGGTTAGCAGCACTTGCAAGTGGGTCACACTTTCGATCCCAGCGCTTGCGAGGTGGGCACAGCTGGCCTCTATGAGTACCAACAACAAGAGAGCACTTGCTACTCTCGTATAGGACCCGAGCTTGTTCCCCAGAATCCTTCGGGTGGCTCACAACAGCCTGCAGCCCAGCTCTAGAGAATCAGCCCCTTCTGGCCTCCGAGGGTGCCTGCACTCACATGCACACAGACACAAACACACATACGTATATGCATAATTTAAGAAATAAAAACCGGGGCTGGAGAGATGGCTCAGTGGTTAAGAGCACTGACTGCTCTTCCAAAGGTCCTGAGTTCAAATCCCAGCAACCACATGGTGGCTCACAACCAACTGTAATGAGATCTGATGCCCTCTTCTGGTGTGTCTGAACAGCTACAGTGTACTCATATATAATAAATAAATAAATTAATTTAAAAAAAGAAATAAAAACCTTAGCCACCTTGTGGAGGCTTCTTGGCTTGCTATGTGGTAAGGATGTTTTCCTAGCTACTGGCTGTTTTATCTCTTGCAGTCCTTGCTAACGCATTACTTCAATTTTAAAAGTAAATTGCATGTTTAACTCTCATTGGTAAGATCTCTTTGCAAATCAAAGGGATTGGAGCTTCGTTTACTTTTGAGATATCTTTTCCTAATTTTGTTCATCTGGGTTAATGTTTATCTTTCAGTTATTAAGAGGTAACGAATGGTCACCTTTCATGTTTCTCTCTCCTCTCTCTTTCCCTCCCTCCGTCTCTGCTAATCATTGTGTATCGTCATTTATTGTTATAACACAATCCTCAGACCGTATAGATTTACAGACCATATAGAGCTGGTCAGCCCCCAGCTCTGGAGGGCCTCCTGGAAGGATGTGGCAGTGCCTCTCTGCCCTCTGCTGCCCACACCCCAGGCTCACAGCCCCCTTTCTCTCCAGGCACATGTGCTCAGCTCCATCCACCCCCTAAAGGCACCTTGCAAGTTGTCCGTGGAGATGGCACTTCACTGGGGACTGTGCTCATATTCCATTGCCCCTCTGGCCACCAGATGGTGGGGTCTGGCCTCCTTACTTGCGCCTGGAATGGGAGCACTGCTGACTGGTCTTCAGGAAGCCCTGTGTGCAAAGGTATGTCCTCCTCCTTCCTGAGCTGCCCCAGCTCATCTGCCCCAGCCATAGGCTAGCCCACATTGACAGTTCTCTTCCCCAGTTCGTTCTCATGTCTGAATACAGATGCAGTGCTAGCTTCAACCCCTTGCTGCTGCCCTGGCCCCTGACTGGTTACCAGTGCCATCTAAGCTTGCGCTCTGTTATCTGTCATCTGTGAAGTGGGGAAACAAACCTACCTACTTCCTTACCCACCCTTCTTTTCCTTCATGAAGGCCTCAGGCAAACCCTGACGGATGTTCTGGGTGCCAAGAATTCTAGGAATTGGGAGTACAGAGGGCCAGGATTGTTCCAGCCCTGGATCCCCTGTCTCAGGAAAGGAAGACACATATTCTAGTTGTCTGCTTGTATGTGTAGAACCTGTCTTGACTGTCTAGGGCCTCGTGAGAACTTTTCCTAAGCGAAGGTGGGCATATTACATTAGTGCACAGCCAATAGCTTGGTGCTTGCACGTGTATACACAGCAGTATTTCCTCTACCATCCTGTGTTGGATCAATCTCTTGATTTGAGGGTATCTCTAAGGACTAGGTTCTGAGAGACTAAGAACTGAAAATGGCAGGGCTAACCTGCCAAGGACATAATTCAAGTGGTGGTCAGGTGTCCCAGGATTGAGCCTTATGGGGTTAGGAGACCCCTGGGGACAAAGGGTACACCCTTACATCTTGTGGATGATTCTTAGCTGTCTCCCATTTCACAGCCCTTCATCTGCCATTGGCTAGAGCGTGTCATGTGTCTGAGAGCTGGAGTCTAAACTCTAGATGGTTAGCATGAGTTGGGGGCGGTTGAAAATGGCCTGGGAACCATATATATATATATATGCTTGCTTGAATTATAATCTTGGGATCTTCTTCACAGAATAATCCGGAGAATCTAATAGAGCATGTTCTCAGTGACAGCTGCGGTCACACAGCTGACCTGTACAAGGTTATCCACATCCATCATTCTTGCTTCTTTCAGGAAGATGGGCTGAGAAGGTCCCTGATGAGGTTTGCCTGCATGGGCCATGTGAAAGCTGATGCCACCTCTGTTGGCTCACCCTGCCAAACCCTGCTGAAATGCCCCCTTCTTGAGAATGTCTTCCCTGATAAATCCCTTTAAACATATTCTTTCCAAATCGTTACCTTAGCCACTAGAGCCTGAATGATGTCCCCCAAAATGGACCTTCCTGTGGTCCCCACCCTAACGACTCTGGGCCTAGCAGGTCTGCCAGGAGCTGTGGTTTTTCCCTTGCAGCTGTGCCGCCGCACGAGACCTTTGGCTTCAAGGTGGCAGTGATCGCCTCCATTGTGAGCTGTGCCATCATCCTGCTCATGTCCATGGCCTTCCTCACCTGCTGCCTCCTCAAGTGTGTACAGAAGAGTGAGCAGCGGCGTGCTGACAGGTACAGTGGCCTCACGTCCTTCCGAGAGTGTGCCTGGCTGTGAGGTACCCTGGCCGTGTCTGGGTGTCCCACAGGTCCATCTATGGGTACACATTCTCATGGATATGTGGCTCCTGGGATTCTGAGGCTTATAGCTGGGCTGTGTGTGTGTGTGTGTGTGTGTGTGTGTGTGTGTGTGTGTGTGTGTGTACAGGCATGTAGTCTTTCTGTCTCTGTGTGCATATGCAGTTGATCATGTATGAATGTTGAAGTCACAGAACAACTTTGGGTGTCTATCAGGAGTCCTGTCTCCACCTCTTGTCTGCTTGTAAGAGTTCTAAGAATGGGGTTGGGGATTTAGCTCAGTGGTAGAGCGCTTGCTTTTGGTCCCCAGCTCTGAAAAAAAAGAAAAAAAAAAGAGTTCTAGGAATATGAACTCATGTCCTCATGTTGCACAGCAAATGTTTCCCACACTACACCATTTCCCTGTCCATACACAGGGGACACTTAGTGAACCTGCATACACATATGCCAGCCTGTTGGGTTGGTGGCATTTTGGGCTGCCACAGATGGGCTACACATCAGGTAGGCATCACTGGCATCACAGATGTGGTCCTAGGATTCCAGGTGTGCAGCCCCACACCTGTGCACCCCCACACCTGTATACCCCACACCTGGCAGTAATTGACTCCTCTTTCTCACTGTTTTATTGTGTTAAAACGCACACTTAAACTCACCATGTTATTCACCGTTAAGGGTGCTGTTGAGACAAGTGAGACAGCTCGGTGAGTAAAAGGTCCTGCCGTCAAGTCTGATGACTCATGTTCTGTTCCTGGAACCCACAGAGTGGAAGGAGAGAACCGACTCCCACAAGTTGTCCTCTGACCTCCACGTGTGCCCTGTGGTGCACGAGCCTCCTACCACAAAATAAAAGTGTTATCGAAAAAAAAAAACCCAAAAAACTAAAACCCTGTATTAGCTGTTTGGCACTATAAAAATAAACGGATAAGCAAACCTTTTTTTTTTTTTTTTTTTTTTTTTTTTTTTAAGGAGCAGCACCATTTGTTCTGTGGCAATCGCAGCAAGCAGAGTTCAGCAGTCAGCTGCTCATGCTAGAACTTTCCACATTTGTTTGCTAAGTTGCTTTTTAATTGGAGTTCACCCACTCCCCCCACCCCCGGCTTTTAACATCCGAACAGCACAGGTGTCCCGTTCTCACGCCTGTAGTGACCTGCTGCTGGTCAGTGGGCCACCGCCACGCAGAGCCAAGATGGGTTGTGTAGAGGTATTTCTGCATGTACACAGCTGTGGGGAGACAAGCGGTTGTCTCTCCCTTCATCCTGAACTCTCTCCTCCAGGACAGCTCAGCTGTGGTACCAGCTGAGAGGCGAGGACCTGGAGACCGTACAGGCTGCCTACTTGGGCCTCAAGGGACACAACCACAATAACAGCAGCAGCGTCGTCGGTGGTGGCAGTGGTGGCTCCAGTGGTGGTGGCGGCAAGCCAGGGATTCAGCACAGCCAGGCTCACGACAACCACAGCTTCACCACGTAGGTTACCTAAGTCATAGGGTGGGGGTGTGCTGGGGTACAGAGAGAGGCCCAGGGACCTTTTCCCCAGACCAAGCTCTGACAGGTCCTGGGACACTGCCCACCTCACATTCTGGGGACCCTGGTGCACCTACTTCTTTGGTGCCTCAGCTCTCAACTCCTCAGCTTTTCCAGTGCTCTCGCCCTCCCAGTTGCCTTATCTAGTGTACACTCTGGGATGTGAGAACTGCAGAGACCCTGTACCTCCTACTGTGCTGTCTGCTGTGCCAGAGCCAGTCCCCTCTCCCTCTCTCTCTTGCTGGCTCTCTACATTCTCTCTCTCTCTCTCTCTCTCTCTCTCTCTCTCTCTCTCTCTCTCTCTCTCTCTCTCTCTCCTAGCTCTAGATAGGCATCAGCTATGGCCCTTTCTCTCTTTTCCCTGAATTAGTAAAAGCACAGTCTTTCTTTGTGGGACTGTGTGTTTGTCTGTCTGTCTCTAATTGGGTCTCCTGTAGCCCAGGCTGACCTTGAACTCCCGATTCACTTACCTCTGCCTTCCAAGTGTTGGAATTGCAAATTGGCATACTCGGTCTGTGCAATGCTAGGGATTGAATCCAGGGCTTTGTGCATGCTGGGTGAGCCCTTCGTCAACTGAGCCGTATCTTCAGGCCAGGACATGCCTTTCTGACTCTAGAATCTGGCTACCTTGGTGGTAGATAGAGTAGAGGACACCTCCAGGGTTGCTGCTGCCATTGGTGTGCCGGACTTTGTGCTCAGCATCAGGTTTTGGGGCTCTTTAAATGGAGGAGACAGGCTTCTGTCCTTCAGTGAAGTTTAGCCTGGAAGTCTCATGTAGATATCCTGCCCTAACTGGGGTTTCTATTACTGTGGTGAAACTCCTCCATTAAAAGCAAGATGTGGGTGAAGAGGTTTATTCGGTTTACACTTTCACATCACATTCCATCACCGAAAGAAGTCAGGACAGAACAGGAGGCAGGAAGCAGAAGCTGATGCAGAGGCCATGGAGGAGTGCTGCTTACTGGCTTGCTCAGCCTGCTTTCTTACAGAACCCAGAACCACTAGGCCAGGAGTGGTCCTACCCACAATGGGCTGGGCCCTCCCACATCAATGACTAATTAAGAAAATGCCTTACAGCCAGATCTTCTGAAGGAATCTTCTCAGTTGAAGTTTCTTCCTTTCAAATAACTCTAGCTTATGTCAAGTTGATATAAAGCTAGCCAGCAAAAGCCCAGCATGATGGTGCCTGTCTTTAATCCTAGCACTTCAGAGACAGAGGCAAGCAGATATCAGAGTTTGAGGCCAGCCTGGTCTACAAAGTACAAAGGGAGTCCAAGACAGCCAAGGCTACACAGAGAAACCCTGTCTTGAAAAACAGAACAAAACAAAAAAAAAATTAACCACTACAAATCCATTGTCTCTCTGGGGCCTCCCCACAAGACACTGAGCTGTGAATTCTTATCGTGGGTCTTCTGTGGAGACTTCTACCAGATACTTCTCTGTTGCTGTGATTTAAAACACCACGATCAAAAGCTGCTTCCAGAAGAAAGCTTATTTTGATGCCAGAGGCAGTCAGAGTAAGCCGAGAGATAACCTCTCAACTGTACAAGGCAAGCAGAGAGCAAATTGGAAGTCTAAGCTGTAAACTATCAAAGCCCCCGCTTCCCCAGTCATGTGGTTCCTCTAGCAAGGCTGTACCTTCAAAGGTTCCATAACCCCCAAACAGCGCCACCAGCTGGGCACTAAGTGTTCAAACACACGAGCCTGTGGGGAACATTTCTCATTCAAATCAGAGCAGCTGTTCTCCATCCTTTCACAGGGTCAGAAAACACAGATGTTTATAGTTCGATCTGTAACAGTAGCAAAATTATAGTTACAAAGTAGCAATGAGAATAATTGCATGGTTGGGGGGTGGGTCACCACAGCATGAGGAACTGCATTAAAGGGTTACAGCATTAGGAAGCTTGAGAACCGGCTGGAGAGATGGCTCAGCGGTTAAGAGCACTGATTGCTCTTCCAAAGGGCCTGAGTTCAAATCCCAGCAATGATGTGGTGGCTCACAACCATCTGCAACACAATCTGATGCCCTCTTCTGGTGTCTGAAGAGAGTGACAGGGTACTCACTTGTATATAAAATAAACAAAATCTTTAAAAAGGGGTTGGGGATTTAGCTCAGCGGTAGAGTGCTTGCCTAGGAAGCGCAAGGCCCTGGGTTCAGTCCCCAGCTCCAAAAAAAAAAAAAAAGGAAGCTTGAGAACCACTGCACCAGAGTCAGACTGCCAGAGACAAGCCTATGGTCTCTGACCTGAGGTTGAGTCCTTTAGGTCCCTTTACTATTGGGGCATGAGGGGGTTCTGACCATAGGCTAAGAGCCCAAAGTGATCCTCCTGGACCTTCTGTGATTTTGGGGGTTACCAGGTGGTGCACTGACTTGAGATCCTGGTGTTCTTGTGGAGTAGCCACAGTAAGCTCACTAATTCTTTCTCTGTTCATTTCATTGAAAAAAAAATAGTTTTGAGTCAGGGCCTCATGTAGCCTAAGCTACCCTCAGACTCACTAGGTGGTTGATTATATACTTGAACTCAGGATTCATCTGTTTCTACCTCCCAAGTGCAGGAATTATAGGCATTTGGCACCACGCCCAGCAGGAAAAATTTGTGTCTGCCCTGGAGGGCCGCCCTCTGCTCCTCCTCAGTCCTTCGCTTTCTTTGGCTCTGGTGGCTTATTTAGCAGCAGGAGCCCTGCATGGCTGCACTCGGCTTCTTCTGATGTACTTTGAACTTGGGCTTATGTGCATTCTGGGCCAGCCCGATGCTGTTCTTTGTCCTACTAGGTCACCTAAGGCAGCAGAGCCCTGCTCTTCTCTGGGGTCTTGGCTGTTCCACACCTCATCTGCCTTGACTGCAGGAATCAAGAGGGTACTTGTACCCTATACTGTTTGCCCTGGGCTCATTTGATCTCAGGGAATATTGGTCATCATTGTTATAACTGCATCTGTCCTTATGTAGGAGAGGAAACTGAGGCATGGAGATGGCCACTTATATGACTCCATGTCACGTATGATGTAACAAGGTCTAATGCTTCCAAAGAAATCATTTTCCTGTGTCATCCCATCATGTTGGAAACTGGGTCTGCCTTCAGCTTTCGGCCTTATGACAGGTCCTGTTTACCATGATAGCCTGAAGTCTTATCCTTGATTGTTTTTGCCTGGCTTCTGGTTTTGCTATGTTTCCCAGGCTGTTTTGGAATTCCTGAACTTAAGGAATCCTCCTGCCTCAGCCTCCTGAGTTGCTGGAGCTACAGATGTCTACCTGGCTCTTTTTTCTTTATTAGGTAACCTCTTTGGACTAATCCTAGGAGTGGATTGCTTAAGTCAAGTAGTTTGATTCTTTGTCCAAGAATTCCTCATGTTTGGCCAATTCTTATGAGGAATGTTGTCTCCAAGTGAGGCTACAGAACTGTGTATGGAATTGTGTTTACCTGCCTGTTGTGTGAAGAACTTTTCCTGGGGAGACACAATACACAAGTCTCATCCCAGATAGGGATCACACACAAAAACCCCAAGAACAGATACCACCAAAGTCCAATTTGGTGCACCAATGCAGAAATGACTCAAAGAACTACATCACCAAGGCCTACATGGGTGACAGCTCCCAAAAGTTAGGAACCTGGAGCACACTGCACAGCCAGTAGGCAGCTCAGCAGGTTGAAGAGAGTCCCATCCCAGTGACTCAAGCTGATATAAACCTCTTTCAGGCAGCTCAGCTGGTTTCTGCTCCTTCCAGGCAACTGGTCTGGTCTCAGCTTTCTTGTCTGATGAGGGAACTTTAAGCTTTTATTGTTTACTTTGGCAGGGGAGGGCCTAGTGGATCTGTCAGTTTCAGGGACTTCCTGAAGTTCTTTTGAATTGTTTACCTTCCTGCTTAAGGAGCTAACCTTCAGGATAGAATGTTTCAGTTTCAGAGGAGACTGCACCAGAACACTTTCCAGGGGAGTGGGAGAGCTCTAGGTGACTTGGATGCTCTATGCAGAGGGGGACTACCACAAGAAAGATGATGGCCACCCTGAGAGTCAGCTCTAGTTGGTATAGCTCAAAAGGCAGGAAGCAGGGAAGGATGAGAGAGGGTTGGGCTCAGAAAGGGCTTTCTGCCCAGTTGGAGGTATAGCCCCTAACCTTCAAAGCCCCTGGCCTTGGGTTCCCAGGTAGAAGGGTGCTCTAGACCTGGGCCATCTGCCCCTTTAGCAAGGCCCACACTGCCTTGTTATTGAGACGACTGCCCTCTGACCTTGCTGTTAGTACATGATACTATCCTAAATTCTTCCAGATGCTTGCTGTCTTCCTAAGTGAAGGTATTGAGTTTGTCCCATTTATTGTAAGGTTAAAAAAACTTAATGCTACCTGGCGATGGTGGCACGCACCTGTAGTCCCAGCATTCTGGAGGCAAGAGGAACTCCGTGAGTTTGAAGCCATCCTGGTCTAGTTATCTAGCTGCAGGTCAGCCAGAGTTACAAAACAAAACATCAGTAAAGAAACCTGTGCCGAGGACTGGGAATATAGTATATAATAACTCAGGCAACAGAGGGCTTGCCTTCCATACTCGAAGCCCTGGCTGGATTACAATTCCCAATACTGTGGAAACTGTACTTGGCATCACATGCCTGTGATCTTAGCTCTTATTATTTCATTCATGTGTTCACAAGACCACTAGACCATCGCTTAATTTCTTCTACCTGTGATTTTCCTCATAGGGGGAGGGATAGAGGGAGCATTGGGCTGGGAGTGTGTCCTGGCCAGGAGATGATGCTGGAAGTGACTGCTCAGGAGAGTCTATCTGTGGGAGGAGGGAGAGACAGCACCTTAGGAGGGGGCATATGTGAGGAGAGGTGGGTAGCTAGGCAATCTGAAGAGAGCAGAGGCCTGGAGTCCAGAAGCAAGAGATTGGAAGGAGGCCAACAGGTAGGCAGGGCCAGCTCCTCAGTCTGGAGAATTGGCTTGTGAGGGAGCTGAAGGGAATTGGGGATATAGAAGGGAAGGTAGGTGGATCAGCCTCCAAAGGAGACATATCGAGGAAAGGTGGTGATATCTTTTCCTCCCTGAGACATCCCCAGGTCCTGGTCAGGGAGCTGGGCTCCTGTGATTCTTATAGACACTGAAACATACCCAGCAAGTTCCTTTTCTCTGGGAGCAGCCATGAGAGAGCTGAGATCCAGGAAGATCTTATGGCAGGGGTTGGGGGTGGCACTTCTAACAGGAGATGGCCCCTTGGGCAGTGGTCCAGCCTGAGCTCATTAAGGCCTTGGGTGAGCCCCAAAAGGCTCATCACTCTCTTCCCCAGCTCTTGCCTCTTCTTCCCTCAGAGACCTCAGCGACATCAGAGAGCAGCCCGGTGTGCCCCGCAGTGTGGACAAAGACCCTTGGATTTTCAAGATGGGAGCTCCGAGCCCTGGTGGCTCCTCCAGCTCTCCACACACCTACGTGATGGTCCACGCAATGAACTCTGCAGGGCTGGCCCCTGGAAACCCCACGAGGCCCAAAGCGTACCTTCCGGGGTGACCCCACTAGCCAGAGGCCTGCAACTCAACATTTGCCCGGCTGGATGTCGACCAGGGTAGTCACCTCCAGGTATAGGGGCCTTTGGGAGCCTAGCTGACGTTAAAGGCTGGGGCTCCAGTGGGGAACAGTCGTTCCTGGAGGAGACCTCTGTGGCCGTTACGGGACCTGCTCATTGAACTGCTACTGGGGTGCGGTCCCAAAGAAGTCAACACAACCAGGGTTCTTCTTAGAGAGACAGACATTTTAAGCAGATATAGTTTTGCGTAGTAGACTATGAAAATATTAATAAAGTACGATCAGCACTGCAGGTTATGATCTTCTGGGGCAGGGGTGCACCGCCTGGAAGCAGGGGCCCCCAGGACTTCATCTGTAAATTGCAGGTGAGGTAAGTAGATGTGTTTTCTTTGCATAAAAACAGAGTGGGGTTGGAAATGCAACTCAGTTTGTGGAATGCTCGAGTATCATGCAGAACAAGGCTTCAATAACCCCAGCACCGTACAAACCAGGCAAGGTAGCTTGGGCCCGTAATCCCAGTGCTTGGGAGGCGGGGGGAGGAGGATATGAATTTCAGGGCCGTCCTCAACCACACAGTAAGTTCAATGCTGCCCCGGGCTACAGGAAATCCTGTCTAAATAAATAAATAAATAATAAACAAACTCACTCTAAGGTAGAAACCACTGTCCACTTGGCCATCCCAACAAATCCTCCAATCCGGTTGTCATGAAACTGATCACGTATTATCATCCCCCTGGAGCTCTGAGCTTGTTGGAGACACGGGAGTCATTGAGCTCTGGTTACTCACAGGTCTTGTGTTTGCTGCTGGTGGTCAGTGGGGACCTTCTGAAGTCTTAGTGGGAATAGTCTCCCTTCCAAGGCACCTCCCAATTCCCAGTTTCCTCATAGCCTGGAGGCTGATTTCCAAGGTGAGATACAATGTGAGCTCCAGATGGAGGGTGTTGCCTTACGGTCTTCTGCCTTGAAAGCTGTCTGCCTTCCCATATTCTACTCATCAGGAAACCCCCAGTCAGCTGGGCATCACTGGTGTGGGAAAGCAGAAGTGGCAGACATGTTTTTAAAAAAATACATCTGCTGGGTTTACAATCATAGTCCTAGCCACTCAGGAGGCTGAGACAGATTGCTTTTGAGCTGGGAGTTGGAGGCTAGCCTGGACTACATAGCAAGACCTCCCTCCTCCCATATCTCATAAAACAAAACAAAAATCTAAACCCCACTACAGCTCAGTGGTAGAGCCCTTACCTAACATCCTGTGGTTAGGAGTTCAGTGTCCAAGTCAAAGCCATCACAATCGCTTGGAAGCCAGCAACTTGTCAAATCGGTTTCATAAAATCTAGCCCTGCCAGGTGTGATGACACATTCCATTAATCCCAGCACTCAGGAGGCAGGCCAGCCTGCTCTATATAGTTCTGGGATAGCCAGAGCTAAGTAGAAAGAAACTGAGGTCCCAAGAAAGCCATCACATGACCGGGGTTCTTTTAAAAAGACTCAGACATTTTAGGCAGATATAGTTTTGCATAGTAGAATATTAAAATATTAATAATGTACTTTCAGCAATACAGATAGTTACCTCACCATCCTTTGGGGCTGTAATCCCAGCAACTCACCCCAAGACAGAGGCCTAGCCTGATCTACGTAGGAAGACTGTCTTTAAAAATAAATAAATGAAAAATGAAAACCCTAATTTACTGGCCTCAGGCCTCACTCTGAAGGGAATGGTTTGTTACAGGAAGCTGTGTGCTTGCACGCAATGCATACCTGGTTGGAGGTACCTCATAATTTACATCATTCGAAATGTAAATTCAAAATGAACTTTGAGTTCACTGTAGCTCAGGCTCTCCGGTTCTCACTCACTTCAGAGCCCCAAGTTCGTCTTGGCCAATTAAAAGTATATCTCGTCCACTGCCGTGAGATATTTCAGTCCGTGAATGTGTTTGCCGCAGAGCCTGGTAGTTCAATCCCCAGGAGCCACGTGGTGGGGAGAAAAGTCAACTCCTGCAGGTTACCTTCTGACCTTTACATGGACACCATAGCCCATGCGATCCCATCCATCCCTTAGAAAGAGGGCTAGAGAGATGGGTCAGTGATTAAGAGTGAACACTGCTCTCAGAGAGGATGCCTGTTGGGTGCCTCTTAACCCCCTGTAGCTCCAGTTACATGAAATCTAAAGTCCTTTTCTGGTTCCTGTGGGCACTTGTACTCCACGTGTACGCACACATAATTTTAAGAAATTATACGCACTTGTAGTCTCCTACAGTTTGGAATGTGGCCATTGAGAAAAGTTAACTTTGTCCTCTCTCCTTTTGGAGGCATGAAGGACATGTTGTACCCTGAGTAAGAGCCTGAAGAAGTAGGTGAAAGAAAGCCTGCAGAAGCCATGGTTATCATTTTTTACACATAAACAGCCATCTACCGGATAGAAGTCACACTGTCCCTCTAATGAATACATGTGTGTACGTATATGTATGTATATGTATATCTATACCTACACACACACACACACACACACACACGAGCTAAAAAAAAAGACACTGGGTATTTTTTATGCTCAGGTATTAATTTGCGGACACCTTTGTCCTGATGCCCTTATGTTCTGCAGGTTTCCAGGTCAGAGGTCAAGGACAGTGGCATGTGGGCTGGCAGGGTCAGCAATATTCTGTGGGTCCTGTGGCCTCAGCTCCTGGTCAGGTCTGCTTTGCCACAGTGGCTCTGGATACTGGTCAGAAACAGCTCAACTCTTCCCAGACCTTCAGTCCACCAACCAGGGTTTGGATGGACAGCCAAAGGCTCTGGGTTCTTCTAAGGAACCACTGGTTCCTGGTGCCCTGTGTTAATCAAGATGGCCGAGGCTGGACACCCCATAATGCAATGTATAAAATTTTAAAAATATTTAGTTATTTTATGTATATGAATGTGTGTATGTATGTGAGTGTACCGTACATGTGCCTAGTGTCCACAGAAATCATTTGCAATGGATCCCCTGGAGTAGAGCTTACAGACAGTTGTGAACCATGTGGCTGCCAGGAACCGAACCCAGGTTCTCTGCCAGAGCAGCAGACACTTTAACTTCCCGGCTGTCCCTGTGGCCCCAGCCTCTTAACTTTCAGTTTGAGACATTGTTTCATTGAGTGGTTGGTTAGTCTTGCCTTCGGATCCTCCCGCCTTAGCTTCCCAAATAGCTAAGATGGTCATCCCAAGTCACCAGGAACCCTATAGTTGGGTCTTTAATTTGTTCGTGCGATGGGGAGTGGGGGTCTTACAGCCTCTCTCAGGCTGGCCTCCAGTTTACGGGTTCAAGGGATCTCCCTGCTTCAGTCTACAAAGTAGCAAGTACCACCCTCACTGTGCACCACACCAACACAGCCAGCCCAGCTCCCGCCCCTACCCCGACCCCTTTTTGGAGGCCTTGTTTTCATGATACCCAGAGAAGCCTACATTGAAGATCACCCTGAGCTACCAATCTCCCTGTCTCTACATTCCAAGTGCCATAATTATAGACACATAGTATCACATCAAGTTTGTGGATTGCTAGGGATCAAAACAAGGGTCTCTCTACGCAGACCCTCTCTAATGAGCCACATCCTCAGCTCTCTTTAAGGCACAGAAGTATCCCACCATTTGGATGAACCACATTCGGTTGCTGCTTTCATCCACTGCCAGACCCGGGAATGGCTTCAACCTCTCTGTTGCCAAATGTGATGCTGCTACTCACACAAGTGTGGGCATGTTTCTTTGAGATGCAGCTTTCAGTTCTTTGGTTTATCCAGAGAATTGACAGCCCAGAGCAGATCACTGTAAGCCCACCCTAACCCCAAGATGTCATCCCTCAAAACTTTGAATTCACAACTGATTTGCAAGTGACTTCCTGATATCCTTCCTATTGCTGGTTCCCTCACTCCACTCCAGCTACACTGGATGCCCCACAGATACAGAGAGGCCACTCTTGGATCCTGCACAGATGTAGAACACTTCCCTGGTTACCCTAGCACCCTCACTTCAGCCAGCTCTGTGCTCTGATGCAGCCCAGCGGGGGAGCACCTGTGGGTCTGCGCAAAGCCCTGTGTTTGATCCTCAGCACCATGTATGCGTGCGCAGACAAGAACCATTTATCTCTACTGGCTTGTGGGTGTATAAACTGACGCTATGACCACTCTATGGTACAGTTAAAGGGAAAAAGGCTTTTATTGTAGATTTGAGAGAGAACAGCATCTGGAAGAGCCCAGAGAAGAAGAGAGAAAGAAGTAGACTAGACGTGACCAGCAGACCAGACCTGACCAGGGCTGTCTGTGAGAGAGGGGAGAGCAGCAGGGGAGAGTGACCAGAGAGAGCATAGTGAGAGAAGCAGGACCTGAGAAGGTGGGTGGGTGGGGGAGGAGAAACAGAGAGAGAGAGAGAGAGAGAGAGAGAGAGAGAGAGAGAGAGAGAGAGAGAGAGAGGCCTGTGAGTTGAAGGGAGTTGAGTATGGGAAGTATGCTAGTCTAGCTAGGATGCTACCATGGACTCTGAGATGGGACTTGGGATACTCAGGGATCTAGGAGGCCAGCAGGAGTTTTGATAGAGTAATAGACACCACAGATAGCCCTATGTTCCTTCTGCCAGAGGTAAGAGAAATGACTTCTTTTGGTAGATAGGAACCAGCTTCACAAGTTCCTCCATCAGAAGTCTTCCTATAGCCCAGGTTGAGCCCACCGGACTGACTTTTGGAGTTTGGGGAATCGGAGTGTCTGTATATGATATATAGATACATAGGTATATGACAGAGATGTTTTCGGCACCAGTACTTTCTAGTCTATATTTAGAAAACAGCCAAAGGACATTTGAGCCTGTGATTATGGTAATGGTAGCCAGAGCTCTATTAAGGCTAGATTAATAGCTTAGCAGAACTACATTAATACATTAAACTCTGAACTTTTGAAGTCTTAATACCATGTATCATCTTCAAGTCTCTCTTTTTTTTCACAGATCTTAAATCACTTTCTGGGACCTTTACAACTAGCACTTACATACCTTAAATCACTTCCTTAGACCCTCACAACTTATTTTACATACCTGTTTCACTTCCTCAGACTCACAGCTTACATGAACGTTAAACTTTTTTTTTTTCCATTCAATCCTTTACCGCAAGACATAGGTAGTTGATGATTGAGACCAGTCACTGAGAAGAGTTCCTTTAAATAAAGGGATAGTTAAAAATAAAATTTGGGTCACAGTAGCATGATGCCTTGGGTTTGGTTTTACATTAAAACCTGTTTTACCAAATGATGCCTGTGAGTAAGGTAAAGCCATCTGTGAGTCTGTCTTTCTCCGGAGACCTGGTAGTAACTCTAGAGAAAGCAAGGCCTGGATTTTACAGATGAGATTGTTAACATGTAGACACAGCAGCTGCGGCCCTGGCGTGAGGAGCTGTCTGCTAAGAACGGCTTGCCGGTGCTAAGCTGATGAAGATACAGCTTGCTATCAACACCATCATAGAGATTGGGAGAAGGAGATGAGTAGGAGGTAATATCCAAATGGCCTCTGTATCATTTAAAATGACAGACACTTACCCTCTACCTGGACAGACACTTACTAGCCAGGGATTGTCTAGGGGGATCTTGATGGCTCTGTCTAGGACAGAGGTCATCAGCCTTGGGCTATCACACAGGGATGGCATTAAGTCCTCTGATTACACACAGGCCAGCATCAGCCTTCAGCTGACAGACCTAGAAGAGCAGAGAGATTTTCCTCTGGAGGAGGAACTTAGGAAAACCGACCTACTTTGGTAAGGTCGGGTAGGACTGTCAACCCAACATGTCCACGGATAGTCTCAGGCTCTTGCAGCAGACCAGGCATGGGGCAGTTCTATGCCCAATGGTCAGTGTCAGCACAGTTGAAGTAAGCTGCAGGTGGAGTCCATTGCTGCCCATCTTCTTTAGAGATAGCCTCAGCTGCTGCTACCAGAAGGTGGTATTTCTACCTATCAGAAGAAGCCTTTTTTGATTAAACAACTTAAATGCCATATTTAGCAGATCTCTCTGGGGAACTCGAGGGACATCGTTTAATTGGTTAAGTATACCTGGTTTTAAACAGACATTTACTTCTTTGGGCTTAACCTTGATAGCATATACAGAAGGCTAAAATTTTTCCCCGTAAATGAATTCATTACATTTGTGCTTACCATGACTACAAGCATAGTTCTGAGCACATTAAAGAATTTCATCATTTAGAAGGTAACTGACCATTAACTTGCATGGCTTATAACATGTTAGTAGCTTTTATAAGATTAGGATTTTACAGTTTTATTCCTGTTAAGTTTGAACCTTCAATTTTTAAAAAAAGATTTACTGTGTATAAGTACACTGTAACTGTCTTCAGACACACCAGAAGAGGGCATCAGATATCATGACAGATGGTTGTGAGCCACCATGTGGTTGTTGAGATTTGAACTCAGGACCTCTGGAAGAGCAGTCAGTGTTCTTAACCACTGAGCCATCTCTTCAGCCCCAAGCCTTCCATTTTTAAATTGGAGATCCTTTAGCATAAAAATAAAAGCTTGGGGTTGGGGATTTAGCTCAGTGGTAGAGCGCTTGCCTAGGGAAGCGCAAGGCCCTGGGTTCGGGTCCCCAGCTCCGAAAAAAAAAAACAAAAAAAAAAAAAAAAAAAAAGCTTTAAACTATAAATGTAGTCCCAGCAGACTGGGAACCTTATTTCTGATTCCTTTGTAGTGTAACCATTACAGAATATCACAGATTCTTTTATTTTTTTTACTTTATATGATACACTGCAGCTGTCTTCAGACACACCAGAAGAGGGCATCGGATCCCATTATAGATGGTTGAGCCATCATGTAGTTGCTGGGAATTGAACCCAGGACCTCTGGAAGAGCAGTCAATGCTCTTAACCGCTGAGCCATCTCTCCAGCCCCCAATATTACAGATTCTTGTATGACTCATTTTATCCGAATCCCCAAAGCCTAAAATGTTTGCAAAGTCAAAATGGATAGACACATCTTCAAGTCAGTTTCTGCTAGCCTAAATATACCTTAGGAATTTATAAACCTTAATTATCAAACATATTATTCATCAAGCACATGTTGTTCCTTTCTAAAATTTTCTAGAAGCCTGGTGTTGAACACAGTTAGCAAAGACACTAAGTGATTAGACATCCATCTCTGAGTCGGTTTCTGTTCACCTGAGGAGACACTTATAACCTTAGGAATTTATAAAACTTAGTAAAACATTTGTTTTATGTTCTATTTTCAAAAACCAAGAACTGAATCTAAATTAGATATACAGTATGCTATAGCAAATTAAGTTTATCTATGTGTAGATTTTTTTTTAAAACTATGGACATTTTTTTGTTACAAGTTTTAAGCTGACTTGTTGCTGATTTTTTTTACGGATTTTTAAATCCACACTTAATCAATTTACAAATCCTAATACAAAGAGAATTTACACTATAGTCTGACAAATGTTGAGATAGTTTATATTTTAGCAAAAGTCTCAATTGCTATAAGAGGGGAGTGTTTAGAGAGTTAGAGAAGACCAAGGACAGGAGCATGAGTTAAGCAGCTTGATCCCTATTGGGAATACTTTTTAACCATTTTTAAATACATAGTTTCCTTTTCTATATTGTGTTTTGTTCTTTGCCCTATCAGAGAGTTAGTGGCCCACCTGACCCCGACAGAGATTTTGGAGGAAACATTTGAGACAAGTGTGTTTACATCTGGGGAGGGAGGGCCAAAACTCAACCCCAGAACCAGCTTTTTTTATAGAGTAGAACAACATAAAAAAAAAAAAAAAAACAACCAACTTTAATATTACCCATAGCCCAAAGACATTTGAATCTCCGTAAAACTGAATTTAACAATCAGAGGGAGAAGTGACCAAACACAAGAGAATTAGAGATAAAACAATTTTGAGAAGGGAGAGCAGAGAAACAAAAGTTTAGAAATAAAAGACTTTGGGATCATTTGTTTGCACAGAAGTTCTTACAATCTGTGAGAATTCAGAAATCTTGTGTGCTGTCTTTGACCATTGAACTGTAACAAAGCCAAGCCATTTGCAGCAAGACAACAAGGCTTAATGGAATCTCTGAGTCCTAGAAGGAAAAAACAATTAGAGAAGGCAGGTGATGGCCTGGATGGGAAAAGACTGTGGAATAGAAGTACTGGAATAGGTTAGAGACAGGAGCCAGCTCATAGAGCAAGCAGAAAAGAAGACACCCTTTAGAGGAAGAGGGAAGAGGGTTAGGGGAAAGGGTCACAAACAGGAACTCCGCCAGAGGGAGGAATCCAACATCTTAGAGATGAGGAGGACATAAGGAAACTGCACCATGATCCTGAGAGACTGAAAACAGCAGGCTCCAGTGAGCCAGGGAGAGGGACAGAGAGAGACAGAGCAGTTAGCTCCTAGGAGGATATGAAGAGAGACACATGGTTTGCCATGGTTAGAGACAGAGTAAGTTCCAGGAGGGAGCTGAGAGGGAGCTGGCAAGACAGCAACCGAGAGCAGAATGGGGAGGGGCCATGGCAAAAGAAACAGAGCAAGCTCCAGGAGTCAACTGAGTGTACATGGGGAGGGGGCTCAAGGATAGGGAAGAGAAGAGCAAGTGTCCCCAACCAGACCAAGAGTCTTGTCAGAGAGAAATGTCCCAGATCACAAAGGAGAGGCATCCCTTTCCATGGGGTGGATGCTCAGCTCTAGGATGAGAGAAGCTGCCTGATGAATCGGTGCAACTCCCGTAGCACTAGGAAGCTCCAGAAACTGACAGACGCAGCGCAGGCAACTTCAGGGTGACACCAGGAGAAGGAAGGTGGAGGGAAGAAGCAGCTGAAGAGGTAGACTCTCAGATTTGGAGTTCAATATGGTGGGCAGAAGAAGCCAACAGAAATAAACAATCTGTACCTTAGGCGAGCCTAATCAGCAGCTTGGTTCAGTTAGGAGAGATCCAGCCCCTTGGAAAGGGGTCCATTTGTGTTTTGGTACCAAGAGTATAAACTGACGTGACTGTTCCACGGTATGGTTAAGGAAAAGGGTTTTATTGTAGATGTGAGGACACCCAGAGGCATCTGATAGAGTCCAGAGCAGAGAGAAAGAAGTAGACTGAACATGACCAGGAGACTGGACCTGGTCAGGGAGAGAAGCAGGAGCTGAGCAGAGAGAGAGAGAGAGAGAGAGAGAGAGAGAGAGAGAGAGAGAGAGAGAGAGAGAGAGAGAGAGAGAGAGAGAGAGAGAGCAGTTATAAGGAGAATGAGTAGCTCCGGGTAGAGATCCTGTGAAGTGAAGGAAGTCGAGTAGGGTAGGACGTGAGGAAGGATGCTACCATGGATGCTACCACTGACTCTGAAAGGTGACACGTCTGTGATACTCAGGGAGCCTGGGGGCCAGCAGGAGCTTTGATATGCTAATAGGCACCTCAGAGGTGCCTTCTGCCAGAGGTGAGGGAAATGACTTCTTTAGGTAGATAGGAACCAGCGTCACAAGTTCCTCCACTAGAAATCCTGTAGTCCAGGTTGAGCCAACTGGGATGCTTTTTGGAGTTTGTGGGAATGGGGGTTCCCTTTGGGGTCTGGAGAAATGGCTCAAAAGAGCCCTGGTTGCTCTTCCAGAGGTCATAAGTTCAATTCCAGCACCCATGTGGTGGCTCACAACCATATATAATGAGATCTGATGCCCTCTTCTGGTCTGCAGGCATACATGCAGGCAGACTTCTGTATACATAATAAAAAATAGAGGCGGGGGTGGGGGTGGGGTGGGGAATCCTCTTTGGACCTAACAGTGGGGTCAGGAATTCAGGCTCAAGGTTTCATGATGCTATAGTCAAATGTCCGCTGGCTAGGTTGTCTCATCTGACGCCTCAATTGGGGCTAAAGATCCACTTCCAAGGAGACTCCCTCACCAGAGTGGATGCCTGCTGGGAGCTGGGACCCAAGGACTTCTTGATCAATTTTATGACTGCAGCTGCTTTTCCAAAGAATATACCCCCCAAAGTCATACGATCTCCCCCAAGCTACACATGTGTCACATGGACCATCTTGGTTCCCTGTGGGAGGAAGCCACACATTACCATAACCATACCATGAGGCTCGGCAGAGCCATCTTGCATGCTGACAATCTCCTGAAGCATTTTCTGCCTCTTGATCTGATTCAACTTCATAGCATTCATTAGCACCTACACAGATGTGTGTCTGTGACCTCCATGTGTGTGTGTGTGTGTGTGTGTGTGTGTGTGTGTGTGTGTGTGTGTGTCTGGGAGGGTGGTCTTCCTTGTGATCTGGTTCTGGCTTGAGCATTTTGGAGATATTTATAGAATAAATTAATAGATAAATGAATGGATGGTGTCCTCTGGTCGCATGAGAATGTGGAGGGCGCCCTGTCTTTTGCTCAGCATAAAGGCCCTTCATCAGCCACCATTGCCTCTTCCTGTAGTCATGTTCACCTTCAGCCGTGCAGGCCTCCCACACATGAGGACCATGAACCCCACCTCCAGCTTGGGGACACTTTGTCTATCTTCATCCTCTCAGGAAGGGTCAAGAACCCTGTCAGACAGTATGTGTTCCTGCCTCTCTGTCCCTCACCTCGGTTATCCACTGTACTATTCATTAAATGACTACTGCATGAATGCTAGCTCTGTGGTGTGTATGCTACAGCACCCACAGTGGCCAATAGGGAATCATCCTCAGGAGGTGACAGTGCCCTGCAGTTGGGAGCACGGTGTCCTGCGAGATGGCCTCAGAGGTCACAGAGGTGGTAATATTGCAGCTGGGACCAAGCCCAAGGTAGGGAGGACGTCCAGTGGGGAGCTGGGAGGAACAGGATGGGAAGGAGGCAGAGACAACAAAGGCCTGGAAAAGGCAGGAACCACTGGAGGGGCAGGAAGGTCAAGAACCCCAGGGAGAGTCCGTCCACCTTACGGTCATAGCTCCTGTGGCTGCCACAGGAGTGCAGCTGTGGCGACAGGAGAGGAAAAGAAGCCAGCGAGGAAGTAGCTACCGCCATCCAGTTTAGCAGTGAAATAGTGACCACAGAGGTGGGAAACACACTGGATATTTGGGATGTCTGGGGGAGACAGCTGACAGATGAGGAAGCAGCAGGAGGGGATGGTGAAAATCTGAAACAGGCCCCACCTTTCTAATACAAATTGCCCTAAAGAGAATGAGTTTCTCTGTGCAACTTTTAAAGTTTCTTGCTCTCATGTAGCAGACGCTCCTCAAACTCAGTGTTCCTGCCCCAGCTTCCTGAGTTCTGGGATCATGCTTATTTTCTGAGATTTGTCATGGTGGCATGATGGGACTGTCAGGATGAGATCTTGACAATGATTTTTTTTTTTTTCTTGACCAAACTTTAGTTGGGCTCTGTATTAGTCAGGGTTCTCTAGAGTCACAGAACTCATGGGTAGTCTCTATATAGTAAGGGAATTGGTCGATGACTGACAGTCTATAGTCCAGCTCTCCAACAATGACCAGCAGCAGCTGTGAATGGAGTCCAAGGATCTAGCAGCGGCTCAGTCCCACAAGACAGGCCAGGAAGGGAGCCTTCCTTCTTCCAATGTCCTCAAGTAGGTCTCCAGCAGAAGGTGTGGCCCAGATTAAAGGTGTGTACCACCACGCCTGGATCCAGGACTTGCTTTGCCCCAGATGACCTTTGAACTCAGAGATCTCCTTGCCTTAGTCTCCTGGGATTCATAGACACTATGCCTCAAGACTGGATCACAGGTGAGCCTCCCAAGTCTGGATTGTAGTTCATTCCAGATATAGTCAAGTTGACAACCAGGGATAGCCCCTACAGGCTCCGAGGCCAACTACACCTCCTTGTTAAGTTTAGATTGAACAAACGGTCCCACGTGTCAGTTTAGCACCCTCCCTCTATATACGATGAAGTTCCTCATTCATACCATCCTCCTATGCTGTCTGATCACCTTGGCCTGCCCTCAGCAAGAATATGGAACATTGCTGGCTGGAGACATGGCTCAGCGGTTAGAGCACTGACTGCTTTTCTAGAGGTTCTGAGTTCAATCCCCAACAACCTCATGGTGACCCACAACCATCTGTAATGGGATCCAGCGCCCTCTTCTGGTGTGTCTGAAGATAGCAACAGTGTACTCATATATATAAAATAAATAAATCTTAAAAAAAAAAAAGAATACAGAATGCCACTGTCTCGCCCACTTTCTTTTTTTTTTTTTTTTTTTTTTTTTCTTTTTTTTCAGAGCTGGGGACCAACCCAGGGCCTTGCGCTTCCTAGGTAAGCGCTCTACCACTGAGCTAAATCCCCAGCCCCGCCCGCTTTCTCTTGCTGTAACTGCTTACCACAGGTGGGATAGCTGGTGTATATGGCTGGTTAGCTTAGTTTACATATCTGGAGCATGGTGGCAGCATCTCCAGGATATCTGGCAAGGGTCTTCCTGCTGGACAGCTCAGTGAAGGACACGGTGAGATGCAGCAAGCTTTCCTTTATTATAAAGCCATTCCTCGTACCCCCACTAATCCCCTAATCCATTAATTCACAGATGGATGAATCCATTTGTGAGGGCAGTACCTTAATCACCTCCTGGCAGTCCAACTGGGTCCCACCTCATTGTGTGGTTTAAGCTGAACGAGTCTGAGCTGTGAAACTCAAACCTCACAGTTAGGTTAGCCAGAGTCTCTGTCTTAGTCAGGGTTCCTATTCCTGCACAAACATCACGACCGAGAAGGAAGTTGGGGAGGAAAGGGTTTATTCAGCTTACACTTCCATGTTGCCGTTCATCACCACGGGAAGTCAGGTCTGGAACTCAAGCAGAGGCCATGGAGGGGTATTACTTACTGGCCTGCTTCTCCTGGCTTGCTCAGCTTGCTTTTTTACAGAACCCAAGACTACCAGCCCAGGGACGGCACCACCCATAATGGGCTGGGTTCTCCCCCCTTGATCACTAATTGAGAAAATGCCTTACAGCTGGATCTCATGGAGGCATTTCCTCAACTGAGGCTCCTTTTTCTGTGCTAACTCCAGCTTTTGTCAACTTGACACACAAACACATAGCTATTAAGCCTCAACCCTTACTTTCTTTCTTTTTTTTTTTTTTTTCTTTTCTTTTCTTTTTTTTCGGAGCTGGGGACCGAACCCAGGGCCTTGCGCTTGCTAGGCAAGTGCTCTACCGATGAGCTAAATCCCCAACCCCAACCCTTACTTTCTTATTCATCCTCAAGATGAATAACTTTAAGAGTCACATAGTCTTTACAGGTTAAAAGTTCAATCCATTGAAAATATCCAATATCTTTTAAAATTCAAAGTCTTCTTAAAATCCAAAGTCTCTTAACGGTGGACTCCACCAAGATACTTTCTTACTTCAAGAAGGAAAAAATATCAGGGCACAGTCACAATCAAAATTGAAATCAAACTAACTGTCCAGCATCTGGGCCCACTCGTGATTTTCTAGGCTCCTCCAAGGGCTTGGATCCTTCCAGCTCTGCCCTTTGTAGTGCACACCTTGTCTTCTAGGATCCAGCTGCCTGTACTCCACTGCTGCTGCTATTCTTGGTGGTCATCCCATGGCACTGGCATCTCCAAAACTCTGCTGTCTTCTGCTGCAACTGGGCTTCACCAATAGCCACTCCTAGGCTCTCTTCATGGTGCCAGGCCTCAACTCCTTTGCATGACCCCTTCAGTCCTGGGCCATCAACTGCAACTGAGGCTGCACCTTCACCAATGGCCTTCCATGGCCTCTCACAGTGCCCAGCCTCAGCTGCTCTTCATGACCCCTTCCTGCCTTCAAAACCAGTACTACCTGGGTGACTCTTACACATTACCAAGTCCAGTCACAGCACAAGGTACAACCTTGGCTTTCTCGGGAACACAGCCTCTTTGTGCTCTCAGAAAACGCTTTCCAGAAGATTTCACCTCAGTGATGCTGGTCTCTTCTTAATCACCACTAATTTCTTAGCTCCAGCTGACCAGCATCAATAGTTCCAGTAACGCAAAGGTTTTGCTTTAGTAGTTCTGTTATCTTGTTAATCACAGCTGATTCTTCAGCCCCAGCCAACCAAAACCACGGAATCTTCACAATCAAAACAGCAACCGCCCTGATAAGAGTCTTTAATCTTCCCTCTGAAATTTCACAAGCCAGACCTCCGTCTTTCTGCACTGTTCACACCATTATCTTCCAAGCTCCTACAGAAGCTCTTAACATCCCAATAGCTTTTAGCTTGAAGTTCCAAAGTCCTTCCACAGTCCTCCCCAAAACATGGTCAGGTTGTCACAGGAATATCCCACCAGCCCCCTTGATCACTAATTGAGAAAATGCCTTACAGCTGGGTCTCATGGAGGCATTTCCTCAACTGAGGCTCCTTTTTCTGTGCTAACTCCAGCTTGTGTCAAGTTGACACACAAAACCAGCCAGTATAGTCTCCCTGACACTTTGCACGTTTGTGTGTGTGCATATTTGAGTATGTACAAGATGTGTCTGTGAGTGCATGTTGAGACCAGAATTTGCATTACAGGGAGCCCTCGGTCTCACCCCTCCCCCCCATAACACAGTAATGGATGTGCAATAATTGGGGTCAAGCTGTATCCTGGAGGCCCTTCAGAATGGTCTCAGTGGGGTCTGTGCGGGGTTTCTGCAAGATGTAGCCCTTGGATCTAGCCCAGACTTGCCCAGGCACACATGTAGGTCAGGTACACACTAGTCCCTGCTCTGGAACAAAGTCTGTCCATGCTGTCTGTCCCTCTGCAGGCACAGACGGGTGCTCAGGGCAGCTGCCTGATGGCTCTCCATCTGCCTGGCCAGCGAGGAAACCTCACTTTTTGCAGTGTTTAGCAAGGGGCAGGAGTGTATTGATCACTACCACTGGGTCCAAGAGTTTGGAGCTCTAAGTGACCTTGCAAGCCAATCTCCAGGTGCCTTTCAAGCCTCTCACTCCCAAGATGAGAGTTTGGAGTACGGGGGAAGACTGAGGCAGACATGGAGGGCTCCGGGACCCAGGGGATTTTGAGACTATCCAGAAAATGCATCCAGACCTGGGGCCCCCATTCCTGGTTCTGGTTCCAATATCTCTAATTACAGCTCTAAAGTGTGCCACCCTAGCCGCACCAGTAGAGAGGCAAAATCTGGTGCCTGCTGCCATTGCTGGTTGGGAGGGTCCTGCCTCTACTACCCCCACAGATCTCCATTTCCTGGCTGGGGGCTTCCTGTGGTGGGTACCAGACCTGGAAGGGCCAAGCCTACCTACAACAGAAGGGAAACATGTTGGGAGGTGGAAAGAGTTATAGTCTGAGGCCACACATTTGATAGTTAGGAAAACAGAGGCTCAGTCAGACTACATGACTTTCTTAACTAGGTTGCAATGGCAGGCATCTTCCCTCTGTGTAAATGGGGGACTCGATAGGATGACCCACCAAACTCACTGTTAAGTCTCAATTCACTGTCTGGTGGAGGCCCTGTCGACTTTGTTCGGTTCCTGGTTGCTAGGGAACTCCTATGTGACTTTGGGTAATTCTTGTCTCCTTTAAGACTCGGTTTCTTCATCCTGAAGGTGGGAGTGGGGTAGCCTGGGCGCAGCAGCCGAAAACTGAACCGAGAAGCTCACAACTACCTCCTAACCTCGGCAAACAGCACGGAGGAGGGGCGGGGCAAAGGCGAAGGGGCGCGGACCCCGGTAGCTATTGGAGAGGCTGTGAGTGGGGCGAGCCTTAGGCTAGGACAGGGTTTGAGTTCTCTGGTCCAGACAGGGAACCGGGTACTGAGCTTCTCCGCTAAATCACTTATGCTGGCTGGAGCGGGACTGCCGGCATCGCTACGGGCGAAGCTCCTCAGGGGCGGGGCTCGCCGGTGCATGTAGTTTAGAGTAAGGGAAGTTGTTTAGAGCTGGGACCGCGCCAGTGCTGACGCGTCCCCGGAGCTCCGTACAGAAAGAGGCGTGACTAATTGGAGGGAGGGGCTTGGGGCTAAGATGTCGTCGCTGGGAGGGGCCTCTAGGGAAGAGGCGGGGCTTAGGGTCAGGCCTGCGGGCGGCGGTCAGCGGAGCCCTCGGGCCGGGCGGCGGACAGCCGAGGACGACGGGGCGGCGCCGTGTCCTCCGCCATGACAGGTGGGCGCAGGGCCAGGAGGGCGACGGGAGCCGAGTGACCTTGGCGTCAGCTGGCGCCGGCATAAGAGGCGCGCGGTGGCGGGGTGTCCCGGGCTCTGCGCGGCGGTCCAGGGGCGCCAGGGGTCTCGGGTGCGGAGTGGGGGGCCGTCGCGGGCCACGGAGGCAGAGCAGCAGGTGAGCGCTCACCCGGTGCACTGCACGGGCTGCAGCTGCCGAGCGGGGCGGTGTCCCGGGACGAGATGGATCTGAGAGAGGGAAATGGTGCTCATCCGCTGTCTGCTGAGACTTTAGAGAGGCGATTGCACACATCCCCCTTGGAGGCGGGACCGGCGCTGCAAACCTGGGTAGCTTGTAGTACCAGGGAGGCGCCCGTGCTTCCCGCTTGCTCCGGGATGAAACTCCAGCCGAGTCCCTTACTCTAGATGGGTCTAGGGAATTTGGAACCAACAACTAAATCCCTGTTCTCCAGGCTGGCTTGGTAGCTCCAACCCAACTCTTTGCTCTGGGGACTCGCCCACTTTATTCCTGATCCCAAAGGGACACAGTGACATTGCTGTGCTAAGTTCTCCCTGTAAAAGACCGTTGGGTGAGTCAGCGAGGGACCCCTGCCGACATAGAGCCCAGGGAATACAGTAGCTTCCAGATCCTACACTTTGTTTCTGGGAGTCTCTTATACTTACTTATATGGCAGAGTTCACCTGAGGTAGCCCAGAGAGTCTGGGTAACCTCAGAATACCCAGGGGTCTCTACACTGGAGTCAGCATTGGTTATACACGAAAAATAAGATGCCTTCGGGCTGCAACCTGGTGACTTCTAGAACAGGTTAGAGGAGACTACCTCGATCTCTAACCATTCTCTCTACTTTGTTGTGCCTCCAGACCATCCTTGATTGGGGCGCAATTTCTGTATGTGTAGAGCCCTGCTTGAGCCCCTAATAGGCACTCTTGTTCAGAATGGCCATGTGGCAGGGGGGAGGCGGAGGTGGGGAACACACACAAGGAATATTATCTATGTAGTAATGTGGAGATAAAATCTCAGGTTGGGCAAGTGCCCCCAGACCACCCTGCTGGTCAGTGGTAGGAGCAGAATTCAGGGAAGCCTTGGCCTCAGCATTCTTGACTGGGCCCTGCCCTGCCTCTGTCTTCCCAGATCCTCCAGTAAGTTCATCAGGATGGATGGGACAGATCCCAGCTGTGTTGGGTTGGCCTCCAAGCACCCATTGCAGAGACAGGATGCCCATGGAGAATGAGGCATCCCATTTCCAGAGCAGACGGGGGAGGGGGGGAGACACAGGGGTGTGCTTTTAGCTGGAAGGACACAGCCAGGCCCTGACTGTGGCTGTGGCAATGGTACACTTTCCTCTCTGTTGTCTACTTGCTGGCTTTTTGACACTTCTAACCATTCCACCTTTTTCTAGTGAGAGAAGGAAACTGAAGAGTGGAAGCCTGAGAGGGTTGGATGGGCAGCCCTGGGACCACAGATCCCTTGTTCTTGGCTCAGTATCCTAGTTCCCCCCCCCGTGTGTGTGTGTGTGTGTGTGTGTGTGTGTGTGTGTGTGTGTGTGTGTGTTGTTTGGTGGCTACTGAGGTTGTGTCTTCAGGAATAGGAATAGGTAGTATCCCATGGAGTAAGTGACAACTTCTGGGCATGATTCAGAGAGGAGTCGATGCCCAAGTTCTGGACCCCAGGAGAATGGTGAATTCTTGGAAGGGGACTAAATAAGCCGGGCATGAATCAACTGGGTATTCCCAGCCTGCAGCATGGGTCCTGACTCTAGTTGTGAGCTGCAGACAGAAGGCTCTGGAACCAATCCTAGGGACAGAGAAAGGGCAGGTGGGGCCGGCTGCTTCAGGGTCCCAGATGCCAGGATGAGGACTTAGCTCTGGGCTGCTGGAGTTGAAGATGATGTGACAGGGCCAAGCTTCTGGTACCAGCTGGCAGGGAGGGAAGATACAGGCAAGGGCTCATGAATTCTGCACAGAGTGATCTATCTTTCTTTATCTAGTAAAGGCATTCCTGGCCTTGTTTACCAGAGCCTGGTATCCAGGCAGAACCTTGCCCGAGTCTCTGTTACACTGAGTGGCTGCCTCTATGTGGTTGCATGAACAGCTTATAAGCCACAGGAAGCACAGGAAGTACATTGCCCTAAAGCTGCCGGCCTCAGCCCTGGGCTGGGCCACCCATGGCAGGTGACTCAGGGCTCCTGTGACTCATGGCTTGTGGGCAGCAGAGGTCCATCTTGGCTAGTAGCTCTCAGGGTAGGAGGAGGCTCCTCTGAGGCATTGGCCACTATCCACCAGCAGACCTCGCCTTGCTTTTGGACCTTGCAGTGAAACCCACCCATTCCAGAATTCTTCAGTGAGTGCCTACTATGTGTGGAGCCTTGCACACATTGGCACAATGTGAAGTCAGACAGCCTTGACTGCTCCTGTCTGGAAGAGAACAGACCCCCACCCCCCGACCCCGAATTCCGGGTGATTCATATGTCAATGACAGAAGTAGAATGTCAACAGGCAACCCCAGTGTGGCTGTTACCTCCAGGCTGATGGCAGACTTACAACCTTACTGTGCCTTCGTTTTCCTCTCTGAAAGTGGGACAGTTGCAGGGATGGTGGGAGGATGGAGGTCATAGGTAGTATAAATAGAACCACGAAACGCCTGCCCTGTGGAGTGCTCTGTGAGCTAGTTCAGTGTTGTTCATTTAAACTCTTTAGTGAGATGCCGCAGGCATTGGAGCACCTGGCAATGTGGCAAGACACTGGGTGTCCTCGGGCTGTTGGTAAGTCTGTCTCCTCTGTACACTGTCAGGGGGCTGGGCCAGTATTCTGAGTCCCCAGCTGGCACGATGAGGCGGTACAGATGGCCTCAGACAGGGATGGAATGGCCGATGAGCCAAAGTGTGGGCCTCGGGGGAGCAATGGCTTTCAACCAGGACAGCGCTATCCCTATTTAGCAGGGGATGGGGATGTAAGGAAGGCGGCCTGTTGATTCCCTACGCTGGGATGAAGCCTGGGACAGGTCTCACCTTTCCTGACATGGTGACCCTATTTGTAGAAACCCATCCTACCGTACAGAGGTCTGATCCAATTGGAAGCAGACACATGCACTTGCTTTTAGATTTATTTTCTGCCTATGAATATTTTGCATACTTACATGTACCATGTATGTTCCTGGTGCCAAAAAGGTCAGAGGAAGCCATGGATACCCTGGAACTGGAGCTGTAGACTATGTTCTTTCCAAGAGTAACACATGCTCTTAACCGCTGAGCCTCCTCTCCAGCCCCTGTACTTGCTTTTAAAGAACAGTTGTGATATATTTGATATTCTCTCTCTGTCTCTCTCTGTCTCTCTTTCTCTCTCTGTCTCTTTATGTCTCTTTGTCTCTCCTCTCTGTCTCTGTCTCTGACTGTCTCTGTCTCTCTCTGTGTCTCTCTGTCTCTCTTTCTCTCTGTCTCTTTATGTCTCTTTGTCTCTCCTCTCTGTCTCTGTCTCTGACTGTCTCTGTCTCTCTCTGTCTCTGTCTCTCTCTGTCTCTGTCTCTGTGTGTCTCTCTCTGTCTCTGTCTGTCTCTGTCACACACACACACACACACACACACACACACACACGCACACACACACACAGGCCTACAGCTGTGTAAGCATTAGGGAGATGGCATCTAGATGTTTCTGTGACTCAGGAAGACCCTTCCGGCTCCTTCTCAAGTAGCCTTTCCTGACTCAGGGTGGCTCTGCTTTCCGTGACTCCCTCCTCCTGCCCTGGTTTTCCCACAAACATCAACAATGGAATTTTCCAAGTAAGTTTTCTTAATAGACTTATTATTTGTCTCATTCATTTTGAGTCAAAGTCTTTCTTTGTTGCCCAGGCTGCCTCAGCTTCTCCAGTAACCAGGACTGCAGGACTGCAGACGTACACTGCCTGGCTCTGGGCTTTATTCTGGGGACTGTTGACTGAAGATTGAGGGAGTGGGCTCCCCGCAGCCCCTTACATCATTACTGCTGTCTACCCACCTATTATCATTAGCTGAAGCCCAGAACCTGCACTAGCGTCCCCTCCTTGGGTTGGGCACTCCGTGGGCATTGAGAAATATTTTATGCCACCGTACAGAATAGTTTCACTGCCTACCACTCCCCTGTGGCCTGCTTCTCCCTCCCTCTCTCCCTCCCTACACATGCCTGGCAACCACTGATTCACTGTCTCCTTGGCATTGCCTTTTCTGCAGCTTGGTATCATTAGAGCCATATGGTCTGGGGCTTTCTCAGACAAGCGCTTGCACTTAGTAAAGTGTACTTACGGCTCCTCCACACCATTCCGTGTTGCTAGTTTATTTATCAGTGCTGAGGGCTGATCCCAGGACCTTGTGCATGCTAGGCAGGCTCTCTACCACTGAATCGTATCTTTAAATTTTTTATTTTTGACAGAGGGCCTCACTAAATCGCCTAAGCAGGCCTTGAAGTAGTAGGTCCTTCTGTCTCAGCTTAGCTCATCTTTCTCCCCCACATCTTGTGATGTGTATGGGTATGTGTTTGTATGTGTGTGTGTGCGCCTGCATGTGAGTGTATGTGTGTATATATGTATCTGTATGTGTGTATATATCCGTATGTGTGTATGTGTATATGTGTATGTGTTGTGTATGTTGTATATGTGTATGTGTGTGCATGTGTTCTGTATGTGTGTGTATGTGTTGTGTGTGCGCATGTGATGTTGTATATGTGCTTGTGTGTATGTATCTGTGTGTGTATATATATCTGTTTATGTATGTGTTGTATATGTATCTGTATGTGTGTGTGTATATGTTTGTGTGTGTGTATGTTGTGTATGTATGTGTATGTGTATGCGTGTGCATGTGTTCTATATGTGTGTGTATGTGTGTGTATGTGTTCTATATGTATGTGTGTGTGTGTTCTGTATGTGTGTGTATGTGTGTGCATGTGTTCTGTATGTGTGTGTATGTATTGTGTGTATGTGTAATGTGTCTGTGTGTGCGCATGTGTGTATGTTGTATATATGCATGTGTGTATATATCCGTATGTGTGTGTATATATCTGTATATGTGTGTATGTATCTGTATGTGTGTATATGTTTGTGTGCTTGTGTGTGTATGTATTGTGTATGTTCTGTATGTGTATGTGTATGTTGTATATGTGTATGTGTGTGCATGTGTTCTGTATGTGCATGTATGTATTGTGTGTGTATGTGTGATGTGTCTGTGTGTGCACATGTGTGTATGTTGTATATGTGCGTGTGTGTATGTATCCATATATGTGTGTATATATCTGTATATGTGTGTATGTGTTGTGTATGTATCTGTATGTGTGCGTATGTGTGTGTGTGTGTGTGTGTGTGTGTGTGTGTGTGTGTGTGTGTGTAAGTCAGAGGATAATACCGGTGGCAGTCCTTACCTTCTACCTTGTTTGAGACTATCTATCTTCTGTCACTCACTGCTATATATGCCAGGGTAGATGACCCATGAGCTGCTGGGGATTCCCCAGCCTCCAGCTCCACTTTTGAGGCAGGGTCCTAGAGTTCACCAGTTCAGCTAGATGCCCTGTCTAGTGAGCTCTAGGGATCTGCCTATCTTAACCTCCTCAGTGCTGGGATTACAGGTTAATGCCAACATGCCTGAGTTTCTGGGTTCTGAAGAATTTAACTCTGGTCCCCACATCTGTGTATAGCCCCAAGCATAACTGAGCCATATTCTTTTTGTTTGTCTTTTTGTTTGTCTTTTTGTTTGTCTTTTTGTTTGTTTTTGTTTTTGGTCTCACATTATTTAGCCTAGACTTGCCTTGAACTCATAATCCCCCGCCTCTGCATTCCATAATGCCAAAACTACAGATGCCGATCACCGTACTCTCTGTCATCTCTGCTGTTAATAGTTTGAGTCATTTTTGCCAGTCTAGCTAAGTATCTGTTAATTCTGTTGACCTTTTCAGTGAATAAACTTTGGTCTTGTTGATTTTTCTCTTTTATAAATGTCCTCTCCTCTCGGTTATCTTGTCTGGTCAGTGCTATTCTTGTCTTCTGTTAGCTTTGCATTGGGCTTTTCTCATGTTCTTCCTCCTTCCTTACAGTTTGGCTGAGGTGTAATGTTGGGCTATTAATTTTAGCTTGTTTTGTTTTTTTAAAGAGATTTTTATTTATGTATTTCATGTATGTGAGTACACTGTCGCTGTCTTCAGACACACCAGAAGAGGGCGTCAGATCCCATTACAGATGGTTGTGAGCCACCATGTAGTTGCTGGGATTTGAACTCCGGACCTCTGGAAGGGCAGTCAGTGCTCTTAACCACTGAGCCATCTCTCCAGCCCACTAGCTTTTTTTTTTAGACAAGGTTTCACTACGCACTATGTAGCTCCAGCTAGCACATACTTATATAGACTAGGTGGCCTCAAACCCATAGCAATCTGCCTGCTTGTGTCCAGGGAGTGGTAGGATTGAAGCAGGTGCCGTGCCTGGTCCAAGCTCTCTCGCTTGAAATGTGGGCCTTTATGGCTGTTGTTTCTCCCTCTCAGAGGCGCCCTTGCTCCATCCCCTTACGCTTGGTAAGTTTGTTTCTTATTTGTCCCGATGTTGTTTTCAGTGTATTCTGTGGTTTCATTTCCACCTATTAGTAGTTGGATTCCCAAAGATGTGTGAACTCTGGTGGTGTTGATCGATCATTTCATGTCATGTGATCAGAAAACGTCATTTGATTTAAATGCTTTTAAATATACGAGGACTTATTCTGTGGCCCTGGATCTGCTTGTTTTGTGATCTAGAGTATGTTCTGTATGCACTTGGGAAAAGTGTGGAGTTTTTTTTTTTTTGTTTGTTTGTTTGTTTTTTCCGGAGCTGGGAACCGAACCCAGGGCCTTGCGCTTGCTAGGCAAATGCTCTATCACTGAGCTAAATCCCCAACCCCCAGAAGTGTGGTTTTTATGTTACTGGGTAGTTTGTTTTCGTGTGTGACTTTTAGGTACAGTTTATAGGATTGTAAGTCTTCTGTTTCCTTTTCGACCTTATCTGGTTATCTGTTGTTTAACCTCTCTAAATATGATAGAGCTGTCTGTTTCTCCCTTCAGTTCCACCAATATTTCCTGATATTTGGGGATCTGGAACAGTGCATATGAGTTTATAGTTGTTACACATTCCTGATGAATTAACCTTTTATTAACATATGCTGGGTTTTTTGATCTCTTATACCAGTTTTGACTTAGTGTCTATTTTGTCTAATGCTAATATAGCCACGCCTACTCTGTTTTGGTTTCTGTTCACAATCAAGTGCGTCCAACCTGACACCTGGGGGCCACCTGGGGCTGGATGTGTCTCCGGACAGCTGTGAATATAGCCCAATACAAAATTGGAAACTTATGGCATTATGAGGTTGTTTTTCAACATAACGTTTATAACAACAACTTTCCATGTTGAAATGTCAAAAGGTCTGACTGCCCATGTGGAATGTCTTTTTTTGTGTGTTTAGCTCTATAACGAGCATCTTGTCAGTATTTAAGGCCATTCTGCTCATCTTTGCCTTTTGATTAAAGAGTTCGACCAATTTACATTTAAAGTAATTTTTGATAATGAAAGGTTTATCTCTATTTGTGTTTTGTGGGTCTTTTAGCTTTTTCTTTTTCTTTTTTTTTTTTTTTTTTTTTTTGGTTTTTTTTTTTTGTGCTGGGGTCCGAACCCAGGGCCTTGTGCTTCCTTGGCAAGGGCTCCACCCCGGAGCTAAATCCCCAACCCCTCTTTTAGCTTTTTCAACCTTCATTTCTACCTTTACTGATTTCTTTTGTTTTGTTTTGTTTTGTTTTGTTTTTTGGTAACATTTTGATTCTCTTATTTATTTCGTGTATATTCTATAGATATCTTCTTTGTTCTTAACATGAAAATTACAGATGCACCCTCCAGGAGACTGTCGCCCTTCCAGCAGGTGTGGGCTTCCCGTGGTCAGCATCTTTGGTCCCTCTTAAGGCCGTGCTAGCTCACCTCATGCTGTTCGCATGTGTTCCAGATCAGACCTACTGTGACCGGCTGGTACAGGACACTCCTTTCCTGACAGGACAGGGTCGCCTGAGTGAGCAACAAGTAGACAGGATCATCCTCCAGCTGAACCGTTACTACCCACAAATCCTTACCAACAAGGAGGCCGAAAAGGTGCTGAGGGGTGAGCGGGACCAGGGAACCTCTTGGGTGTCTCCTCTCTGAGCTGGGAAAATGGCCGGAGGCCCTGAATTGTTGTCTCAGGAGACGCCTCGGGAGCTCGCAGGAGTCACTTCTGGGCTGGGGCCAATCCACGAGCTCAGATCATCAGATCTTTCTGCCTCAGTCTCAGATGTTCTTGTGGTTGCTGATCCCTTCCAGATTATGCGAAGGTTTCGGGAGGTGATACATGGTGTCTTAGTTAGGGTTTCTGTTGCTGTGATGAAACACCAGGACCAAAAGCAATTTGGGGAGGAAAGGCTTTATTTGGGTTATGCTTCCACAGCCATAGTGTGTCACTGAAGGACGTCAGGACAGGAACTCAAACAGAGAAGAAACATAGAGGCAGGAGCTGATGCAGAGGCCATGGAGGGGTGCTGCTTCCTGGCTTGCTCCATGCTCAGCCTATAGAGCCCAGGACCATAGCCCAGGGCTGGCATCATCCACAGTGGCCTGGGCTCTCCCCGATCAGTGTTCCACAGGCTTGTCCTACAGCCCCATCTCATGAAGGCATCTCAATTGGGGTTCCCTCCTCTCGGATGCCTCTAGCCTCTGATATAAAATTAGCCATCACACACGCCAGCGCACAACAACATAGGAATCCGAGGGGGCCCAGGAAGGAGGGACTGTAAGTCTGGACCTGGAGCTGGGCATCCGGTTCGGTTGGTAAAATGATATCAGCGTGAACACGAGGACTTGAATGTGCATCCCTGAACCTGTAACCCTAGCAGACAGAGACAGGTTGAGCCCAGGGGTTTGCTGGACAAACAGTTTATCCAAAATGGTGAACTCCAGGTTCAGTGAGCAACCCTTATCTCAAAAACGTAAGGTACAGAGCCATTGAGGAAAGCATCCTCACATGACCTCTGGCCTCTGCATGCACCCGCAGGGGTAAGCACCCATACCTGCCCCCAACACACACACTCTGGGACCACACCAGGGCTCTTTGCTTGGCATTTTCCAGAGAGTCAAAGCATGTGACGGCTCGCTGCATTTCCCTCTTTATTCTTCCCATGTTTATAAGGCCTTCCTATATTAGGTAGGCAGTGGACGCTGACCCTACGCACAGCCAAGCTCAGCTTGCCTGGCCAGGCAGACTTAAGGGAGGCTGGTCCCACCGAGAGCTTCAGTACCCCATCTGTAAAACAAGCATGGTATTCCACTTGGCTCAGAGACCGGGGCCTGGCCTGGCCCAGCCGAGCCAGGTGAATAGCTGCCAAGCACATTCTTTCTGTACCACTCCAGGTTCTCTCGTACAGCGCTATGTGATAGCTGAAATCATCACCCCATTTTACAGATAGGGCAACCAAGGCCTCAGGGGTCACAGCTACAGACACCAAAACGGATCTGCCAGAGATAGCATCGCAGATGCGGTCCCTGGGCTTTGTGTCACAGGGCTAATCCTGCCTTGTCTCTCTAGGCCTGAAAAGAGGACCCTGAGAAGCAATAATAGGTTTTGGGGACAAGGGATAAAATTTGGGCCTAGATCTCCCCAGGTTTCAGTACATGCCCCTGGCAGTCCTACCAAGACTGGAGGGAGGACTGCATAGGACAGTGGATGCCAGAGACCCACTAGCCCTTTGAGGGTCATCCTTTCTGGGACGTTGTCACAAAGCAGGGTCAACTCAGGTTGCCTGTCAACACGGCCACTTACAGTGTGAGTCACACAGTGGTTTTAAAAAGTGACAGGCTCAAATTCATCTCATTGTGGCACATAGGTTTCTAAAGTTCCTACCGAAAGTAGGGAAGTACCTTACAGGCCCAGCCCGGCAGGCTTCTCTTACCTCTGGTCAGTTTTCAGCTGTCGCCACCAGGGGGCAGCACCAGACCACAACCTCCTGGTTCTGGGCTTGGTGCCCAGTGGTCTGTCCACTGACCTTCTCAACCACATTAGAAGAAACTGCTCTTTTCTCGATTGGCTTTTGAAATACGAGACTCACGTCCCTACAAACTGAAAAATCGTAGCGATTGTCACGTATGCCGTCACCCGTGCTCTGTAACAACCCCACCACGTGGGATTATTTCCCTTTTACAAGACCTGAGTCCCAGATGGTTGAAGTGATTCACTGAGGCCACAGGGGGAGAAGCCACATTGAGTCTCATTACTTAGGGTGATGACCCCCACACCCTGATTTCTTGGTGACCTCTCCCAGCTCATTGCCCTGGAGACACAAGTATTAGCCAACACTTAGCTTGCTATTGACTGCTCTAGTGTTGGGCGTATATCAATGGGTGGTGTGAGGGGTTATGACGGTTCTGAGGTCTGTGGCTCTGAGCTGTGGTCCTGAGTGCTGTGCCTCACAGCTGTCCCCTCCAGCCTACCCTTTATTTTGCCCCCAGTTCCGGAACCCCAAGGCATCCCTGCGCATACGGCTCTGTGACCTCCTGAGCCACCTACAGCAGCGTGGGGAACGGCACTGTCAGGAATTTTACCGAGCACTGTACATCCATGCCCAGCCCCTGCACAGCCACCTGCCCAGCCGCTACACTCCTCGTAAGTCCTGCTCCTTGTCCCTACCTGTAGTGTTCCACACTTACCAGGGACGGCACCCGCTCAACTGTGGGCAGCACGGCAGTCCTCAGTGCCTCAGATGCCCAGACTGGGTATCTCTTCCCTTACCTGTCCCTCCTCTGAGATCTCCCAGGGAGAATAGCGCAGGCTGGCATGGGTCTGCCTCTCCCTCTGTCCTCCTCCTCCCTCTCTGATGCTCCCCTCCCCGATGCCAGCTTTCACATAGCAGCCACCGTTCCACGTATCCAGTCTGCCTCCCCCTGTGTGCTGTGACTATGTCTTCATTTCTAAGTAGCATCTCCCTTCTCACATCCCTGTGCTCCTTGGCCATGCCAGCAGAGTGTGACCAAGCCCACAGCAGACCCTAACTCTATCTGCCTTTTGTATCTTCCAAAAGGGGATTTTGTAGAGCATCTTTGGGTATAGGTGTGGGTGGTAGGTAAGAGAGATTGTGATCTCAAAGCCCTAGGTGATATGTAGGTCCCCAAGATCTGGGGGGTCACTGGAGCTGCTGGGATCGTGGTGGCTCAATTCCACAGTTCTCTGCTTGGAAAACTGGGAGGAGGTGCCACTACACCACATGGAAATATGAGGTGACTCTGCCCATGAGTTCAGCTGGGACTCGTGTGGACACTGGGGGACAGAGTGAATAGGCTCCCCTTCTCCCCTCTGAAAGCATTTTGCTGGGTCCTTCAGAACCCTGCTGGAGCTCAGCCACATCCCTACTGGAAATAAAGCACCTTTTATGGTTCCTAGGTGCCCGGGGTCTGTGTGGCACGTCATCTGCCTGCTAACCCTGTGGGGACATCTAGGGCAAAGTTGTTGATAGTGGGCTTGCCCACAGCACCCAGTGTGGTGGCCCGGAAGAAACACGAGTGAGCCTAGCAGCTTCAGGAGTCAGAGACCACCTCAGGTTTCCCTGGGGACAGCCCCACTCTCAGCCCAGCCCTCTACTAACCACGCTCTGTAATTTTGTTTCCAGACAACTCAGATTGCAGAGAGCTGGACTGGGGCATCGAGAGGCCTGAGCCGAGTGACAGGGGTAACGCCCCCCACCATCTCCTTTCTTTTTCCCTTTCCCCTCAGGGCTCTGTCTGTGTCCCAAGGGCCTCTCCATCCCACATCGGGCTCTCTGTTAGGGGACAGGCCCCCTATAGTGCTCACCAACTGGTTCAGGTCACTCATATTTCTTTCTCCCCAGGACCCATGAGCTTCCTGGCAGGCCTGGGTCTGGCAGCGGGCCTGGCCCTCCTCCTCTACTGCTGTCCGCCAGGTGAGTGTCGGCCACCTCCAAGCCCCTAAGGAGGTGATGGGAGTCAGAGAGTGACAGCTCATCAACAGAGCACGCAGACAGCAGAGTTGAAAGTCAGAGAGCCCTGCCATCTTGGAGTTACCTCCCCTGATGAGATGTGGTATCACAGCCCCTACAAGCCCAACCCCACTGAGGCCTGAAGCTTGCAGCCAGCCTTGCCTGCTCTGCCTCCCCTGCTCTGTGATGCCTGGGTTTGCCATCTGGGACGGCCTTTGGGGATAGGGTGGTGTGGGCTTGTACACTGAGGCCTGGGAGTTACCCAGGCAGGAGCTTATGGGCTCTAGGGTCAGAGCCAATTCTGATCTTTGAACCCAAATACAAAGACCACGTGTGCCTGGGAAGTAGGGGCAGGACCGTTCCCCTGCCTGCTTCAGTCCAGAGGCATCCAGGGCAGAGCCCCTTTCATGGCTGTCCCTTGGACCGCCACTCCTCTCCTTTGTCTTCCAGACCCTAAAGTGCTGCCCGGGACCCGTCGCGTCCTTGCCTTCTCCCCCATCATCATTGACCGGCACGCCAGCCGCTACCTGTTGGCCTTCCTGGCAGATGACTTCGGAGGACTTTGACGATCACACACCATGGGCCTTACCCGCTGCTTAACCAAAGAATCCCCTGGCTTCCCACTGTGGGGGCCCATACTTCTTTTCTAAATACTTATTTTTCATTATTTATAATTTCTATGAGAACACATCACCTTCACTGTATAAGGTGCTTAATATTAAATGTTCCAGCTGCATCTGCCTGTCTCATGTCCTCCTCTTGGGAGGTGTGTGTGTGTGTGTGTGTGTGTGTGTGTGTGTGTGTGTGTGCGTGCGTGCGCGCGCGCGCGTGCCTGCCTGCCTGCCTGCCTGCCTGCCTGCCTGTGTGTTCGTGTTCATGTTCTAACAATGGCTACTCACCCAGGACTGGCCTAGGCTTTGAGTCCAGCTTTGGCCCAGAGACATGCCTCCTCCAGGTACCCCCCACCATCTCTCCTACATCAAATGTCCTACATCGTCCCCTCACTCTCATCATTCACACACTTTAGATGTTCACATACCCTCTTCTCCCATTCCCTCTCTCTTCAGACAACCATCATCTTCTAACGATACCTCACCCAATCCCCGACCCCTTTACCACGTATGCCCTGCTGCCCAGTCCCTTCCCTTGCTGTATCTTAGCCTTCCTGGTTCTTCCTGCCTGGATGTCCTTGTTGGCCTCATCACCTGGCTTTGCTCTCTAGCCCACAGGCCAGCATGGGGAGAATGGCAGTCCCTCCCTGATGCTGACTGGTTCCAGGCCTCACCACTGGTAGTTGTGACCCCGGTAGGTGACAAGAGCCCAGGAGCACCAACACTCAGAAATGCCAGTTCCCTTGAAAGCCTCAGAAAGTGTAGACCTTTATCCCCACTTTCCCCATTGGCCATTGCTACCCAGCCAGGAAAGGGGAGGTGAGCACTAGGTCAGGGCTCTGGGTCCTTGCCCTTTGCCTGGTGGTCACTGTCCTGTCACCAAATCTCAGCTCCTCCACACCCTTCTGAGTAGAGTTCTAATGGAGGTGAGCCCTTGAACCCAGATCGTAGCTAATAGCAAGTGTGGAAATAGCATCAGTGCTGTGACAGATGGGCTAGGTGAGGCTGGACACCAGGCCTCAGCTGTGTGCAGCATGGTAGGAAACACAGTCCCTGTCACTAACCCACAAGGGCCACCCTGCCCAGGGCACTAGACAGAACAAGCAGTTCACAGAAACTTCTAGATCCTTCAGAGATGAAAAGGTCATGGTACGGTCAAGGTTCTCTGCACTGGTTCTTCACAGACCTTTCCGGGATCTCATCCAGCTGTTCCTGCATCCTAGATCCGGGGTCTCCGTCTGGTTCTCTTGATTGAGGATCTGTATCCCTCCTGTCTCAGGATCTGTGCTGGGAAGGTCCCTTGTGGATGCCATGAGGGGGGACACCCAACGCTGACAGGCGGATGCTCTGCCTTTGGCTTCCATCTCTGACTCCTCCTCTCCAGGGCTCTCCTGCCTTAGACCGTATGAACTACACTAACCAGGGCTGGGATGGGGGTGGACGGGAGGGCTCTAGCCCTCCACTACTACTGGATGCCTGCGATCCCACAACTACCCTCGTCTTATAGGCGAGGAAATGGGTCAGAGCCAAGGCCACTCAACCAGCATGAAGATATCCTTATGTGTCCTTTGTGCACAACACAATGGGCTGTTCTCAACACACTAGTGCACACAACACACTAGCGCACACAACACACTAGTGCACACTCACCTTCACGCACATAGCCACTAAGATTCCTTCCCTAAGTAAGGGGGATGTGAACATCAGTTCCTTCTCCTGGGCTCCCCCAAACAGACCAATGTATGGTTCTACCAAAGCTCACTTTGGAGAGCTAATGAGTTGATTGGACTTATTTACAGGGGAAAGGGTGAGGAGTTGCGGGCAGGGCGTGGGGTGGAAGTGGAGACATGAAATCAGTGGGGAGAAAGGACTGTAGGAACCAGAGGGTCACGGACACCATAAGGACACCTACAAAGTCAACTAAGCTGGGTCTATAAGGGGTCATGGATAGTGAACGGCCAACCAGAGAGCATGCATGGGACTGACTTAGGCCCTCTGCACATGCATAACAGTTGTGTAGCTTGGTCTTCTTGTGGTACTTCTCACAGCAGGAGCAGGGGCTGTCTCTGACTCTGTTGCCTGCCTCTGGGGCCCTTTCCCCCTACTGGGCTGCCTCATCTAGTCTCAGTAGAAGGCTAGTCTTACTGCAGCTTGACATGCAAGGCTGATTTGATCTCCATGGGAGGTCTGCCCCTTTTTCTGAAGAAAGAGACACTGGGAGAAGGTCTGTACCCAGCATGGATGACTCCCCCATGGACATGCAGACAGTTCCTCCTTCCTCTAGAACTTCCCTATCAAGTAGGGACTCAAGCTCCTTTCCTCCATCCTGTGACCACGTGCAATTAGGGAGAATTGCATACATCTGGTTGGGAGGGGCGGCTCTATACTCAGGGGAGGGTACAGTGACCTCTCCTACCCTTTCCTTCCATGAGGAAAGTCAGTCAACAAGCCCAGCTGTGTGATCTTTTGTCAGCAGGCCCAGCCAAATTACCAGAGAGGTCAGTTTGGCTTAGAAAGTAGTCCTCTTATGCAGCGGCACACTTACAAAGTTACACGTGTGCACAGTACTCTGGATGTACATACATGCTCATGCTGTGTGCATGTACACGTTCACTCACATGTATGCCGTGTGTGCAGATACACGGGTCCACTCGCACGCAAACTCACACATACAAGGCACCGGACACGGGATATGCGTCAGGACACCTGATGGGTTTGGGTCAGGGTGTCCGTAAGGCTCGGGTCAGGATGCCTGGAGAGTTTGTTCTTGAGTGTTTACCCCACCAGTTCCTCCACACCAGCCTTTTTTGAGGAAACACAACATCGTCAACTTGCGGAGTCATCATGAGTCTGTTTTCTACCAAGTTTCCGGAGTCACACGTGCTAGGGCTTGGAAAGTACCAGGGCAGGCTCAAAACTGAGATGACCCAAACGTGAGAGGTGGTGGGCATGGTATTGGACCCCAGGGAGGGATTCCACTCAAATCGTGGGCTCATAGAGCACGTGGGAGCAGCAAACACAAGGAGAGGATTCTGGTTACCTCTCTGCCTAGCGGCTGACCCAGGCCCTTAGGCTGGTGCCTGAATGTATAGTGCACATGCTCCATTCTGCGTCATTGGCCAACTGCAGGCAAAGGTGAAGGGAGGCGGGGTCTCTCTCTCTCTCTCTCTCTCTCTCTCTCTCTCTCTCTCTCTCTCTCTCTCTCTCTCAGCACCTACTTGTGAGCACTAAAGAACCTTGGGCAAAGAGTGTTGTGTGAACTGACCACTTTGTTGGAGTGTTACCCGATACGTGACCCAGTAAAGACACCTGGTGGAAGTGACATGTGTGGACAGGCTCAACTTGGCCCCAGAACATGAAGAAGGGTCTCAGGTGGCCCCTTCTGTTACTCGAAGGCTGGGGATGCCTAGGATGGTGGCTGGGAAGGTCCTTGGTCTGGTCCCCATTTGACACCACCGCATATGCCCTTCCTTGAGATGCCCCAAAGACCTGTGAGCCCTGGTCCACCGGGCTGTTCAGGAGGGCATTACCCTAATGCAGCCTCCCAGGATTGCTGACTTTCTCCTTCTACCCTGAGGCCCTCAGCCTGTCAATCCCTGGACATAGGCTGTCCCCCGGATACCCCTCCAAGAGTGTCCCAGACACTTGAACTCCATTCCATAGCTGGACTCAAAGCCTGTGGCTGAGGCTTTCAACATCCTGGACATTAACGGCTGCTTGCTGCTGGGCTGGTTCTCCACAGGACTTTTCCTTTAAGCTGAATCCTGTGGAGGTGACAGTAAAGGAACTCCCTGCCTGGACCTCAGTATCTCCATCAGACCCTGCCCTCCCTTCCAGCCATCTTGTCACATGGTGCTTGTGACCTAGAATGACTTAAGTCCACAAGAAGCAAGGGGCACCCCCTGGCCGCTTGCTCACTGATGCCCCTTGTAAAACAGGACGGCTGGGATCTCGTGTCAGCACACCGCAGTGCTAGAGGTTCTGATAAGCCATTCCCTCTGTGGGCAGCCCTTGTCGTCTATCCTCCACAAAACCTTCTGGTCCTGGATAAGATGTCCCTGACTCCTTGAGACTGTCTTGGACACTCAAATGAAAACAGAGCCTGCTCTTGGGGCAGTGTTCCCAGAAGACAAGAGGATGGGGTGGGTAGTGCAGAATGGAGAAGCCCTCCCAACACAAGGAGTTCGAGGGGGTTCTGGAGTAGAATGGATAGAGTGCGGTGGAGTGGTCAGCAAGCACACAGGTCAGTGGGGACAGAGGGCACACGAGGGCGGAGCCCAGAAACGCATCTGCATCTTGCACAACCCAAGCTGATGATTTGGGGGTGTTCTGATTCTGCTCTTGTGTGGTGTCATTTTTCCAGTTACTGCTGGGTCAGCATGGGCAGGCTGGGCCACCTTCCCTTTGCAGATGGCTCGAGGGACCCTGCCAAGGTCCCCTAGCCATAAGCTCAATCAGCCCCCGACCACGGCTCTCTCTGGTGGGTGCTGGGCATGTACCCTCGTTCAGATGAGGATCTGGGACAAGTGGACCTGAACTTTCTATTGACTTTGGCGCCTAAAGGTGCTCAGGGAGATGGAGAACCAAGGGACACTGCTCTGCTCCATCTGCTCAGTTCTCTGTCTCTCCTCTGTGCAATGAGTGCGAGAATGAGGACCTGGTTTAAACAACAGGGGAGTGTGCATGGCACGGCGTAACTTGGAGAGGCACTGATTAAACCACTATAGGCCCTCCCCACAACTCGGTTTTTTGTTTGCTTGTTTTTGAATTTTGAAGCAAGGTCTCTGTAGACCAGGCTGGACTTGAACTCACAGAGATCTGCTTGTCTTTGCCTCCTAAGCACTGGGATTAAGGATGTTTGCCACCGTGCCCAGCCTCTTGTCAGTTTTAATCTGACAATAAATCAAGATCCTGGGCAATCCTGCCCTGAGAATCCAGGGCACCAGGGGAATGAGTGAGGTTGTATTTCAAGGATCCTCATGTCTCATTTTGCAGTTGACCTGGCAGGTGCCATGGGTGTGAGGGAGGGGTAGTGGCCGAGGGCAGTGAGCTAGGGTACAGAGAGCAACAGCTGGGGTCCCTCCTGGAGCCCCTTCCAGTTTAGTGGCACTGGAGTCAATGTTTTCCCAAAATTAAGTGTCTGAGAAGGAACAAAGTATCTGGGAAAGAACAACAGAAAGTTATGAAAGATGGGAAATGGAGTTATCCCCCAATGAAGTCAGGAGGGAGGAGAGGGCATGTGGAGAACTGATGAGGGAGTAGGCTGAGTGACAGGTGCGGGGAGAAGGAATCACCTGTCACCCAACTATCCAGGAACACGTCAGCACAACAGAATAGGCCCTCCACCCAGCCCAGCCCCCTGCCCACATCGGCTCTCAAAGGACAGGTGGTGAGGACAGAAATGCTACAGGGACATCCTATAAAATCCGTAATGCTCAGACATGGCCAGTGTTTGCCACAGGCTGAACGGGGCGGTGATGAGTGGAGGGCTGGGCCAGACCAGAGCTTTATCCCCAAGAGAAGCAAGGGAGCTGGGGAGATGCTCAGCTGTGCAAACATGAGGACCTGATCCCCAGCACCTCCAGAAAACGCCTGGTATGACGGTATGTGCCTGCAGTTCCATCGCTGGGGAGGTAGAGACAGAATTGGATGCCTGCTGTTGGCGCTCTCTCTCTCTCTCTCTCTCTCTCTCACACACACACACACACACACACACACATACACAGAGAGAGACACACAGACACAGAGAGACAGAGAGACACAGAGAGACAGAGAGAGACAAAGACACAGAGAGAGACACACAGAGACATACACACACAGAGAGACAGAGACATGGAGTGACAGAGACACAGAGAGACAGAGACAGAGACAGAGACAGAGAGGCAGAGAACTGGGTATACCCATTACTCCCAGCTCCAGCAGAGGTCCCTGGTCCCTCAGGAGACGCAACAGGTATAACTCTCATTCTCTGCATATCAGTGCTGGCCTTGCATCAGGCTAAGTGCTGGTGGGGACAGGTGGCATGGGTCTCTGAGTGTGAGGGAGTCATAGAGGACAGGGCTGAGAGAACAGGGACACATCCACAGGTGATGGATGTTGGGGACAGGGACACACACACACCAAGAGATCAGGCCATGGGGGGTCCTCATCTCACCAGGGGTGGCAAATGCCCCGTCAAAGGCCAGGTCTGAGCCTGGTGGAGAAAGCTACACGCTCACTCCGAGGTAATCAGGGTCACAGGCTGGACTCAGTGAAGCCATTTCAGAGCCCCTCTAGTCCCATCTGGGGTTTCCTCTTTTGATGAAGAAGGAACTAAGCCATGTGTTAGCCAACATCCGGCTGCTGAGTCCAGGCATGCAGGTGGCTGCTGGCCAGCCCATGCTAGGGGACACAGCAGGGGCGCAGTGCCAGGAGGTATGGCCCAAGCCAGGTCTGGTCAGACCCAGGCCATTTGCACAGGATGCTAGACTCTCAGGCTCTTTTTCCGGCCCTTTGCACCCAGCCCCTTATGTAGTGTGCCCCAGCTTTGAGTTTATGGGTTCTGGGCTCAATCAGTCCTCTTGCCTCAGCTTCTTGAGTAGCTGGGACTGCAGACATGTGTACCCCTGCACTCAGCTTTCCCCCTGGAACTCTTTTAAAGACAGGGTTTCCTGTGGCCAAAGATAACCTCAAACTTACTGGGTAGCTGAGGATCACCTTGATCTTCTGAGCTCTCTGCTTCTGCTTCCTGTGTGGAATTACGGGCACACATCATGGCTTTCCTGGGGCATTTTAAAGGGATTTGACTGTTTCTCCCACAGGTGTTTTCTCTCATCACTTAGGTACCAGGTTGGGGGAGGGGGCTTCTCTGGTGTCTTAGGGCCCCAGTTCATAGAGGGCCTTACTGCTCATGAGTGAGGGATAGATAGGGAGTCAGGGTTTTGAGGAACGAAGTCCTGGTCCCTCACTCTAGGCCTTGGGAAGGATGCTTAGAGAGTTCTGGGCTCCATCAGTCCTCTGGCTGGAGGGGATCAGGGATGGGTGGGTCTTATACCTCAGAGCACAGGGCCAATGTGAAGAAACCTGGGTAGATAAAGGGCTGGGGCTGGGAGGTACAGAGGGAAGAAGAGAAGAGGAGAGGGGTGCTGGGAGCCAGCTTCTCTTAGGTGAGGGAGAGGGCCACTGCTGGCCACGGGCAGTGCTGAATGCCATTTTGCAGATGTCTAAGTGTTAGCCATAGCCGGTAACTAAAGACGAGAACATGGCTGTTCCCAGGTTCACACAAGCTGTCTTTCACTGGTAAAGGACAGCCAGAGATAACCTCAAAGACACCAGCTAACAAATGCTTTGGGCAGACATGGTGCATGCTGCCCTCCAGTCCTGCAACTCCGGGTTCCAGATGACCCATTTCCCTAGAGCAGGCCTGCGGGACAGCTCCTGAACATGGAGAGCCTAGAAGGGGCATGTGGAGTCCTAAAGTAGGGCTTTGCCATGGGCATGGCACTGAGGTCTGCAGCATACACTGTCATTGAGTGCATCAGGCTGACACGCAGCTTTGGGAAGGCCAGCCAAGGCTTTTTCGAGCCCTCGGCCTGCAAACCCTTGGCAGTTTTTTTTTTTTTTTTTTCTTTTTTTTTTTTCGAGCTGGGGACCGAACCCAGGGCCTTGGCGCTTGTCAGGCAAGCACTCTACCACTGAGCTAAATCCCAACCCCACCCTTGGCAGTTTTAAGTGAAGAGAGTTACAGTGTCTTTCAGGCTTTGTACTCAAGAGAGTGGCAGACTCCAATTTCTGATCACGTAGCAGTTGGAGCCCAGGTACTCGTATTCCTCCTACATCCTGAGGAGATCAGCAGTGCAGGCTCCCAGTTAGCAGATAACACGCCTGCTAAGATATTCACTGTGCAAGGGAGTGAACTACTCTCGCAACATGTGTGCGTAATATATACTCATGGTAGTGTGTGTCTGGCAGAGCCGGAGGTCAAAATCGGGCATTATCTTCTCTCGATCTCTATCTCAGTTTTTGAGGCCAGAGCTTACTGAAGCTGGGGTCCCTAGCTGGCCGACCAGGGAATGCTAGGACTCCCCCTGCCACCTCACCTTCCACCCCAGCACATGCCACCGCACCTAGATTTTCACATGGGTGCTGGGGATTCGAACTCGAGGCCTCATGCTTGTGCAGTGAGCGCTTTACCACTGAGCCGTCTTGCCAGCACCTCTTGAAACGTCCCTGTGCATTTGCTGTAAAAAGGCTGTTGAGCCTCAGATCCCAACATCTGTCTCAAAACCTACTCCTGAGAGTTCAACCAAGTATGGTTGACTATACTGATGCCCCTGCAGGGAGGGACTGTCTGGGAGTGGAGGGTGGTGTCCCAAGCGTAGAGGGTAGCACATGGAACCCAGCAGGGAAGCACATAAGCTTTATTGTCATTCCTGATTAGAAAAGTGGGGCCTGAGCCCCTGAGTTGGGGGCTGGGACTCTTCCCAAGTCACTACTGGTAGAAGGTACCAGCATGACCTGCAGCCCCCACAGGCATGGCTGCCTCTCGATGCCAAGAGGCACTGCCAAGCCCAGGCACTGAGGCTGGAGCCAGCAGGTACTGATGACTGTCCAAGGTCCCTGGGTCAGGACACAACAAAGACAGCAGTCTCCAGGGTGACCTGTGCAGGCTCCATGAGAAGTAGGGTCACTGGTGTATCAGCAAAGGGAGGGGCATATCCTGGTCCTTCTGGAACGTCCTGAGACAGAGATCAGTTCTGGCCCCTCGTCGAGTCCAATCATGGATTTGCTGCATGTCCTAGGGCGGGCAGTGACCATCCTCTGGGCGTGGGTTTCGGTGGAACTGTCCAGTTCTGATCTTCATAGCTTTGCATCCAGTTCCCACACGCCTCGGGTGGCCGTCCACACAGCAGTCACAGTTGGACGGAAGTCCATCCTTGACCATGGTCCAGCGGAGGCCACCTTGGGCTGTGAACAGGAGAGGGATGCCTTGGGGATACAGCAGTTGCAGGGGTCTGGACAGCTGGGCTGCAGGTCAGATACCTTCAAGGTCTCTGGAAGGATGAAAAGAGAGGGGGTTGGGGATTTAGCTCAGTGGTAGAGCGCTTGCCTAGGAAGCGCAAAGCCCTGGGTTGGTCCCCAGCTCGAAAAAAAAAAAGAACCAAAAAAAAAAAAAAAAAAAAAAGAGAGGTCAGGAGGACAGCGGCTATGTTCCCACAGGCCCTGGTACCCTCTTCCTGGCAGATTACCTACACACTCAGGGGCCGTCAAGAACTGCTTTCAGTGGCCCGGTCATGCCATAGAGGAGGGATAGCTAGCTCAGAACCCACCACACCTACCCATGGCGATAGCAGCAGCAGGTCTCAGCCTCCCCCGCTGACTCACCTGGGCATCCTACTGCCGGGGTGCCACGTCCATGACAGGCTTCTGGACACCAAAGGCCGTAATGAAGATGTTGACCACCACGATGATGAAAACCAGCCCCGTGGCCAGGTTGTTAAGGAAGTCCAGCTTGGCGTGCTTGGCTGGGTTGTTGAGGTCATACTTGACTGTGGGTGAGAGGGGCAGAAGCTGCTCAGGGGAGCCGAGCCCGGGTCAAAGTGTCTAGGGAGCGTTGAATGATGAGAACAGGGCTCTTGGCTGTAATTAGGGCTTTGTTCCCCACCGAAACCTGCCTACATGGCTAACATCAGACATGGAGATCCCTCCTTTTTATATCTGCCACTTTCTCCACGAGGGAAAGAACTCCCCATGGGGCTTGCTTTGCAGACCCTCCAATCTACCTTAGCCTCTGCCACCACACCCATTGCACAGGTACAGACGGTGAGATCCTAAAACATCCTTCATGAGTCCAAGGTCGCATTCCCAGAAAGTAAACGTGGGACCTCGCCCTTCCTGACGACACCTTCTGCTCTGGACGGGCACCAAAGCTGCCCTCGCAACCCCATGTCCTATCAGCTATCCATCCGTGCCTATGGTCACCTGTGGGTCATCTGCTGAGGGGACGATCGGTGGCTAAGTCTGGGAATTAGTGGTCACACTCTACATTTTGGATTGTTCACTCAGAACCAGAAAGAAGAGTTGGCCCAGGTTCAAGGCCATCTTCTGGGTCTGGAGTCATCTTATATCCAGAACCCCTGACTCTTCATTCTCCATTCCAGATGCCCTCCTCACCTCCTGCCCCAGGATCCCCTCCTCACCTCCTAAGACATTACACCTCCCTCCCTGCATTCCCGCCTCTCAACCCAAAGTCTTCTCTTTGATTTCTAGGTAAGGGACTCTTCCTTGTTTCCTGTATAACTCGGCTGCTCTTGGTTTCTGGACACAGGCAGCAGGGTCAGGCCTGAGCTGGTCTGGGCGGGGAGGACTGCCTGGCAGAAGCTATCTTGTGTCAGGGAGCCACAGGGATCTGAGGAAGCAGGTACCCAATTCCCTCTTCCCTTGCACTACCCCACCTCCCAGACCCTGAGAACCCTAACCTCACTCTGCTTCCAAAGGGCAGGGTCAGATGTGGGGAGCCACTGCTTGGACCATAACCTGGCTCCCCGAGGGCCAAGTGTCTGAGGTGGAACCACCGCTCCCCCGACCCCCACGCATCTCCCTACCCATCCCGGGGCCGTGCAGGCAGCCGTGGGTCCTACCCAGGAAGATGAGCAGCACGCCCACTCCGATCTGCAGCACAAGAGAGATGGAGATGAGCACCACGAGGGGCACGAAGAAGGCGAACTCATTGCCCTGCTCCACCACGGCCTTGAGCTGCGACGCGTTGGCCATGAGCAGCGCGATGTCCAGCATGCTCTCCGCGGCGCTCTTCTTGTTGGCGTAATGGTTTACATTGATGGGCCGGTTCCTCAAACCCCAGCGGGGTGGCTGTGGGAACAAGGTGGTCAGCAGAACAGGGTCAACCCGAGAGAGGTACAGGAAGAGGTCAGGACAGGGTTCTGACCCTCCCGGGGGCTGTAGGGAGCTGTCAAGGCCTCTAGGTAGGGCTTCTGTTGCCCCAAGCCTGGCACATGATCATTACTCTAAGGAAACTTCCTGGAGTAAGGATTCATAGAGAAGGAACCAGTACACCACCCTCAGCCTACACACACACTGGTCTCCAGCAAAGAAAGCCCGTGACTCTCCCTATCCCGTGCAACAGGCACTCTTCCTTGCCTACCACCCTTGGCTTCCCTCCCCCAGGGTCTAGGTGCTTGCCTGGAAGAGAAATGAGGTGGGAACAGACAGGCCCCTGCATAAACTGGCCTGGCTTGAACTAACCCTTCCTGGGCTGAGCCCAAAAGCTGGTCAATCCCGCCTTGGTTCACCTCCCAGCCTCAGCCTTACCCTGCTCAGTGAGACCCCACACACGGACACCACCTTTGGTTACAGGATGGTTTGGTCACCTTGTTTATCCATAGCTACTCATGCCTATGTGGCACTAAGGGCACACAGCAAGTGCTCAATAGATGCACTGCCATCCCACATGCGGTAGAACAGGATGTGGATTTCCTGATTTCTCAGTGATGAGATATAGTTCTGGGATTCTTTAAGGGTAGGCACCCCTTGGTGGCATCCTCTCTTCTCTTAGAGCTAGATCCAGCCACTGCCTCTCCCCAGGGGCCATTTCCCAGGTCACCCCCACCTCTCTTGCATGGCCAGTCACAAGGGGCCCTATAGATCTTTCTCTACCCACAGGGGTTTCCCCTTCCAGACACCCAAGGTTCTCCCTGGAGGCCCCTGCTTCCAGGATACCACCCTTGATTCCCCGGGTAAGACCTGGCCCTCTCTTGTCCACCTCTCTGGCTGGCCTACTTCATTCTAAGGTACCTTTAAATGGCTGGTTTCCTCTTTCCACCGACCCAGTCGGCTCTCTCAAGCTGCCCTGGTTGGGGCCCCTTCTCAGCTACCTAGGAAAATCTCACCAAACCTAAGCTTAGGCCTTTGTCCACTGGTGCCCTGAACCATCAAGGCCTGCACTGTAGCCTCCAAGGAGTGGGCATGGAGCGGAAAGAGGTGGTCAGGGCCTACTGTTGGCAGCCAGCCACCTGGGGCCACCCTGAAAGATCCTGTTTCTAGACTCATGAAAGATGCAGGGACTGGAGGTGGTACGGCAGGCGTCCGCCACAGTCACGTGACTACTTTCTAAGGGCCAGAAAGCCTAAAGCTAGTGCCACTGAACCTCCCGAGCGGAGGCCTTCCCTTGGACAGAGTGTGTATCATTAACCTGAAATTTCTTCTGAAGTTGTGCATTCAAGAAGGAAGGCGGTGTGGGGTGGTGGGAGGCACGGGTGGGCTCTGCTACCTGAACCTGAGCTAGAACATACGAACCACCAGCTGTCAGAGTAAGTGGCACTTTGAATGGCAAGCTCACTTGGGTCGAAATTCTTACTCGAGAGCACATTGTGTGTGTGTGTGTGTGTGTGTGTGTGTGTGTGTGTGTGTGTGTTTGAGCATTTTTATATAATTTCACACGTACATGCAGTTGTATGTATTGCAGATGTTTACATGTGTGGGGGTGCACATGAGTACACATATTTGCTCAAAGTACCGTGTATGCATGCCCATGTGTCACACAACACATACATGTGACACATCAGCACATGCAGAGAGCCGGGCCGTACGCATGTATGCATACACGAACACGGAAAGTGGAACTTTTGGTAGGTCAGTTGGAGTTGCAGCGGACGGCAATGGGTGAAGCAACAAGGCTGAGCTCGCTGGCCGCTGGGCAGAAAGAAGAATGTCTTCTGATTCTGAACCATGTAAAGGTTTCCTGACCACACGGTCACAAGGAACGGACATGAATGAACTACCTCATGTCCCTACCCTCATCCACTGCTCTCAGCACTCTTAGTCACAAAGACCTGTGCCCCACGCTGGGCTCGTTCAATGAACAAACTAAGGCTCTCCGTACTGTAAGCTCCTCCCAAAGCCACACGGCAAACAGGGGCCAGGCTACCGTGGATGCTATGCTTTGGGGTTCAGAGCCCTGGCAGCAGACTAAAGGGACGGAGATCTCAGGGGCTCTCTGACTAGTTCAGGACAGCTAGCTTTGCTTAGCCTCACTGTCTTGCTAAGTCACAGAGCTTGCGGAATTAACACCCTGAGGTGGCTCAGAGCCCTTGGGACCCACAGAGGCTATGACCATCAGCCACCTGCTTACCTTTTACCCTGTAAGATGGTGACAGGGGCCTCAGGCTGAGGGACAGGCCCAAAGGCAAAGCAGGCTATTGAATGGTGTTAAACTCTACCTCCCCACAGCCTGGATCACGTCCCCACGCGCTGCCGGTCTCCCCACCTCTGTATCTGGGGTTGCCCTCTGGGGAACTTATCTGAAACTGAATAAAAGGAGACACTGCTCTACTAGGGATCAGGAGACGGGGCTCAGGAGGCTTTGTAGGATTCCTCCAGGGTCTGAGCCTGAGCCATGCTGGTGACTACCCCACAGGCTTCTCCCGGGATGCACAGTAGGATGGATCCAAGGCTGCCTGGGCCACCCGACCACAGATCAGGGAGCCCTGTGGGCCTAACTAGCTGCCTGATCATGCTAGGAAACCCTTTCAGGCCTGTGCCAGTGACCTGGGCAAGGTCAGGGAGAGGACACACTGGTTAATATATACCGGGGCAGGCGGGAATTCCCTGAAACTTCAGCAGTTAGCTGGCAACTGGTGTGAAGAGGGCCATTTTCTTCTAAAACCCAGGAAGGACCATTGTGGGTTAGTCAGCCCATACAGAGGGCTGCGTGTGTGAGGGCCTTGTCATATGGCTTAGGCCCTCTGGACTGTCCTTGGCTGAGGTGGGAGGAGAGTGGGTACCCAAGGGGCTGGCTTAGTCATAGCACAGTGGGGAATCTGCGCCTATTAGCTTGACCCACAGAGCAGGGTGCGCCGTCCTTCATGAACACACCCTGTCATTCCCAATCTCATCACACCAATGGCCATCAAGGTGAACACTTATCAGTAGAAAGATGGGAAGACACAGGGGACTTTACAAGGCGGGGCCTGGAGACTCTGACCGGTGGGAACACCCTACATCAAATGGCGGGGCCAGACTGTTCCTTTATTCTCAACATCTGGCTCTCCCAGCGGCTTAACCTTAGTCACTGAGCAATACCGGCGCACGAAGACAGATACAGGAAAAGAAAGGCCAAGCCAGGCACGGGTCTTCCATTAGCCAAAATGCCGCCCTAGGTGACCCAGAGGTCCAAGTCCAAATAAATCCTGGATGACCCAGCCTGGACTGCTCAGAGGCTCTGTCAAACACCAGTAGACAGGGGGGGTTAATGTGGTATGGGTGCAGCAGCTGCACGCCCACCCCTGAGCTGGACCCAGCAGAAAGCCTCCCGTACCGTCTTCTATGCCCCTACCTGCATTGCCCATGCCCTGGGAACCCAAGAAGCAGGACTGAAGTGTCTCCTGATTTCACACGTATATTCCCGGCAGGAAACCCCAGTGAGACAGCAGGAAGCACGGGAGGCGGGGTCCCCACAGCAGCTGGGCCACGGGCTGGGCAGACTCACTTCCTGTGGGTCAGAACTGACCAGGAGTGACCCGGAGGCCCACTAGGGTGGCTTTTAGAACTTGGCTAAGATCCCGACTGTCCCAGGATCTGCCAGGCAAGCAGAAAGGAGGAAAATAGGAAGCTTCTTTCCAGCATCTGAGGCCAGGCAGAGAGAAGGAAGGCCAGTGTGCAGGACATCATGCCATGACCTGGAGACCTGAGATATGGCCATAGCTCCCTGCGTTCTGTGAGGAGCAAGAAAACAGGGTGGGCATCACAGGGTTATGGCCCAGGTCTAGCTCAGCCACCTCCCTCCTCCAATGTCCCCAGTGTCATGGCATTTCCACATTAAACTGGCGTTCACTGTTTCTCTGCTGCCAGGTAAAAGCGAGCGAACTCACAAAAACTGAATTGGGCTGTAAACATTAACAGGGTCTTTAGGTAATTGGCTCTGGGGCACCTAGCACCTGGAGGGGCACCAGTAGCGATTCCCCGGTGTTGTACTTGACAGGAACCAACCAGGGTGGCTCTACTGGGGCTCAACTACCATGGAGAGTGTCTCCATAGCTAACGCCACCGCTGTACACTTCACTGTGCCCCAAGCATTTCCTTTACGGCAGCCACACAGCTTTTACTTAGCAGAAGCACACACTAGGCCACTTCACAGATGATAAACTGAGGCACAGAATGCTGGCATGACAGGCCTTAGAAAGTGGGAGGTAGGATCCTGAGGTTGGAGAAGGGGGGCCGGGCATCGAGCCTTCACGGTTAGCCGCACCTCAGAGAAGCATCCTGTCCCCAGTGACTCTAGGCAAAAACCTCCCACCCAACCCTGTATCTTCTCAGTAATCCAGCTTCTGGTCTCCACTTGTACTGTTTCCTCTGCCTAGGTGCTCTTCCGTTCCCCCTAGAGGGCCAGATCTGCCCCTCCAGTAAGCCAATGTAAACGACTCCACCACATGGGGAGCCTTCCCTGACCCCTATGCTCCCTACCAACCACCACAGCAGGCCGGCAACCCTGCATGCCCTTGAGAAGCCAGTATAGTTGGTTTCATTCTCCCGCTTGGCTCGTCCAAGGAATGGTGGAGATATATATCTCTCTCCTTGTTGCCAGACCCAAGACCCCTGATCTATCCAACCCAATCTCTCCCCTGTCTGTGCTCAGAATTCCTTTGGGAGGCACGGCTCACCCAGCTGTCTGCCGAGCTGAACAGACAAGTACTGAAGAGCAAGGTCAGAGACAGCCAGTTCCTCTTCAAATCAGCTTCTAAACCACTGGCCCACCTGTTCCTGATTTGGATCCCTGGTCCTTAAAGGCAGAGAGATCACTGGTTCTTCATTTTAGACCCACATACAAAAGGTTCAGACAGATGATGGGCTCCCAAGAGGAACTCAGTCTGGACGGATGTCCCTTGCCCACTACTTCCAGAGTGTTTTGGCAGACCCAAGGTCTCAGCTGGCACACCTGAACGGGTCCCAAGGCTCTGTCCTGTTTTCTCTTCTCATCCCGGGACAGACGTTTGTGTTCCCACCTCTCTGGTCCCTCCTCCCTGAACAGCCCAGTTCCCACTATATGAACCTGGGCAGAAAGTCTCTGTTCTGGTCTATTTTGCACCGCAGAGACTTGTGGAAAAATCCCAGCCTGGTGCAATTCCCCACCCCCATCCCTGGCGTGGGGGGTGGGGGTGGGGGTCGGAAATAGAAGGAATGTCCAAAGTCAACATGTCACAGAGGGCCAGAAGGCCATGTAGGGTGATACAAGTGAAGGCTGGGCCCTAGCATGCTCAGGCCCTGCCCTGGAGGTAGACTATGAGGTGAGGGGTCAGGAAGGATGATTCCTCAACATAGGCATCCGACCACCCCTGTGGCCTTGACAGGCTAGGCAGAGCAAACACAGGGCAAGCAGGTCCTTACAGTCCTAGACTGAGAGGGTGGCGTTCTGTTTTTCATAGGCAGGTGACCACAGCAGGGACACAACCTCGGGTTTCCCCCACCGCTACAGCAGGCGACCGTGTGGTCACCGTGTGGTGACGTAGCTGTCTGCCTGATGCTGGCCTCCAACCAGGAGGCGGTGACTCCTCTCCCGCCCACCCCAGGGCACGCAGGAGGAGACAGCCCGGAGGCGCTGGAAGTTGGAGGGTGGCGTGGGAGGTTAGGAGAGTCCCGGAGAGCGGGATGCCAGCCTTCTCCACCCGAGGAGTGGTGCCAGCCAGACACAGGCTCTGCACAGCGGGGCGACGGCAGCAAGCTAGACCGCCCGGCGCCTCTGCCTACCTGCTGTGCTGGCCCCAGACCTGTGGGACCACCACTTGCGCTCGGGACAGGTCAAGCACGACTTTGCCTGGAAGCAACAGCCATCACCACCACCAAGCAGGGAAGACGCCGCGCGTTACCGGGCCCGATGCCCACAGGTGCCCGCGGCCGAGGAGGGCCCAGAGAGGGCGGCGCCGGCCAAGGTCACACAGCAGCCCAGGCAGGCAGTGCTTACCGAGGCGTCGGGGGAACCGGGAGAGCCAGGGCGCAGGTCGCCGTTGAGCTCGTATTCCTCGGTGCCGGGATCCATGGTGCGGCCGCCCGGGCCGCCCAGCACAGGGCCTGAGCGCGCCCGCGCCTCCGCCACGGGCTACGGCTGTGTGCCCGCCCCCAGCCCGCCCAGACACGCCCCCCGCGCTCAGCCGCCCCCGGACTCCGCCTCCACCCGGGGCGGGCCCGGGCCTAGACGCCAGCTGCTGGAATCGCCTGGGCAGGATAACACTTCTCTGGCCTTGATGTGCCCAATTCTCAGGCTTCTTCACGATGGCTAGGGCAAGTAGCCCGGCTCCTGTCCTCGCGATGACATTGGAGGTCCCCAGGGACCCTGTCTCAAAGTCGTTGATCAGGGGGGGGGGCTCTAAACTTTGAACGTGAGCGCTAAATCTTTTTAAAAGTGATGCCAAGGGCGAGCCCCATGTTTCCCAGTGGTGAAGATTTTTCCCCCTTGGAGAGGACACGCCCTGAGGCTATAAATCCCTTCAGGGTAACTCAACGCAGGAAAAGGGTGTTAGGCTTTCCACTCTAGGGCCCTCAGCTGTGCGTGATACTGTGGTGTGTGTATTAGTAATTCTGGTAATGGCAAAGTAGGAGCAGGGAGAGACATGGGTGGATCCCTGGAGCTCATGGCCAGCTAGCCTGACCTTCTTGATGTCTCTACAGGCAAACGAGAGACCCCGACTGGAATGAAAGGTTCCACTCCCTGAGGAACAGCACCCACGCTTGTCCTTTGACACTGTCACACATGGGCATGTGTGCGTGTACACAGGCAGCCTGGGAAGTTCTTCCTCCACACCTGGGAAAGGCTCAGTCAAGAGCTCTCAGGCCAGTAGGCCACACTTGAGACCCCTTGGGGGACACAGATGCAATGTGTTTGCAGTCCCCAGCCTCAGTGATATTTCCAGGTTGAGCAGGTGATCTTCACAAGGGAAACCAGTGCCTGCCCCACATGCCCAGCTCTTCTGGTTAGCTTCAGAAAGTGCCTGTCAGTCAAAGGTGTTTGGGAGAAAGTGGGATTTCCCCCTTTCTTGATGCTCTGTACCTCTGTGTCACCTGAGGGGACAGGAGACTAGGGACAGAGACTGATGGCAGCAAGGTGTCTAGATTCTAACTTGGCCCTTTCTGTTTCTGTGACTGAGACCGATTACTTAGCTTCTGGTTCACCCATCTGTTCACCCCTCCATGCTTTGCCCCGTTGGGAGGCCTGGGAATTAGGGGTGCAAGTGCTTACCCTGGGAGGCAAGGGGATCTTACACTAACTAGAGTGTATAAATTCCACAGCCCACAGGTCAGCCTACCAAGTCCCTATTGGGCTGAACCCCACACTAGAGCAGGAGTTTGGGAGCACCAGCCAGGGCATACAAGGGCAGCCACGATAGTGCTTGCCTGTGATACCTTAGCCTTTGGCCTGACAAGTCTCATGGCGCAAAATAATGGAGGCTATCTCGGCCTGTTGTGTTATGGCAGCAAGCTTCTATCACAGAGTAGCTGAGCAAAGCGAATTAAAGGACAGATTATTTCAGCTCACTGTTAAAAGAAGTTTAAGTCTGTGGCCAGCCGGCTTCATCCGGTCTATTACAGGAGGCCTGAGGTGAGGGGATAAGACAATATGGCAGAAGGGCACTGCAGAGGAAAACTGCTCACCTTGGAGTGGCCAGGAAGCAGACAAACACACACACACACACACACACACACACACACACACACACACACACACACACACACACACACACACGAAGGGGCCAGGGAAAGGTCTACTGAAGTGGAAACGTAAGGGTTCTTGGAAAAGTTGGTTGGATGGTGTTTTGCTGAGGCAAACATATGAAGAAACATTTCATTAAAGAGGACACAGGCGTGAAAGGTTAAATCAGACTCTGGAAGGAACGTTTCGAAGGAACGCCTTGCTGAAGCAGACACAGGAGAGAGGATGTTCTGCTAAAGCAAGCACGGGAAAGGACATGTGTGGTAAAAGATTCTTCGCTAACGACAGGCATGGATTGGTTCGCCTTACATTGCATAGCTGAGCTGCATTCGTCAGGACTCCATAGAGAGAGACGCACCAAAAAACTCGGGGTGGTGGGCTGCAGTCTCTTGCCACTTCCAAGACACATGGAGGACACGTGATGTTTGGAGGGTATAAATAGGACTCCACAGAGTGACGGAGACAGAGTCTGCTTTGCTGGGGCAGAGCTGTGCAATGATTGTGGGTTTCCGGTCTTCGCTGATCTTTGCTTCCCTGAGGGAGACACAGCCGAGAACTTCTCCTGGCGTCCCTCTGGTCCCTCCTGCTGATTAAGCTGAGGCTGAGGCCTGGCTGTCTCTGCTAGGTCGCGTCACCGCTGTTGCTAACCTGACTCTACTGAACTGGACTGCGTCTGTGAGGTGTCTGCAAGTGGATGGAGCTGCCGCTGCTGACCTGGGAACTGCACTGCTGATTTCCAGATAACACAGATCGGAGTTGCTCCAAAGAACCTTTCTTTTCCACTACCTCTGGTGGGTGGTTAAAGCGTTTAAGAACCACTAAAAGTAGGATTTGAAAAAAAAATTAAAGTTACGGTCTATCCTTCAGAGGCACACCCCAGTGACCCACCTCCTCTGGGTTTCACTTCATTTCTACTCTTCCAAGTAAAGACCTCAGATTGTGAATCCATTGATTAAATCAAAGCCCAGGGGTTCCAGACCCCTCTCAGTGCTTAGATGCACGAGCTTGGGACCGATACTTCAACAAAGGGGTTCCTGAGTGACGATTCACACCAAATCATAGTAGCTGCTTTATAGCCAAGGATATAAGGCCCAGATTCTCACAGCCTCAGTTTTGCCTGAGGCGTTCTCTCAGGCAAGGTGTGACATGTGGCTGTCACAGTGGTAGTCATGGCTCACCACTGAGGTCACTGACTCCTCACTGACTGTCCACTAGTGCTGGAAATCTGTAGTGTGTGCGTGCGTGCGTGCGGACACACACACACATGTACACACACATGTGTGCATGCTCATGCTCATGCTAGGGATCAAATCCGCAGCCTTGTGTATGTTAGGCAAATACTCTGCCATTGGACTACATTGCCAGCCCTGCTGGAAATCCAAATCTGAAATACACATGCCAGCCATGAGCAGCCATCCCCAGTCAGTAGCCCCTTCCTACTCTTATGTGTAGCACTGTTCGTGTGCGTGCTCCAGAAGGTGGGGCAGTGTGTGTGTGGTGTGTGTGTGTGATGTGTGTGTGTGTGTGTTGTGTGTGTGTGTTGTGTGTGGTGTGTGTGTGTGTTTGTGTGTGTGTGTGTGTGTGTGTGTTGTGTGTGTGTGTGTGTTGTGTGTGTGTTGTGTGTGGTGTGTGTGTGTGTGTGTGTGTGTGTGTGTGTGTGTTGTGTGTGTGTGTGTGTGTGTGTGTGTGTGTGTGTGTGTGGTGTGTGTGTGTGTGTGTGTGTGTGTGTGTGTGTGTGTGTGTGTGTGTGTGTGTGTGTGTGGTGTGTGTGTGTGTGGTGTGTGTGTGGGTGTGTGTGGTGTGTGTGGTGTGTGTGGTGTGTGTGTGTGTGTGTGTGTGTGTGTGTGTGTGGTGTGTGTGTGAGTGTGTGTGTGTGTTGTGTGTGTGTGTTTTGTGTGTGTGTGTGTGTGTGGTGTGTGTGTGTGGTGTGTGTGTGTGTGTGTGTGTGTGTTGTGTGTGTCCTGGCAGGCTGCAGGTGCCAGGCAGGCAGGCTTTCTGAGACACCGCTGGAACCTGTTCTGTCCTTAGAGCCCCTGAATGACTCCAGCTGAGGGTTCATAGTGCTCTTTCAGAGGGACACAGGAGGACTGTGACGGAACAATCGAGCTGTCACTCTGTGCTGCTGCAATTGCTCAGTGTTCCACCCATGGCCTTGGGCAGGGCTTCTCCTCCAGTCTCGGTTTCCTCATCTATCAGTGGGAGAGAGGAATGGCCAAGGCATGTAGAGCTTTGCTGGCTGCCTGCCCTTCTAAGTGAGTCTGCAGAGGGGGGTTCCAGTCTGCTGTGTCATCCTTTCTTGCCTAGGACGTGCCCCTCTTCCCTCTGGGCTCAGGACTGTTTACCAGACTTTTCTCTGCTGGATCTGACCCAGGGCAAGTCTTAAAGGGGCAGCACCCACTGTATCCCTGCTGCCCATTTGGTTTCAACATCTGTTAGAAATGCCTTCCCCTAGATGCTGGCTCTGAGCAGATGGTCCACAGGGATGCGACTACTGGAAGTGTCCTCAGGAGAGAATCGGGACAGGAAAGGGTCCAGAGGAGTGTGGCTGAGCCCTGTGTATACAAAAGCCCCCCCCCAACATGTCTGTGTCTGTTTGCACGAGGGCACTGAGTCTGCCAACTAGCTCAAGGCCAGCGTCACGGGTTATTTTCCTAGCACTGGGTGACTTTCTTGTGTCACTCATGACTGATAGGAAGAGGATAGTCTTTGTAACATACATGTCAGACACCCTGCCCACTCTGTGGGGTTCGGGGTTGTATCCTAGTCTGTGAAGCAAAAATGCTCAGAAGAGGGCATGTATGGGCCCTGAAGGTTTTGTTTCCAGCCCCTCCCTCCCAATGGTACAACCCCCAGCATGCAGCTCTGCCCTCCTAGCTGATAAAAGGGCTTCTGGGCTGGGGTGATGACTCCTTCCTTGACAACATGAGGACCTGACTTCAGTCCCCAGAATCCTCATTTTAAAAGCTGGGTACAGTGGTATGCACTTGTAATCCCAAAACTGGAGCTACAGAGGCAAGCAGATTCCTGGGGCTCCCTGAGTAGCCCACTAGCCTAGCCTACTTGGTGAGCTCCAAGCCAGTAAGAAATCCTGTCTCAGAACAAAGGTTGCTATCACCTGTGGCCTTAGCAGGGCAGAGGATAGGCACAGACATCGTCACAGTGAACAAACCCACAAGTGCCGCTTCACTGTAGAAATAGGATGCCTATTATCCTTGGTGGCCCCGAGACTGAGATCCAACCATGCTGGCCTTGGGAGAGATGGGTATCCCACACACAAGTCCTGTATGGTGTCCCCATGTCCCTGTATCCCAGAGGTCTTTCTAGGGGAAGTTGGGGCCTTCCCTCTTATCCATGTGCCCCAGGAACCTGGGTGAAATACTGGGATCTGAGCCCTCACACAGCACAGTGTTGTGGCTTTACTAATGAGAGGCACAGTGAAGACCGTAAGTGGCTAGACACCTGTGGGACAGGACAGACCATGTCTTCACAAGCAGAGAGTCTTAGGGAGCACACCCACACTCCTGTCCCCAAGAGGCCTCAAGGCAGGAGTGCCGTTCCATCTCACAGAGAGAGAGAATGAGGTCAGGTGTGACTTCGGCATGCCCTAGTGACACTGTTCCTACCCGTGGCAAGGCTGTCCGAGCACACAGGCAGGGAGTCATGGTCCTGGCCCTCAGCCCCACACTCCTGAGTTTAGCTTCATTCATTAGTTCTTCCTTCCTGCCAACTGGAAATGAGAGTCGTACTGGACCTCAAGGGGATCTCGAGCAGGGGAGCCTTGCACAGCAGAGCCAAAGACAGAAGCAGCCTGTGTTCCTAACAACTGGAACACAGGCTCTGCCCGGGCTCTGGTCTACTGACTTCTTACTGTACGAAAAACACATTCATCTTGTTTTGAATCTGCTGTAATTTAGTCTTCTTCTGACATGCATCGGCTGAACTCAACTCTAGTTTTAAAATCTTAACACTGGCTGGGGATGATAGAGTACTTGCTTAGTGTGCACGAGACCCTAGGCATCACATAAAACCAGAGCACTGGTGTATCCTGTAATCCCAGGACACGGAAGGTACAGGCAGGAGGATTATAAAGGCCTGTCTGGGATACGTGAGATCTGAGATCGAACCTTACAAAAGCAAACCAAACAAAACAAAAGGACAAGTCAAATCCTCTGCGGGCTTGCTGGGAAAGCTCTCCCTTGCCTCTGAAGACGCCCTGCCTCTGCTCTTCTCTTCCTTTTGTCCCTTTGAGACCTTTCAACCTGAGGGCCATTGTGTTCCTGCCCAGTTCTCCAATAGCTGGCTGTCACCTGATAGCCATGCACCTGTTCCCTGGGGACCTCCTTACACCTGGGTATGAAAACACTGTATTTGTGTGTTTGTGCCGATGCTGTGTGCCCCATCCTGACCAGCGTCTGACCACAGTCAGCCTGGAAGGGAAGGTCACCTTAGAGCTCAGGTGCTGTCCACCGTCTGGTGTCTGCCTTGGGGCATGTCCTGGCTACATCTTTCATCCATCCCTAGGCATGATGCCAGGTGTCCCTTGGCCCAGGCAGTGATCAGCAAACCACTAATGACAGAGGCTGCCTGGACTCCTTATTCTTGGCCCCCACATGGACCGCACTGAGGTCCACCAAGCCACTGGTCAGAGAGTGTGGGAGTGAGGGTGGCAGGCTGGCGGGGGCTGGGGGGTTCTGTGGGGGGACTTGGTGGCCTGTGGCTTGGCAAAGAAATGTCTGTAGGTGGGTCATCTCTCCTGGCACCGCCTGCTTTTCTCCTGATGGTGCAGGTTGAGCTGGGTTTCAGCCATTGGACTCAGCCAGTCTGGGAGCTGGGGAGCCATGAGGAGGCGGTGTTTCCTTAGTAAATGGGGTCTAAGTAAGTGGTCAGTGGTAACCCAGTCATCGAGGACCCGCAGGAACTGTGTCAGACACTAGTAGGGAACTCTAAGCTAGCGACTCCCAAGAAGGTTCTCACAGAAGCCTGGGAGTATCTGGCCTTGTCTTTTTGTGTACTGCTACTCGGCTCCTCTAGGACTCAAAGCACCCATCTTCCTCTCAACCCTGTGTCACTGAGGACCCCTTCCACAAATGACGCAGGAGAATGAGTTCTGGTGAATGCCCCTGGTGCTGTCGGTATTCTGATGCTAATTCTGCTCCCTCAAAGGGTCTACCACAAGGAGGTGGAGGAAAAGGAGGTGGAAGGAAGATGGAGCAGGACCACAAGGCCTGGAGAAGCCACAAGTAGCGAGGGGTCTCACGGCTGGGGAAAAAATGAGTACATGATAAATGAGCAAATGATAAATTTGCTCGACCTAGGAATATAGCTCGTAAGTATAATAACTGAGTGGTATGGTCTTTATACAGGTTTAGTGGGGTAAGACATTACCAGAACACGTTCTTGTCTGACTGCGGCTGTGGGGTGTCCAGAGTGTAATGGCTTTTCACTTAAACAGTTCAAGGAAGTAGCACTTGCCACTGAGCAGTAAGTAAAGAGGTCCACGCCTGGCATGCATCCTTCACCCTGGAAGGGTTGGAACAGACACAGGTCAATTCCAGGCTACGTCCTTCACTTGGGTAGTTGTGCCGATAGAAGCGTGGTGGGGGGGGACTAAACAGGTGATGGTGCCCGCCCTTAATCCCAGCACTCGGCGGGCAAAGGCAGGTAGATCTGAGTTTGAGTCCATCCTGATCTACAGAGAGTTCTAGGACAGCCAGAGCTACACAGGGAAACCCTGTCTCAACCCCTCTTCGCCACGGAAGAAGCGGGAGAGCTGAGACTTGAGGACTGAAGTTGAGCCCAGTGGCTTCAGTCTACTCCGGCCTACCGGCCTACCAAATCCAGTGCCTTGGATCTACCTCACGGTTCTTTCTGCTTCCCTTGTAAACTGGTAGGCCCCTCAGCCCCGAGGAGGTCCAGTTTTATGCTCCCGCAGAGCCCCCAGTAAAGTAGGGCTTTGATCCAAGGCTGTGGACCCTACAGCCACCCTCTGCCTCCATGCTGTGGCAAGGACAAGATAGGGGCCAGCTGTGTGTTTTATCCACCGTGGGAACACCGGCCACCCTTTGCCTCGGGGCATGTCTTTCTTAACTTGCCTCTGACTTGGTCTAAGACTTTCAAACTCAGACATACTTCAGAAGTAGAAGATCCCTACCACTGCCGGTAGTGGAGGCAGTGTGCCAGATGCAACCCAGCCGTCATACTCAGTCCAGGCTGGTGCTCCTGTTTGGAAAAGCCACTCCGAGCTGTGCACAGCCTCAGCAGCCCCAGAAGGGAGAAAGGCCCAGGTTATAGATTCGGTTAAGGGACAGAGTGGGGGAAGGGCAGGTGTCCTCTATGGTGAACAGTCAAGATTCAGGGGTGTGGTCTGTTGGAGACGAATGGGTGTGAAAGTGCTGTCCTCGATTCCCTTGCTGATATCCTGAGAAGGGGGAAGGCCTAAGGAGAGGCCCCTATCCTAAGCTACATAGGATGGCTGACACCCTTACATGCAGGTTGGTGTAGCCTGGACAAATCTGACCATCTCAGGATGATGGGACATTTAGCCTCGTTAATAGGCAATGCTTGGGCTGTCGCTGCATGGATTGGAAGCATGAGGAGCAGGGAGCTTGGTCTTTGGTGTGCCCTTTCTCCTATGACCTTGGTATCACAACCGGCCTGCTCACTATAAAGGTCATAGCTCAGGGCTTCCTGTTACATTTCTTTTCCTCACCTATGGGCTCACAGAAGACTTGGGAGCTGACAAGGTCTGAAGAAGTGGATATGAAGGCTTTGGGGTCTCAGACCTTAAGGAAAAGTTCCCAGAGAGGAAGCCAGGAGGGTCCAGAGCAGGCCTGATGCAACACACTGCCCATCCAGTCTTTGGGTGTGGCCTATGTTCTGTGGTGCTGCCTCTGGGGAGGCTCCCCAAAGGCCACGTTTCCTGTCCTTGGCTCAGATGACGTCGGCTGGCAGGGAGCCTAGCCCAGGAGGCCTGTTGCTGGGCATCTCCTGAGTGGATAAGAACCTCCTAGCACAAAGGGGCATTTATAGGCAGGGATGGCATGTGTCCATGTGAACACAGGGAGGACAGAAATAGCCTTTCACAGAGCCTAGCAGGGCTGGGCTCGCCTGCTCCACACAGGGGCCGATTTCCAGCTCTTCCTCAAGCTGAACAAGTTGTCTGGGGCCAGTCGTGAGATTCCTGGTACTGGGGAGGGGACTCCTTGTCACCATAGTCTGAGATGGGGAAGGGTATAGAAACAGGAGTGGGGAGAGAAGAAATGAGAGAAGGGGGAGGGAGAGAGACCCAGGTCACACCTTTGCTAAGACACTGGGCCTCAGTGATGACACAAATCACTTAGATCTGGGGACTGCCTTATCTCACCTCTCCTCTCACTAAACTGAGAGCTGGAATCTCTCAGGCAGGGTGTGACTTCTGAGTCCTCAATGGTGTCGACTTCCTTAGATGTTCAACTTGGTCGGTGTTATTTCTTCTACGTCTACTGTCCCTCTGAGTACATCCGCAAAGAATGATATTCTTGGGGCTGGGGATTTAGCTCAGTGGTAGAGCGCTTACCTAGGAAGCACAAGGCCCTGGGTTCGGTCCCCAGCTCTGAAAAAAAGAACAACAACAAAAAAAGAATGATATTCTTAGTGGGGCAGTGGGCACAGACTTAATCTCAGTTCTCGGAAGGCAGGGGCAGGGCAGGGGCAGGGGCAGGGGCAGGGGCAGGGGCAGGGGCAGGGGCAGGGGCAGGGGCAGGGGCAGGGGCAGGGGCAGGGGCAGGTGAGTTAGAGGCCAGCCTAGTGTATAGAACAAATTCCAGGATAGCCAGGGCTACACAGAGAAACCCTTTCTCAAAAAACAAGAACAAACCCAACCAAACAGAAAAGAATGGTGTTCCCTTTGATGCCACAGACTTAGAAAATGGGGAAGAAAGGGAGTTGAAGGGGGGCGGTTTGGGGTTCCAAGGTGGTTGGGGCATTACATCAGTAGAGGTAGGAAGCAGGTTGTGTGTGCATGCGTGTGTGTGTGTGTGTGTGTGTGTGTTCTGTCCTTGGTCCCTCTTCTTAGAAAACTACCAAGATGAGTCAGGGGCGGGAAAGGGAAATTCTGCTCTGATGAACTTCTGGAATGATTGTCACTTTCTAAAAGTCATGCCTCTACCCACTGTGGTTGGATTGCGTTTCCACCCTTTGTGTGTGCATACTTATGTGGACGTATGTATGTGCCTGTGTATATATGTGTGCACATGCTTATGGAGGTTAGATGTCAAAATCATGTGCCATTGCTCAGGAACGGTCTACATCATCGTCATCATCGTCAATCGTCATTGTCATCATTGTCATTATCATCTTGAGACAGATCTCTCTCATTTGCCTTGGCTTTTTTTTTTTTTTTTTGACTTGGGTTTGGGGATCAAACTCAGATTCTGGCTCTTGTAAGGCAAGCATTTAACCACCTGGCCTATGTCCCTTTCCACTTTTAATAAGTACCACACAATGACAATCAGATCTCAACACATGCAACTCAGGAAGGCATCCCAACCACAGCCAAACCGTAGTTCATCTGCTAGGAATTTTATAGCATCTGTGCGTCAAAAAACCAACGCTGATACAGTGTCTTGGAGAGATTACTAAGTCACTGAGTCGTTAGAGACAGAGATTGGAAACTTAAAGGCTTGGCTGGTACAGAATTTCCTTTTCTTCAACATGGGCAAAGGTTTGCGATGAGGCACCCCTCAGGTTTGGGTCTCTTCACATGCGTTTGTAGAGTCTGCTTCTGCCTTCAAGGTAACCTTAGGCATAATGGCAAAGGAATAATTTGGGTTTCCAAGAGTTGGGAGTGACTTAGCACACTGAATTATATATTATATTCACTTGGTGAGATGTTGTGACAGTCACTGGCCATCGAGACCAGGCACCAACATAGATGAATGTTTACAAAAGACTCCAGAGAAAAGACAGACTATCTAAGCCCCTGTGGTTATTGTGGGTTACAGAATGTCTGTAGGAGGCTGGGAATGGACAGGACAAGGGTTGGTTTTCAATACATCATCTGTTGATCTATCTATCTATCTATCTATCTATCTATCTATCTATCTATCTATCTATCTATTCATCCCATCTGTCCATCGATCCACTCATCTGTCATCTGTTATCTGTCTATCCACCCATCCCATCCATTCATCTATCACCTACCTACCAATCAACCATCTGTCTATCCATCTATCTGTTTCGAGATGGTATCTTATTATACAGCCTAGGCTTACCTCAAATTCACCATCCTCCTGCCTCAGCCTCTCGCTACCATACCTGGCCCAGTTATATTTTTCTTCCTGTGTGTAGTTTGTGTATAGTACATGCGTCTATGTTTGGGGGGTCCATGTACACCACAGGGCAGAAGTGGAGTAAGAGGAAAACCTTGAGTGTTTGTTGGTCCTCACCTTCTGACTTGTTCGCGATGAGGTCTGTGGCATCGGTGTTTACTGTACCATACATCGAGCTTACTGACTCTTGACCTTTCTGGGATTCTCATCTCTTCCTCCCATTCTACCATGGGAATACTGGAATCAGAGATGTGAACTACAAGCCCGCTGACCTTACGTGGGTTCTGGGGGATCCAAATGCAGATCCTGACACTGTGAGTCAAGTGCTTTATCTACTGAACCGTCTCTCCCCTATGCTCCGCCCCGACGGTGTCCTTTTTAAAACTTTCCCAGAGCTTGATTTAAATATACGCATACCTACATTTTTTTTCTTATTATAAAAGCGTGTTCTCTGTTAGAAAACTTAGAAAACTGGAGTGAATGAGGGGGAAAACATACTCCTGCCCAGAAATAGCAAATGTTCTCATTTAGTCGGTAACCACCACCCAGACCTGGAAGACGTCCTGTGCAGTGTTTACGTCTGACTCCTGTCCCTTGGCCAGCATGGGGCCGATCTTGGTTGTACCAGGCCTGTTTGTTCACTTGGCTGCTGCTCTTCAGGTAGTCCCTCCCGCCCCTGAGACCACAGCATCCCAGACACGTTCTTCCCGCACGGATGACAGACGCTCCCAGAAACACAAGCAGAACATGTGTGTGGTCACAGCTGGGAACCAACCACAATTACTGCCGCCTGCTTTCAGCTTATACAGAAAGATCGAAGAAAGCCCTTCCCCACAGGGCACCGGGCAGGGTCTCACACCAAACCCGGGAACACATCTTCTCATCTGTTTCCAGTGCGTTCCTAGGGTGAGCCGTTGGCGACACAAGAAGCTTTCCGTAGGTGCCGCTTTCTCCACAAACCGTGCTATTCGGCTGCATCTTTCCAAGCCGTAACATTTTTTCTTTTTTGAGACAGGATCTCACTGTGTCCCCAAAGCTGACTTCCAACACCCTGGCTTCAGCCTCTCAGATGGATGCTAGGAATACAGGCAACATGGTGACCTCACACGTCAAAAAATTATTTTGTGACCTACAACCATAAACAACTCTATATTATTCTATTTTATGGCACTCTATGGCTTATCCAACCTGATTATTATTGTTAGTGTCTGCGTCTTGCCTTCTAAAAATAATGTAGCTAACTTCTTCTGGTGGCTAACTCTGTGCACATACTTAGCTGATTAGAGAATTTTATTTATTTATTTACTTATTTTATGTATGTGAGCACACTGTTGCTCTCTTCAGACACCAGAAGAGGGCATCAGATTCCATTACAGATGGTTGTGAGCCACCATGTGGTGTCTGGGAATTGAACTCAGGACCTCTGGAAGAGCAGTCGGTGCTCTTAACCACTGAGCCATCTCTCCAGCCCCAAGTATTAATTTCTAAAAGCTGAGGTTTGATTCCGTGGTCGGTGGTTCTTGTTCCTGTACTCACACCCAGTGGGATCTTCCCTCAGAGTAACTTGGGGCTGGCTTGTAGCCAACACATCACAGCAGAGGTGACAATGACTGTGAACCTTGAGGCTGGCCCGCGAAGTACACTATAGTGTCTATTCTCCTGTCCCCGGTCCCTTTTGCTGACAGAATGGCTTGCCACATTCTGAAGAGACTCAGGCAGCCCTGAGGAGGGACCCAGTAAACAGCAACACTAACTTATCCTGAGCAAGATTCACCTGGAAGGCAGAACCTCAGCCCAACACCGTCTGACTGCAGCCTCTGTGAGACTCCAGCCAATCCTGAGGGAGGATGTGTTCCCTCAGTAGCCTGGCGCCCAGGCACTTGCTACCACCCTATGGCTTCAGGTGGTGGTGGGATGCTGGCCATCACAGGATCCTGTGAAGGACTCAAAGAGACAGGCTTCGGGGAAGATCTGCCTCTGCCAGCCAGCGGCTCTGCCCAGGTAGCTGAGAGGAGGATCAGGTGCAGACGGGAGACTGTGTAGCTGCACTCTGCCTGTGCCCTCATCCCCAGGAGAAGCTGGTCGTTTTGTCTGTATGTAAGTCTTTGCAACATGTGCATTTTTGGTGCCTTTAGTTCCCAGGAGAGGGCACTGGATGCCCTGGAACTGGAGTTAGAGATGACTGTAAGCGGACACGTGGGTGCTAGGAATTGAACCCGGGTCTTCTGGAAGAGCAGCCAGTGCTTTTAACCTGAGTCACCTCTCAGCCCCCATTAGCAGTTCTTACGTCTGCTGCAGCTCCTCTCCCTCTTCTTTCTCTACCTCCTTCTTTCTCTTCCTCCACTCCCCTGATCTCTTTCCTTGTTTTGGTACTGGAGATTGAAGGGAGGGCCGCATACATGCTACGCAAGGGCTCTGTCACTGAACCACACCACCAGCCCACTACCCACCCTTATGCTGAGGCAGTTCTCATCAAGTTGTCCAAGCTGCTCTCGAGCTCATGACCCTCCTGCCTTCTATGGCGTAGCTGGGATTACAGGCGTTTGCCACAGGCCTGAGTTTCACATCTCTTTGTGGTGCCTAAGTCTAAAAACTTGGTTTTTCATCTTTTCTGTATTGGTGTTTTTTTTTTTTTTCAAGTATTTACATTGTTTCTTTTTCTGATACACATGCTATACATTTTTTTCCAGGTTCTGTACTCTAACATCCCACCCCTCCTGTCCCAAGAGGCTGAGACAGGCATCCCGCTTGTCTGACTTCTCTCGTTTTTTTTTTTTTTTTTTTTTTTTTTTCTCAATGGTGGAGTCTAGTCCCAGGCCCAAGAGCCTGCTGGAGGCTCCAAGGTACTGCAAGTCCTTCCCGCTGAGCGCTTTGCCAGGCCTGACCAGCAGAGGGCGCTGCGGCGCTGCGGGACGCCAGGTTCCTCTGGGCTCCAGAAGAGTCAGGCCTTTCCCAAGCCTTTCATGCTCAGAGATGATTCCAAGCTGCCTGCAGTCTCGCCTAGCCTGAAACTGCTGTAGACACTTCCCAGTCTGCCTGCCCCTCCGAGTGCCCTCCCTGTGGGGCCCGCTTACCATTTAAGTATTTTACGTATTATTATTTTTAACCATTTTAATCTCTCTCTCTCTCTCTCTCTCTCTCTCTCTCTCTCTCTCTCTCTCTCTCTCTCTCTCTCTCTCTCTCTCTGTGTGTGTAACAAATCTCTGGACCCTTTCGTTTTCCCAGAAACCAAAAGCTGGCAACAGCCTCAATCTACTTACTTTCTGTTTCCCTGGTTCTGACCACTCTAGAGACCTCATTCTGTAAAGCCGTATACTGTGTGGTTCTCCTGGAACTGACTCCTTCTCCCCAACCCCCACAGTATCCACACAGCCATCCACGTCAGAGTGGACGCGTGGACTTCCTTCCTTTTCAGGGTTGAATAACATTCAGTCACGTGGATAGCCAAGTTGCTTACCCTGTCATCTGCTGATGGACATGCGAGTTGTGCCCGTGTCCTGACTCTCATGAACACGGGTGGCCGCAACATGCTACCCAGTGAGTGCAGAGGTGATGGGGGGGGGTTACCCCGGCACCTGCTCAGTGTTAAGACAGAGTGAAGCTCAGAGTGACCGGTAACGGAACCCTCCAGAGCCTGTGCACATGCTTAGACGTTTGCTGGTGCTAGGCTGGGGTGACTTCTGTGCTCCCTGCTCCCACCCCACCTCTCAAATCTCTCTCCACTCTCAGTTCTCCCATAAACCTATTCTTACGAAGTACTCACTCTGGGAGCCCGAGACGAAGGCTCAGTCAGGCCCCGGGCTGAGATGCTGAGGATACCACCCGTTCCCACACCTGGCACCCTGTCCACCCTGCAGGCTGCAGTCCAACATTTGGGCCTCCCACGCACAGCCCATTTTCCTGCGGAGCTGTCCCCGTCACTGGCTGCCATTCTGTTGGCACCCAGAGGGCTCGCCTGCCACCCAAACAGCAGATGGCCAGGAAAAGAGAGCACACATCACCCAGAGGAAAAACACGAATGCAGTTGGCAGACCATGTGGTCAGAGGCGAGTGGCTGACACATGGCTTCTTGTTAGGTGATGCTCTGTGCCAGCTGGGACGGTCATCGTGTGGGCAGCGTGGCCTTTGAAGGTTGATAGCTCATGACCCCACAGGGCCTGGGCTGCAGTGGGGGCTGTGTAGGATTTTATGTTTCCTTGTCTCTTTGTTTCCCAGGCTCCCAGGAGTCCCGGAGATGCAGCCTAGATCCAACCCTCTCCAGTTCTGGTCATAGCTGTGTGACTTGGTCAGATGCTCAGCTGACACATTAGATGAGCCAGGCCCCAGGCCAAGCACTGCATACGTTTGGCCATTCAGGGTCCAATGTGACTATGAGTACCACAAAAATGAAGTTCTTAATAAGACAGATATTTCTTCCTCGGCATAAAAGCCAGGCTGAGGGTCAGGAAGGGCTTGGGGTGGGAACCCACACCCTCAGGAACTCACTTTCCTCTCTTCCTGCGTGGTTAGTTTCAATAGATAGCCCCACCTCCTGCTCCCACAGAGCTGACTGTGTTCCAGGCATCAAGTTTTCAACCCGGCCAGCAGCAAGGAACGAGAGAAAGGCACACCCCCACTCTTGGAGCTGTTTGAAACTTTCTAGATGCCCTCACTTATATCCAATGGTCAGACCGGCAGCTCTACCTAGCCACAAGAGAATTTGGGAGATGTAGTTTCCATGGCAGCCATGTTTTCAACTGAAGTTCAGGTTTCCTAGGTCTCAGGAAGAACGAAGCGGCCGTTGGGCCACCTCTGTGGCACAGGTCTGGTTTTAACCAGTTCTGGTAACTTCGGAAGCTTACAGTGTACACATTCATTGTAGCTCAGTTATACGGCATGAAATTCAGTGGTATGTCATGAAGCTCCTTGTTCCTGAGGTCCTCAGTGCGACCAGAGGCTATGGAGGGGAGCGGGTCACTGAGTGGGTCCGCAGATGCCATCACTGGTTCAAAATGTGTCCTGCCCCAGAATTTCAGACTTGCAAAGCTCTGTGTGTGTTCAGCCATGGTCTCCAGCGGCTCCACACTGACTGACCCTTGAGAGCCCTGGTATGCACCAGGTCAAGGTCAAGCTTCATCCTTCAAGGTCATCCTTCTGCAGGTCTCTGTCCCCATCACACCATGGAGATCCATTGCTTGTGCCATCTGCCTCAATTGTCCCTCCCCTTTTTTTTCCTCCTCCCCTCCCCTCCCTTCCTCTCCCTTATCGCCCTTTTCCCTTCTTTTATTCTTTTTTCAGTTTGGGGGACCCAGAGCCTCCTGAAGACTAGACAAGCATTCTACTGCTAAACCACACCCCAATCCCCTCACTGGGTGATTCTCAGCAGGTGCTCCTCACTGGAGGGTGGGGGCGGGGGCGGGGGTAGGCAGATGCCAAGGCAACCCAGCCCCTCACGGGGTGTGTGTGGCTTTAATCGGGTGCTCTACCACTGAGCCACACTCCCACCTCTTCCTTTTTCTCTAATAGACGAGTTGCAGTAGAATTCTCACGGCACATGGCCCGCCCACGCCGAGCGTCCATCTTAATGGTTTTCGGCATTCTCACTGAGCCGTGCCTGCCGCCAGTTGCAAGATGTGTTCAGCATCCTCCGTTTCGACTTCATTTTTGGAATAGCCATATCCAGCGACTGTTTGGATTCTAAAATGACTCCACCTGCTCAGCCCCCACCCCTCCCATGCAAACACTCTTATTTTTGAATTCAGGTCTGTTTCTTCCCAGAGTCTCTCTCTGTGCAAATGTGTGAGTCAAACACAGAGAAAGGTTCTTTCTGTGTGCATGGATGAATGGAAAGGCCTTTCTCACACTCCTGAATTTTTGCGTCCTTCCCGACCGAGGGCTTCTGCCTGTTTTTCAGGGCCACCTGGCTGGCCCCTGCAGGTCCTGGTTGGTGGGATGGGATCAGTAGGCCCACGGTCCCCTCTTCTTGTTTTCTCAACCTTCAGTTCCCAGCTATCTGCTGCAGAAGGGTGACTGCCATTTTCCTTCTCTTGCTCTTCCAAAGTCCTGACTCACAGGTCAAGTGCCTCAGGCACTGACCTGGCCTCCTGACATTCCTCAGCTGACTATCTCAGCAGCCCAGGATTCTCACGAGGATAGTGTCTCTGTTTTCTAATTGGAGGCCTGTTTGTGTACATCCTCACAAAACATTTATTGAGCGAATAAATGAACGAATCCCTCAGTCCCCTCTGCCCCATTTAGTACTTATGGGACCTTAGGAATTTAACTTTCTTGAGCCTTTAGCTTCTTCCTCTGTAGAATGGGGACATAAATCCTTATATATCTACTAAGGGTGATATGAGGTTGGTATTTGAAACTATGGGTGCTCTGGGAGCATCTTAGAGCATTCACACGGCTTCTTTTCTTTCCTATCTAGGAGCACAGAGGCCACTTTGTCAAGTCCTAACCTGAATGGCCCTGAGCTGGGCAGTCCTGTTATGGATGGACAGGCTGGGGCAGGTGGCCAGGCCCCACCTCCAAGGATGGGACAGCAGGGTCTGCGATACCCGAGGCTGCCGGTAGAGGTCGCAGCGCATCGGGCCGTGAGGACTCAAGGGCAGTCTCAGCCTAAGGTTGAAAAGGAGAGAGGGCAGACAGTCCACTGCAAGAGCAGCAGAAATCAGGCAAAGGTTTATCATACACACGCAATCAAAGTGGGGGTGGGAGTGGGGGGCACAAACTGGATTCCACCAAAACGTAGAACATTTGAAAAAGAAACCCGAAGAAGGGAGACAATATTTGTAAATCTAGTATCTGATAAGGGATTCATAGCAGGGTTTTACAAGGAACTTAGAGAACTCAACACCTAGACGCCTCAAATGGCAGGTGTTGGGCAGGGGCGGGGCAGCAGAGTTGAGTGACAGCGCAAGCGGTTACAAAGTTTCTTCGCTGTTTGACGGGCGAATTGGCTGAAAACAGAACAGCAGAAACTGTAGCCAAGCGGGTTTTGGGATTCCAGGGAAATCCTCAGGAAAGTAACACATGCAACATTGTAACGGTGGATCTAGCTCAGAGGAAAAGTAGAGCAAGCTAACCTGTTAGCGTGGCAGCTGGAGACAAAGTGCTCCCAGGACAGCGGCCAGAGAACTTGCAGAGGATAATTTAGAGTGCCATTTATTTCTTTTTTTGGGGGGGAGAGGGCGGGAGGGAATTGTATGCCACTTGATACACATGTAAACATTTGCAGGAGCCAACTCACTCCTTTCATTACGTGGTTCCTGGGGATCAAACTCCGGCCTTTAGGCTTGCGCAGCAAGCACCTAGCTTGCTGAGCTGTCTGGTCAGCCCTATAGAGAAATCTCCTGTTTAGAGCTGGGGACACTGTTTGACAGTATTCAGGCAGAGGTCACTGCTGAAATGGCATCATAGAAAACTGCTCATTCTGCTGACTTTCTGAAATCTTTCACCTTGTAAATAATTTCCATGCCTTCCTCTTATGATAAACGGATGGTACCTAAATTAATGAAGCGTATACACACGTGTACACACACACACACACACACACACACACACACACACACCCCTCAAGAAGCAAATCCACTTGAGGATAGAGGATCTGAATAGAAAACAGCTCCAATGAGGATATGTAAATTGACTCAGCTTGGGGGTAGGAGGTAGAAAGAAGCTGGGTATCATTAGTCACAGAACAAACAACTTAAAACCACAATACTACCACTTCACAGATGGCAGAACGGCAGAATACAAACATAAATAAAAAGACCGTGCTACTGAGAGTGCAGAGAAACGAAGCCCTTGGCATTGCTGTGACGGTGTGACGTGGTGGAGCCCCATAGTATTTAATACTGCCTGGAAGACCCTCAAATGGCTAAATGTAAAAATATCTACTTAAGCTGAGCAATGGTAGGTGGCGCCAAGGCCTTTAATCTCAGCACTCAGGAGGCAGAGGCAGGCAGGTCTCTGGGAATCTGAGGCCAACCTGGGCTACAGAGCGACTTCTAGGCAGCCAAGGATATATATATATATATATATATATATATATATATATATATATATATATATATATTTTGCCAGGCAATGGTGGTGCACACCTTTAATCCTAGCACTTAGGAGGCAGAGGCAGGTGAATCTCTGAGTTCAAGACCAGCCTGGTCTAGTCTACAGAATGCCAGGATTAGATAGAGATACCCGTCATGAATCCTCCCACCCTCAAAAATTGCAGCTTTATTCATAAGGCATCATAAAGAACAAAGATTAGTAAAACGCAGAATCTTCATCATCTGGTGACTTGGATGCACAAAATGTCGTCTATTCAGTCAGGGAAAGCACTGAAGTTCTGATATTTTATTCGTGAGTATGGATGAGTGTTGAAACTGTGTGAGATGAAAGAAACTGATTGGAAAGCAAAAAGAATCAAAGAAGAAAAGACACGATTGCCTCTGGGTTTGGTGGAGGTGACATTTATTGTAGATAAAAGGTAGATCATAGCCAGAAGCAGAGCCATCCGGAAAGTCCAGAGAGTAATGATGACCCTGACTCAGGCCATGTGAGGAGATAGGGGAGGAGAGAGGGAAGAGGAGCTGAGGAAGGGTAGACAAAAAGAGACCAGGTAACCAAACCCAAAAGGATTATATATGGAAGGGCAGCGGGAGGAAGGGCAGGCAGCCCAGCCCCTAGACAGGAGGAATTTAGGGTAGGGGGCAGGATATGCCAGCCATGCCCTGTAACAGGTGGGGACTGAGGGATGCTGGGAGAACCTAGGGATCAGTGCCCACTTTGATATGCTAATGAGCACCTCCACTAGCCTTCTGTCCTGGGTTTAAGACCTAACAGAAACCAGACACACAAAAACTAGGTTGTGTGGTCAATTTACGCGAGAACTGTTCAGTACTGGGAGTTCCATTCAGAAAGGAAGTAGGAGAGTTGCTATCAGAGTTCAGGAGGTGGGGAGGGGTAGCTCATGATTACAGGGTTTTCCTTTAGGGTGGTGACATGTTTTGGTCTTAAATAGCAGTGATAGTTGATTGTAGCGTGAATTGCTTTGTTTGAAAAAACAGTCTGCCAGGTGTGGTGGTGCTTGTCTGTAATCCTAGGGATTGGGAGGCTGAGACAAGAGGATTTTGATTTAGAGGGCAGCCTGGCCTACATAGCAAGCCCTCATTGTCAGGTCTACTTTGTGACGTCTAAATCATGTCACAGTCATAAAATGACTCGTTTAATGTAAGAGCGTGTTGGCTCACTTCCTGGCCGCACTGGACTTTTGGCAAACCCCCGTGTGATGGTCAGCATTTCTACCCAATTTCCAGAGACGTTCCTCTTCCCTTCCAAAGCCTGTTTTCTTCTGTAGCGTGCTGAGAGGCTGCAGTCAGGGACTGAGAGGGCAGCTGGGACGGGTTCGTTCCCTGTCTTAGGGCTGCGATGTGGGACAGTCACATAGGAAAACCATCTGGGCAGCTGGGTGTTAGGGTCTGGAGAGAGGCTTCGCACACCTGCTAGAGGCTAGACCCCACCATGCTCACACAACACAGGCAAATTCTGGATGTATGTAAGGGTGGGTTGGGGGTAGGTATTTGTGCCATGGCATACTTCTGAAGGACACCCTTGGGTGGTGGCCCTCCCCTTCTGCATTGTCTGAAGCAGAGTCTCTTGGCTGTTTGCTTCCTGTGTCTGTACTTCAGGCCAGCTGGTCCTGGCACTTCAGGGGGTCTCTTGCTTTTGCCTAACATTTTTATGCATTGGTGCTTGGATTACTATTCTGCATCCCGCTTTTACATGCTTCTGGAGACTCCGGTCTCACACTCTATGGGAAGTTCTTTAACTCACTGAGCCCTCCTCGGCCATATTGGGGTGAGGAGTTTTTAGAGGTTCTTAGAACTTCAGAGTTGCAAGTGTGCCTTGGAGTGTGAACGTATTCCACTGAGTAATGGGGTGTGGGCTCAGTGGCGGAGTGCATATGCACGCATGAGCACTGCTGGAAGGAAGAAAACCCCAAAAGAAAAGAAGCCCGTGTTGCAGCCTGCCCTTCTGCAGGCTCACCCAAGGTACAAACCTTCAGCAACTTTACCAGGTTTTGACTCTTCGCTGGCATGACTCTCTCCAGGGCAGAGGGAAGCCTGCGAGTCCTGGAGACCGTGGCCGTGAAGACAGCATTTCATAACGGTGTGCCCGGGCTGGAGGGAGGGCAATTCCCATCCCACAGGGGTGGTTAGAGACAGGAGAAGATGCTGGCGTCTGAGCTTGGCCCCCAGCGTATCTCAGTATGTCACTTGTGCATGCTACTCTGGTCCCTCCCCTCCTCTCCCCTCCCCTCCCCTCCCCTCCCCTCCTTGCTGTCTAATGTCTTTCAGCAGACTTTGGGTTCCTTTTCTTTTCTCAGGTCCTGCCTTGCAGTTGGGGAGGGGGTCTCCCCATTGTGGTAAGTGAGAGCTCCTCCTTGATAGTCAGTCTGAGTGCAGGGCTGGGTCCCATCTCCCACTTTGCTCTAGAAAGAGTAGGGACACAACTTTAAGATGACCCGGGCTTCTTATGCCCCTGTGCCTCCTTCAGGGCAGTGTCCTAAGACACCACTTGAGCCCCGCTGTGGGACCAGTGTTTGCCAAGCATGGGCTTAGTGAATTTACCTGTAGAAGACATACCCAGGTATACAGCTAAGGAGGAGAACCTGGCAACACAATACACTGGGGTCCTGAGGAAGGAGAGGGATCCGTCTTTTCTTTTTTGGGTCAGATGATCTCTCATTGCTTCAAAGTATAGCACACTTCATGGTTTTGCATGTCATCCTTGCACAGGGGGCTCTGTGCTTTTCCTGTGTGCTGGTGCACATGTGTCCCGGCACGTGTGAATGTGTGTGTGGCTGCCAGAGGCCAACCTTGGGTGTCCTTGTCACCGTGTCTGGGGTTCCCTGATCCAATGAGGCTGGCCAGCCAATGAGCTCCAGGGACCTGGATCTGCATCCCTGGCGCTGGGGTGACAAGGGCACACCTCCATGCCTGGCTTTTTCACATGGGGGATGGGATTGAACTCAGATGTTCATGCTCCCATAACAAGCACTTCACAAATCCGGCCACCTCCCTAGCCCCCAAGCTCACACTTTAACCAGGGATAAATCTATCTCCTTGGTGTTATCAAAAACAGCTGGCTACTCATCTCCTGAGGTAATAATGCCTGGTCCTCTTGTCTCCTTCCCCACCCCACCTCCTGATTTAAAGTCACCGTGAGAGTAGAGTTGCAGACCGTGTGTCCTGGGAACTGTGGTATTATTGCGCCATGACTCCAGACTGGTCCCCAGCACCTGTGGGACTCCATAGATACCTTGAGAATACCTGGACCAGTATTACTCTCCACTGGCATTAGTCCATGAGGTGGGAAAACCACTCGTGCTGGCCTTGAGGAACATGGGGATGGATGCAGGCAGGCTTGAGTTCCCTGATGCCGATAGTTGGACCTCTTGGAAAGAGCCTGGTAACTGGTAGAGTAGGGCCATAGCCAATGGGGTCTGAGAGGCCATCAAGTCCACTTCCATCACTATGGCCTAGGGGACTAAAAAGGAAAGAGAGATCAACATATTCTCCGCTGTCTGAGTACAGAAGGAAGATTCAGGGACTGGGGGTCCTGGCTGACCCCGAGTTCTACACCCATTGTCTTGTTCTCTGTACGTGAGCAGATCCCAGGCCCTGTTTACAGAGGATATGTTAGGACGTAGTTTCCTGAGTTCGGCCATCTCAGGAATGAGTTCCGCCTTGCTGGCAGGCTCAAAACTGAGTTTGTGTTCCCAAGACCCAGAACCAACTCCTCTCCCGCTTCTTCAGATGTTTCATGTTTGCCTATTAAACCAGTAAAGGAGACAAAGAGGGAAGATGCTGTCATCCCGTTATCTAAACTAAAGCACACAAGTCGTAAATGTGTTACTTGTCTGACTTAATTGACTACGTGCTGCTCGCCTGCTTCTTTGTTCTCTTATCACTCTAAAATTCCGGGCCAGAGTCCAGGAGGGGACCTGACTGCAAAAGCTGACTCAAGGACCCTGAAGCCAGTTGACCCGGATAAGGCCTGGTCACCAACGTGGTCACCGACGTTAATTGGTCAATGCAACAGTTGGTCACTTCAATAGCTCCCCCTGCTCCCTCTTGCTTTGTGTTTCATTCCTATAAAAATGCACAATCTCCCTTCCGGGATGCGGTGCAGATCCTGACCTGGCCACCCTCCTGCCCTCTCAGAAAATAAAGATTTCATTTTTAAGTTTCCGGTGACTTTTCCTGGCTTCCACCCTGAACTCAACTGGTAAACTGAGGCTGCATGGCATCTCTTAGGCAGATGCAGTTAGCCTGGCCCGGCCCTGAGCTAGGACTTGGTTCTAGGCCATTGGGCCCAGAGGGAAGGTTCATGATGGATAGCTACCAATGGACCCCAATTAAGGCTCAGAGGCCATTTGAAGAGCTAGCCAGGTCTCCACATATCTGAGACCCAGGAAGACGGAGCCAGAATGATTTGCCTCTAGTCGGCTCAAGTACCTGGGGTTAGGTGCTCTGTCTGACCTGGCTTGGCCTAGGGCATCATAATGTTTCTGTGGCACTGACGAGGGGCGGTATCAAGGCTTTGTCCGAAGAGACTACGGTGGTCATGGAGGGAACTTCTGTGGGTGGGGTAGCTTTGTGTGTGTGTGTGTGTGTGTGTGTGTGTGTGTGTGTGTGTGTGTGTGAGAGAGAGAGAGAGAGAGAGAGAGAGAGAGAGAGAGAGAGAGATGTTCCAGGAACAGGGTGGGAAAGGGTCTGTCCAGTGTGGCTAGATGAAGGGCCAGGACCATGTGCCTCCAAGTCTTCCTTTCCCCACCTCCCTCAATGAGGAGTGACCACAGGCTGCCTCCCTCAGCACATGAGGAAATGTCACGTGTCCTGTGGGAAGGTAGTGCCCAATGTCAGTGTGTGTTTTCTGGTTGTCGTCCTCCACTGACATGGTCAAGATTTTTGCTTAGAGTCCAGAGCTCAGGCCAGGGCAGAGTCAGGTCAGTCTGTATGAGCGGTTACCAGACGTGGAAATTGCCACTCTCTTCCTAATCTCAAATGCAATTATCACATTCTGTGGGCAGTTCTGTGGGGACGGATACTCCCTGCCTCGCTGGCACAAGTGCCAATTGATATAACCTCTCCCAAAGGGCAGCCATGGAAAGTCTATCAGAATTAGAGACGCATCAAGCTTTCAACTCAATAACCCTGCTTCTGAGAATTCTTCCCGGAGGCTCAGCACAAGCAAACCACAGACTCACTGCAGACAGGCCGAAGACTTAAACCTCTGACTTCTGGACAGCAGACTATGCCCCATCATCTGAGGAACTGGGATCTACAGTGGAGAAGATAACATCAGGACAAACAGAGAATGAATACTGCCTGCTCTCTCTTGTAAACAGTAGGAGGCAACTAAGTACCAGAGATGGGGCAACTAAGTACCAGAGATGGGGCAACTAAGTACCAGAGATGGGGCTGGAAAGAGAACCTATCATTCTTGCAGGTTCCAGGAGTTCAGTTCCCAGCCCCAGAGTGAAACAGCCACAATTGTCTGTGACTTCTGTGCCAGGGACGCTGATGCCCTCTCCTGGAAAAAAAAAATATATATATATATATATCAAGTCCTACTAGATGCTCAGGAGGCAGAGGCAGATGGATCTCTGTGAGTTCAAGGCCAGCCTGGTCCACATAGCGAGTTCTAGGACAGCCAGCCCACAACATGAGACCCGACAGCAACAACCACTACCACAAAGTCTCCAAAAGCAAAACAACAACAACAAAACAGAAGTGGCGCTGTCTGCCAATGGGAACAGAGTGGTCCACTGGGTGGAGGGTGCCAGAAAGAAATCTCTAGTGCACTTACTTACCGATTGTGTGTTATAATATTATATTTAACTATCATGTCTATTAGAAATTTGACAGCAGTGACACTAATCATCGGAAGATTTATCCCAGCTTTTCTTGTGTTCTGGGAAATTTTTATAGCAGATGTTCAGTGCTATTTGTCAGCACGGCACAAGGTACAGCGGGGCTGTCTGTAAATACGGGAATAGCACACCGGGAGAAAATAGAACCCACACAAACAGGAATAAGTCTTGCTGACGTCCAGGGTATTGTCCAATAGCTCATTTCTCTGCAATCGTTCCTTAAAAAAAATATGTATTTTAGTTTCTCTCTCTCTCTCTCTCTCTCTCTCTCTCTCTCTCTCTCTCTCTCTCTCTCTGTGTGTGTGTGTGTGTGTGTGTGTGTGTGTGTGTGTGTGTGTGTGTGATGCATGCGTGCAGGTACCCACAGAAACCAGAAGAGGGTGTCAGAACCTTAAAGCAGGACCTACAGGCATCTGTAAGTCCCCTGATGTAAGCACTAGGCTCTGAGCTCCGGTTGTCTGAAAAAACAGTAGTTACCCTTAACAGCCGGGCCATCTCTCCAGCCCTGAAAGCTTTTCCCTTTGTTTTTCCAAGACAGGGTCTCGCTATGTAACCTTGGTTGTCCTGGATCGCATTATGTAGACCAGGCTGGCTGTGAACTCAAAGATCACCAGCCCTTGCCTCCTAAGTGATGGAATTAAAGGTATAAGCCACTACACCTGCCTGAGATCGTTCCTACATCTGCCCCTTTGACTCCTCTACCCCTTCCCGTGGAGCTTTTTCATGTAGTACCAGGATCCCAACTCAGAGTGTATCAGTTAGTGCTTGCTGTGTAACAAAAGTCTCACTGATGTCCTCAGTGACTTAGCATGAGAACACTTCACTTCAGGTATACTTATACAGAAGGGACGTGTGTAGGCCACTCTCTGTTCCTGTACCTTCCCATCCCAGAGCCCAGGCTGAGCACAGGGGCTGAGATAAATGCCAGTTATGTGAGAAGCTGTTGTGGGCTGGGTGGACAGCCCCCTACACTCAGATCCCAAGGGACAGAGAGTGTCTTAATTGTTTTGATGAGTTGAGGAGCATCTGCCTCGGAAAGATACAGCTTAGGGATAGTTGACAAGGTAAAATAAATGCCCTCTCACCCCCACCCCCACCCAAGCTGGGCAGTCAAGCACACAGAGATCTACCTTAGCACACAGAAAGTACAAACTATTATATCTCTTTAAATCACAAACATACTGTACTCTGACCATTGCCTGGGTTTAGAACTTCTCAAAGAAGTCCTGTGTTCCGTCATAAGGAAGGTGACAACCTGCCCTTTCACTCACTGGAGCCTGGAGCCACTCCCGCCCCTTCAGCTTTGCGAATAACTTGGAGATCACCAGGTTGTGATGATATCTTTACCTTCTCTGAGGTAAATTTCTGGAGATGGAGAGGCGAGCAGAAGGTGAGACTTTTGCCAAACTGCTCTCCTAATGAACTTGCATGCCTGTGGTAGCTCCCGGCTCTGTTAGGACAAGACACTGAGCTCATCTGTGAAGACATGGAGGAGCTGCCTGGCCTTAGAGCAGCACCTGGTGAGACCTCGGTGCTGTCTGGGGGCACTGTGACTGTGGGACTTGTCTGTGCGGGTCCTTCATCTGGTATTCCATTTTCCACTGTGGATTCTCATGAACTTCAAGCCTGAAGCTTGAGATATACCTCACCCCTTCACACCCCTTCCTATGACTGCAGAGGCCAGAAAGGAGCATCAGGTCCTTCTGGAACCAAAGTTATGGGTGCTTGAGAAAAGCAATGTGAGTTCTGAGAACTGAACTTGGGTCCTCTGCAAGAGCAGTACCCACTCTTAAGCCCTGAGACATTTCTCCAGTACAAGCTTCCTCTTCTTTGTGGAGCAACCTCACCACCAACACCCAGCCCTTCCATCCAAAGAGCACCTGACCCTCTCTTCCAATCAAAGCAGTTGAGACCTGCTCATTGTGATTGACTCAGGGAGGGTCTCCCGATCTACGTGCATAAGATTCCCTCTTAGGTCTATTTTGCTGCATGACCGATTAAGGAGCACTGTGGGGCTTAGCTCTAGGAAGGGTCAGTGCACCAGGAACCCTTTGCAAAAGGAATGAATTGGAGCAGAGAAGAAAAGGCAGATTCCAGGAGCTGCGCTTGTGTGCCTGGATCCAGCTATACCTGAAACTTCAGCTTCCTAGAGTTTTAGTCCACGAATCAGGAAATTCTCTCTTTAGCTTCAGCTGGTTTGAGCCAGTATTTGTCATATGCAAGTGAGTATCCCTGGATGCATGCCCTTTGAGGGAGGGCACAATACTGATGTAACATTGTCTCCACTGGAGGAATAATGGAGGCTAGCTGGAGACAGGAGAGGATGGAGGCAGGACTGATAGTCGTGATACTGTTACAGGGTGATGATACTATGATGGGGTACCAAAAGAAAAGAGTTCCCAAGAAGCCTGACTACATTGAATGCAGTCCTTATTAGTTGCTAGTAGTGGGACTGTTCCAAGTGGATTAGTGGGAAGCAGCCTGGACTTTCAGTTCGTTCTAGCTTTTAAGGAAAAAGAAATCATAATGGTGACATACCCGGGAAGGTAGCTTTGGGCATCTACAACAGGAAAGTCTATTTACAGAAGCTGAGAGATAGCCCTTATACGATCAGGCAGTTAACCTTTAGCTCAGGGTCACATTACACAGGAATTCAGGGATGGTCCAGAGTCCAGTTTACCTTAGGAATTTAGAGCTGATCTAAGTGACCAGAGACCAGTTTTACCCAAGCACTCTTGGGTTTTAGAACATAAAGCATTCTTAAGAATGCCTTCATGAAATGGTAGAACTATAGTTTAAGCCTACCACAGTACTGCAGGAACCAGAGTAACTTGGAAAAAGGAAGCAAGGGGGCCAAATATCTTGCGATGTCTCTTATAAAGAAATTCATCATCATCGCCACCATCACCATCACCACCACCATCATCACCACCATCACCACCACCACCACCACCACCATCACCACCACCACCACCACCATCACCATCACAATCACCATCATCACCATCACCACCATCACCACCACCACCACCACCACCACCATCACCACCATCACCATCATCACCATCACCACCATCACCACCACCATCATCACCATCACCATCATCACCATCATCACCACCATCATCACCATCACCATCATCACTATCACCATCATCACTATCACCATCACCATCATCATCACCATCACCATCATGTTTGTGTTACATGCAGGTCTTCTGCAGAGGCCAGAAGAGAGCATTGGAATCCCTGGAGCTGCAGTTACAGTTGTGGGTGCTGAGAAATGAACTAAGTCTTCAAGAGCAGTGTGCGCTCTTAAGCGCAGAGCCATGTCTCCCTCATCCGCAACTCTTCTTTCAGGTGTGAAACTCTTCAAAATAAACATTGGGGAAAACACAACCGAAACATTAAGCCTATGGCTCCATCACTCTTTGGTTAACAGTGCAGTCTTGGGGAGGGGATGACGTCCTTTTGGAAGCTCTGCCCTGCTCTACCTCCTTGTCAGTCCTGGCTTGTTAGCACTCAACTCCACAACCTGTGAGACCCAAGGAGCTAGGTGGCCTGCAGAGTCTGGCCCGGAGCCATGCCCTCAGCCTTTGCCAGCTCCCTGGGTGCTAGCATGTGACCTAGGCGATGAGGGGTTGTCACATAATCTGGCTTTGTTGTTACATCTAGAATGCAGAGATGAGGTTCTACCTCATGAGGGTTTTGTGGGACTTTAGGTCAGTCCAGGGACCAGATCTGCCCTGGGCCAGAAGGTGTAGGGCGGCAGCACACCTGTGCGGACTCTCCCTGATCTGCTTGCAGAACTACGTGGGAGGAGTTGGATCCTATCACGAAGCATTTTGTTGGAAGAGGCCACACCCGACCCTGGCTTCAGGGCAATGAGCTCATAGTGAAAAAAAGCCCCTTTCTGGGCCTGGCCCCTTCCCTGCACCTGTGGTTCCCTCTGGGTCTTTGCGCCCCACTCTCTGATTCTCCACTAGAGACTCCCAGGTGGGTGGGGTGAGGTTGTCTGAAGGTGAAATGTTGGCTCCACTCCACGTGTCAACCTCACTGCTCAGGTACCGAGATTAGCATGTGTCCCCAAAGTTTGTGCACTGGAAACTTGGTCTCCAGTACAGCAGGAAGAATGGGGCTTTCCGGATGAGACTAAGTCCTGAGGACTCTGGTTTGCATGAGGTTTAATCGCTCGGGGATTAATGGACAGCTGGGTTGCCAGAAGCGTGGCTCTGTTAGAAAAGCGCTTTCTGTTTTGGTTGCTTGCTCGGTCTTGCCACAGATTATGACACAGCGAGGCCAGCATCCGTGGGTGTCGTGCCCTCTAATATCATTGCCTCCAAAACTGTGAACCAACTGTGTGCCTTTATAAAGCACCCTGACTTGGGTGCTTGGGTATTTTGTTACAACCGCTGAAAATGGAGGAGAGCGTGAGAAGTGGGATGCGGAGACCATTTAATCCCCCAATGTAGAAGACCAAGACGAGACGCCAGAGCACTTTTAAATGGCGGGAACCTTGAAGGGCAGGTGCATTTGTTATTTTCAATTGCCCTTCCCCACTCCCAGCAGAGGAAGGGCATCTCCCAGCCAGGCCTCCCAGACCGAACCCAGGGCCTTGCGCTTGCTAGGCAAGCGCTCTACCACTGAGCTAAATCCCCAACCCCTTTTCTTTCATTATTAACGTTGTACTTTAAAAAAAAAAGTCCGCATTTGGGAGCCTTTCGTATCCTGTCAATTCTCTTCCTTCATCCCTCTCTCTGTCCTTCTGCCACAGGGTATTGTATGGCCCAGACTTGACCTTAAATGACCTGTGTGACTGAGTATGACCTTGAATTCTTGACTCTTCGGCCTCCATCTCCCAAGTGTTGGGATGATATGTGTGTGCCATCCCCTTTTACCCCATGCATTCACATGTGCTGATAAAACTCTACCAATTGAGTCGTACCCTCTACCCCGCTTGTCTATTTTTAAAATTCGGAATTCGTTTTATGGGCGCCTGTCTGTATGTGTGCAGTTCCCTTGGAGCCCAGAAGGGAGTGATGGATCCCCTAGAACTGAAGTTACAAATGGTTGTGGGCTGCCATGTGGGTTCCAGGTCCCTGGAAGAGCAGCCAGTGCTCTTAATGGCTGAGCCATTCATTCCCTCTACGCGCCTACTTGGGTCCTTTAGAAAAGGACAACCTTCTATATCTTCTCTGACTTCTAATCTGGGGTCCCAAGGTATCCTCTGGGCAGCATGCCTCAGGCAAATGATGTCCACCACGTGACCAGTCATGTGACCAGTTCATTTATTTGTGTGAACTCCAGGGTCAGGTGCTTTGGGGGCTGTTGGTGTCAGCCAGGTTCACATGTCTTTAGCTTAGTAAGCCAGGGGCTTCCAGAGACAGCCAATGGCACTTTGAACTAAGCCTGCTGGAAAAACACCAGAGGCCAGGCACACTGCACACACGCTAAGTGGAAAAAACCCCCTCTGCTTCCTTAAGGAGGAGAATGCAGCCCCTTGGTGGTTGCATGGGAACTTTCAGATGACCCAGGGCCCTGCTGGATGCAAATTAGGAACTTGGGCAGAGAGACCCCTGCTGGCACAGGTCTGAGTCAGCCTCTCCGAGCTGAATGACTGTGGCAGACAATAAGCACAGGCTATGCTTAGAGAACCTGTGAGGGTTAAAGCTATATTGTAAGTCTTAATGACTGTGCTCAAGAGATCTATAGAATAAAAATGACTCACTTGAGAAAGTAAGCCCCACTTTCCCAAGGTATGAATATCCTGTAAGCTCCACTTGCCCTAAGTCAGATAGCTTCCTGGAATGCTGGGGGCTGTTGTTCATGTAGGATAACAAGCCACGAGTTTTCACCTCTGTAAATAAGGTTGACTGCTCCAAATGCAAAACATGTGCCCGATGACAGGTAGGTGGGAAGTACATGGGCAGGAAGTATGTGAAGAGGCATGCTTGTCCCCTATTGGATAAAGGCAGGAAGTAGGTAGCCTTGTGAATTTTGCCTTTATCAACACCTAATGTAATTCACAGCCATTCTCTGGGCATCCCAGGTATGGGCCTGGTCGGTGTCCATCACCCTGGCCAGTATTTAATAAAGCTTGCTTCAAATTTGGCTCAAAAAACTGTGGTAGGGTTGGAGAGATGGCTCAGTGGATAAGAGCACTGACTGTTCTTCCAGAGGTCTTGAGTTCAATTCCCAGAAACCACATGGTGGCTCACAGCCATCTGTGATGGGATCTGATGCCCTCTTCTCGTATGTCTGAAGACAGCTACAGTGTACTTATATATAATAAATAAATCCTTTAAAAAATATGGTAGTAGTCTCATCTCACCTGGTGGATTAACAGACCTTGTCACAGAGATTTAGCAGGTACTGAGACTAACTGCCACCTGGCCTTTGCAGTCTTGTGCATAACACTGTTGGCTTTACGGCAACTACGTCTACCACTGAGTCCTCGTGGGCTTCCACATCTTTTAGAAACAGAGAGATAAGGCGTGTCCCGGACATATAGGATAGGTCTTCTGACTTGGTGGTTAATCCTCTGTTTGTGAGTAGTACTTGGCCAATAAGATGGGGGCATGAGACCTAGGATGCCTTGGCTGAGGAGTTTGCTCAGAGTCAGGACACCGTCTCAGCAGCAGTAAGAAGAGTTTATTTATTTATTTATTTATTTATTTATTTATTTATTTATTTATTTATTTTGTGTGTAGGGGTCTGGGAATGAGTGCACATGTGTGTTTGTTTATGTAGAGATAAGAGATACAACACCAGATGCTGTCCAAAGGAGACCCCAGAAACGCTGCCTTACTCTTTGAGCAAGGGCATCTCATTGGTCTGGAGCTCACCAATTACGCTAGCCTGGCTGACCAGTGAGCTCCAGCCCTGAAATAAGAAACCACCATGTCTGGCTTTGTCCAGGGACCTTGGGGAGCTGAGCTCATGTCCTTGTGCTTGCAGGCGAGCACTTCACGACAGAGCCACCCTACCCCAGTCCCTCTGCCATGTTTTGACCCCTTTGGGAACTGCTCAGAATTCCAGGGGTCTGGGCTGTAGCATCACTCACAACTCTGCAAGGCAGGTACCTCCGTTGTCATGCTGATTAGTGAGAACACAGACATTCAGAGAAATTAGTGGATATATCCAAAGTCACGGCCAAGGGGAGGTGCTAGGTCTCAAATCTGATCCAGGTTCTTCAGTCTTGTCCTGCGCATTTGCTCAGACCGTGCTTGCTGTGGAACACCCTTCCTCATCTCACATCTGGCTAGGGCTGCTTTGGCCCAAGTGTAGAAAAGCTGCTGCGACTGGAGGCTTTTGTGGGCAGTGCCCTGCTGTAACCCCTCTTCTCTCTTATCCCATCTCTTGCCATCACAAAACTCCGCAGACAGTATTTATGTGGCCCGGGCATATTTAATTGTGTAGGAATAGTGTGGTTCGCTTAACCCGATTTCTTGCATCCTGGCGATTTCCAGTGCTTATTATAAATAATCCTTCATACATCACTGGTCACTCCATTGGAACAGACTCTGCAAAAGGAATTACTGACTTAAACGGTAAGAGCTGTATTCAGATGGACTGCTGCCTCAGCTATAAACTGTTTTCCACAAAGCCTGTGCCAGTCTGCACGGCTGCCTCCATTTAAGGGCAGTGGGACAAGAAAGAGGCCGCACGACAAGTTAGGTCTGCAGAAGGCATCAGGGACAAGGGAAATGTACACAGAATCAGTGCTTTGCTCTCAAAGGTAGTGAGCAGATGGAGATGCCCGAGGTCAGGGTGGGATTGAGGGTTTGGTCCACCTGCCTGTCCACAGGACAGACTACCAAAACCAAAAACCTCTAGAGAGCTAAGGGCTTCTCTCCGAGGCCTGGGGCTGGCCATACAGCAGCTTCAAGGTATGGTGGCAAGCCTTCAGTCCTCACACCCAGACACACACGGGCTGGGTGATAAACTCTACGTGGTTGCCCTCTCTGTGCCTTAGTCCCTCCTATACCTGTGTCATCTCTGTCATGTCTCAGGGTGACAGGAGGGCTTCCCTTGAAAGAAAGAAAGAAAGAAAGAAAGAAAGAAAGAAAGAAAGAAAGAAAGAAAGAAAGAAAGAAAGAAAGAAAGAAAAGGGAAAAAGAAAATTAGGTCAGTCCTGGTACGTCTGAGTGCTGTGAGTGCTGGCTGTATTTATTGTCACTGCAGCAAGGCCCACTGGGCTTCTCCGCACTCCTCTGTGTTCAAGCTCTCTGAATTTAGTTCCTGAGAAGCGGCCTGGTTCATGCTGGGAACAGTGAGTGGAGGATGGGCTGTGGTTCCTTTCATACCTAAGGCGCCCCTTCAGCAGGGCCTTCCGGTTCGGGAACCTCAAACACTTATTCATTCCATATCATTTAGGGACCTTTCACTCTGGACCAGGAATAGAAACGCCCAGAAATATGTGTGGCTCTAGATATAATGTATGCCTCAAATTAAGTAAATCTGAGCATGGGAAAAAGATATCAGTTACATCTGCTTGTTCGATAGGTACTTGCTGAGCATCTCCCATGGGGACAAGTTGCCTGTAGATAAAGCTGTGGCCTCCAGAGCCCGTGCATTTTGGGTAGTGACACATATGTACGTCATATATATATGTAATCACACACGCAAATGTACATGCAAATGCACATGAAAATATATACATAAACATATATGCAAACGCACATACAAATACATATGCAAATGTACATCTAAATGTGCACATAAATGCATATGCAAGCACATACGCAAATGTATACACAAATGTACATGTAAATATTCATGCAAATGTTATGCAAATGCACATTTAATGCACATGTAAATATATGCATAAATGTATAGACAAATGTATGCAAATCTATATGTAAATGTACACAAAGATGAACATGTAAATGTGCATCTATGTATATGACTATGATGTATATGTATGTGTACGTGTGTATATATATAATAGAGCCCAGAACTTGACGTGTGCTAACATTCTACCATTGTTCTATACCCCCAGACCCCCAAACACTTGTATTTTATTTGTTTTCTTATAAATGAGCATGTACTCTTTAAAAAAGAAATCTAAAATCAAAACAAGGGTTGGAGGGCTTCCCTCAGTGGTTAAGAGTCGGTACTGATCGTCCTTGCATTCACCCCAGGTTGGGCGGAGGGGATCTGATGTCCTCTTCTGGCTTCCAAGGGCACATTCGTTCACATGTACATACTCCCACGTGGGCATGCACACATGTATTAAAAGTTTTGAAAGTACATATTTGAAGTTTTAAAAAAAATCAACACAAGGAGCTGGTGAGATGGCTCAGCAGGCTCTTGAGGACAATTCTGGAGTCTGAGTTCTAGGACTGTACAGTTTGAAAATCCTGTATGGTGGTGTCTCCATCATCATCACCACCACCACCACCACCATCATCATCACCATCATCATCACTTAAGATTGCTTTGGTTAGTCTTGTGTGTGTGTTGTATGTGTGCTTCCACATGAACTTTAAGATGGATTCTTCTGCTGTAATGAAAGAATGTCATTAGACCTTTGATGAGGATCATGTTAAACCTGCAGGTGTGTTTTGAGACTATAGCCATTTTCCCAACATCCATTTTGTCAACTTGAGTGCGGGAGGTCTCTTTACTGGCTTCTTCAAACTCTTTGTTAATTTAAAGCTTTCGTTATAGGATTCTTTCACCTCCTTGGTGAGGTTTATTTCTAGGTATTTTATTTCTTCCAGGATATCGTGAATGGAATTCCTTTTCTATTTCTTTCTCAGTGTGTTCAATATACTTCATTGTTTATTTTTGCAATGCTGGAGACCAAACCCTGTGCTCACTACAGAAGCATTCAGGCCACTGAACTCTACTCCAATCCGGACAGTTTTATTTAGACGGTATCATCTGCCTTCCCAGAACTGTCATCTGAAACTCAATTGCCCCTGGGATCACAAAGAGAGCCCTTCCCAGCCATCAGTTTCTACTCAGAAGACCGTTGGGCCATTTTCTGATTTATGTGTCTTATTCAGTAACTTTATTTTTTCTTTGTTTCCTTTTCTTTTGGGATTTTTAAAAAGGGGTCTCGTGTAGCCCAGGCTCCCCTCCAATCTATTATGTTAGTGTAGGATAGCCTTGAACTTCTGATGTCTGTGCTTCATCTCCTGAACGTTGGGATTTCAGGCAGGCCTCACCAAACCAGGTTAGTACAATCCGAGTTGGCTTTCTTTGGCTGTCATCAAATGCCAACCTAGAGCAACTTGGGGAAGAAATGGTTTATCTGGTTTACAGGTAATAGTCCACGGGGCAGTGGTGGCTCATGCCTTTGATCCAAGAACTTGGAAGGGGCAGAGGCAAATAGGTCTCTGAGTTCGAGGTCAGCTTGGTGTACAGAGTTCTAGGACAGCCAGGGCCATACAGAGAAACCCTGTCTTGAAAACAAACAAACAAACAACAAACTCCCAACAACAACGACTAAGAAAAGAGGTTACAGTCCAACATTGGGTTGGGGGAATCGGAGGCAGGAACTGAAACAGAGATCACAGGGGAACACTTCTTGTTTGCTCAGCTCGCTTTCTTAGACAACCTAGGACTGCCTGCCCGGGAGAGCCACTCCTCACAGTGCACAATCGAAGTGAGCCATCACAGCTTTGTTTCCCATTAGGCGATCTCTACCAATTGAACAACATCCTCTGCCCAGAGTTCAGGGAATTCTAATGGTGCCTCACCGTTGGGAGGAAACAGGATTCCTCGTTCCTTCCTGTAGCACGGCAAAGCCATTGTAGTAAAGCCTCTCTGTGACACCCAATCCTCTTCCCAAGGCTCTTCCCAGGAAGAGCTCCTATCTTTCTAGAGTGAGGTACAAGGTTGAACAAACCGTGGCCTGGGCTTGTCCCGGCCATCTGTTGCCTCCTAGGACTGAGGCTCTGTCCCCTAACTGTCACAAACTTGGGCCACACAATGTTGCCTGACCTTTGTCCTGCCTCGTCCTTCCTCAGATCTCAGGGAGGACTTCCTGTGACACTCCTCACCTCCAGGCCACTTGCCCTGCCCCTTTGGGACCCGTCCTCCAGAACTGTCTCCATCCGTGTGCTGCAACTACCAGCGTGTCTTGCATTCATCTGTCTCAACTTCCCAGGAGTGCCCAGGGAAAACGAGTGCTGAGAACTGGCTGCGTTAGACCTGAGGTCTAGACAGGCTAGCACACCGGCAAACTGAGACCTGTACCTGACAGCAGTAGCTGGGGATTGGTGAGGCTTCCCCTGGCAATACTGACTCCTCTTTCTAATTAAGGCCTTGTGGGCTCTGGCAATAGCCAGCAGGAGTGGCCTGTCCTCTTAGCCTCCTTCCTTTTTTTTGGAGTATGTGGTGAGATTGTAGGATATGACTGCTGTGCCCATCCATAGGCGAGCAAATCAGATGTCTCTTCAGGTGTCTGACCTTGGTGACTCTTGTCACATGAAGGGTTCTTAGGCAATGAGGTGGTGAGGGCTGAGTGAGGAGGCTAAGGTGAGAACTGTGAGAACTACAGAGAGAAGTTACTTTTTTTTGGATCTTGAGCAGCCACTAAAGGTGGAATAGTGCCTGGATTCAGCCTCTGCATCCTCATCTTCAACTGGAGGGAACCCTGGATATAGTTCTACTGAGCGCCAACAGCAGATGCTATAACTAGGCCCTTGGGTTGGTGCTTTTGCAGGCATCCACCCGTAGCCTTGGCTTGTGAGCCCTAGGAAACCTAGCAACGCAGTAGGAAGTGTTTAGGATCGGGCGACAGACTCAGAGATGTCCGGGGACCTGAAGAAGGGCACAGAGTGGGTCCTTGGCTTCTAAATCCTGTACAAAGGAGCCCTTGATTCTCTCTGTTGGAATTCCAAGGGCCTGCTAGTGATACTAGTCTGAGATTCCTTGCTGATAAGTCCTTGAGATCAATGGCCTTATCTAGTAGTTTCATAGCTGTGGACTCCAAGGGCTGGCATAGGGAGTGAGTTCACCCTAGGAGGTATATAAGTGGGGCAGTGGGAAAACACCCCCAGGGAGTTTGTTATAAAGCACATGGTGCCCAGTCAGACACAGGCTCTCTGAGATCCAGCTCAGCCTGGATTGGACCCCAGTTTTGTGGGTAGGGTCATACTTCTTCACCAGCACATATGAGGGTGTATGAACAACAGCTGTAGGTATGGCCAAGGTCTCTCTGGGTAGCCCAGACTGGCCTCTGCCTCCTGACTGCTAGGGTTATCGGTATGTAACACCACACTTCTACTGGGCGTTCTAAGTGGCTGGCTGCTCTCATCACTAGTCACTCAGCAGGTATATGCCACAGGCTGTCACCATGTTCTGTTGGAAGAAGGAGACAGACAGGCAGACTAGCATGCTGAGATCCTTCTGTCGTGATTTCTCATACATAGGCCCTACATATAGCTTCCATACACATGTCAGGACCCAGAGGGCTTTTGCGGGATAAACCCAGTCCGGGAGAAATTAACCTGCAGATTCAGGTTAGGAGAGCCAATGCTGGGGTCTTTAGCCTCCTTGGCGAAGACACAAAGGTCCTCGCTCACATTCCGCCCCAGCCTGGGAGGTGCAGCTTGGATCCCCATCTCCAAGGACTCGCAGACCTGCAGGGCTGGCACCTGTGCTCTGCTTCCAGCTTGAGTGGGCTTTGCGTTCACGCCTGACTCCCAAGGTAGATGAGAAATGAGATAATACAAATTAACAGGCATCCGGCAAATGCCTAGCCCAGTGCCAAGCACACGATTTAACCAGTGGGTCTCTGGGGTATACAGTGGAGTCCTGACCTTAGATGGTTCTCAGTGGTTCTCAGTTTTCATAATGTAAGTAGCCCTAGCGTCCCCCTTTTAGAAGACTGACAGTGTGCTACCACCCAACTCGGCTAGGAAAAGATTTGGATATCAGTCTTATAAAGTAACTTTTGACTGCTATTAGAACCCACAGCCAGCCCCTAGCAGAGCCAGGGAAATCCTATCACTGGATAACAACTGTTCTGTCAGCGTTGGTTTTTTTTTTTTTTTTTGGTTCTTTCTTTTCGGAGCTGGGGACCGAACCCAGGGCCTTGCGCTTCCTAGGTAAGCGCTCTACCACTGAGCTAAATCCCCAGCCCCATCAGCGTTGGTTTTTATGTCACGTAAGTTGCTGGTGTCAAAGGCTCTCGGGGCCAGCAGCCCTTGGGCATCCCTTCATATTTGTAACATGCATCTTTGACAGGGTGCCGCGCCATCAGGGTGAGCTAAGAGATCAGAACATTCTGGTACCTTCCTTTGCGCTGTTTTCTTCAGGTGAAGTGGACCTCAGGATGTGTGTCACAAGGAGCGAGCGCAGGTGAGAAGTGGGTTTAAGCAGGTGCCTAGCACGGGCTCAGAAATCAGTTCAGTCTTCTGTGACCCTTGCAGTCGGTTCAGAGATCCCTGGGGGAGGGGCTTGTCTGTAGGAGTTGAGTAGCTCAGGAAGTTGGGAGTCCTGGGGGTTGGGGGGAAGATGACAATCAACATGGTGAGTCAAGAGGTTTCTGGAAATCTCTTCCACTCTCCATCTTGGGCCCCTCATGGGACCTCTGAGATTTAGGCCAGAGAAGTCCTTTCTATTTCTATCTATCATTTATTTTTGAGACGGTTCCTTTGTTGCCATGTGGTCCTACTCCCGGATCAAGCATCCTTCTGCCTCCTCCCCCTGGTGGTGGGATTACAGGCTTGGGCCACCACGCCACTGATCAGGGCAAAGGACATCTGTCTTTGAGATCTGGATTTGCTTAATCGAAAAAGGGAACGCAGTGCTTACTGGTACTAACTTCCGTGGATGATAGTGAGGTTTTCCCATATCCTGGCAATACAGAAAGGCCCGGAAGACGCTCCAATTTTGTGACCATGCTTGGGCTCCTGAGAGTAGGATACCCTGGGGTTGTCTGTTTTGTCTTGGCATACGTTCCAGGATTCGGAGCTCTAGCTAAGCCACGTTGTCTGTGGCCTGCCACCTCCGGGGAATATAAAGCCCCTCAAGGTCCACAGTTCAGCCGACCACTTCCAAAGAGCTTCAGGGCCAGGCGCCGAAATGGGACCCTAGCCGTAGGTGGAGGCGATGGGGAGCATCCCGCAGGTGGCGGCGCTCAGCCGCAGCCAGGTGGGCGTGCCAGGCCCCGCCCCGCGCTCCGGTCTTGGGGAGGGTGGGACGAACGGAAGCCCCGCCTTCTCCGCGCGCTAGTTCGGAGCCGGTGCGGGAGCGGAGGCGCGCGGAGCCGGCAGGAGCACGCGGGAGCGCGGCCCCGCAGCGGCCCGGCCCGAGGGAGCAGCACGCAAGAGCAGAACGGCCTGGCGACCCCCGCCCCAGTCAGGACCCCGCCCCAGCGCGACGCGGCCCCTAGAGAAGACTCCTACCCCAGAGCGCGGCCTCGCCCGCCTCGCTCGCCCCGGTCCCCGGGCTGCGGGCATGGACAGCGCCCGCTCGCCCTGTGAGTATCGAGCCCTCCCGCTCGCCGCCTTTGTGTGCGCGCCGCGCCGCCGCAGCCCCCTCCCCGCGCGCCCCGGGCCCGCGTCCTTTGTGGAGCCGGCTCCTGTCCGGTGCTTCCCCTTACCCCGGGCCTCCCTGTCCCCTTCCCACCCGCCCGCGGGATAGCCTAACGGGGTCGCCTCTGTGCTGGCTTTGACCCTTTTTTCCAGCCTCCGGAGCCCTCTGTAGCTCCTCTGGGCCCTCAGGGACACCTAGCAGGTCGTCCCCTGTGGAGTCCCTGGGACAGCTTGAGACAGGCCATGTTCCCGGCTCGGGGCTGAGTGAGGCAGGGCATCCCCTTGCAATCCACGCCTCGGGAGCAGATCTGCAGCCCCTCTCCCCGGAGCCCGCAGAGGACCGCCCGGCAGGCCACTTCTGCGGTGGGGCTGGGCAGGGCGCGGGCCCAGAGGCGGCGCTGTCTCATCCCGCGGCCCAGGCAGGTGCGGCGGGGCTGGCGCTCACGCGGGGCCCGTGTGTCCTTGGCCCGCAGAGATGGACGGCGTTGGCGGCCGCCGAGACGCCCCCGGCGCGCTGATGGAGGCCGGGCGCGGCACGGGGTCGGCGGGCATGGCGGAGCCGCGAGCGAGGGCGGCGCGGCTCGGGCCCCAGCGCTTCCTGCGGCGCAGCGTGGTGGAGTCGGACCAGGAGGAGCCGCCGGGCCTGGAGGCGGCCGAGACGCCGAGCGCGCAGCCCCCACAGCCCCTGCAGCGCAGGGTGCTTCTACCTGCAAGACGCGCCGCCTCATCGCGGAGCGCGCCCGGGGCCGCCCCGCCGCGCCCGCGCCTGCCGCGCCCGCTGCGCCTCCTGGCTCCCCGAGTGCCCCCTCGGACCCTGGCCCGGAGCGAGCGGGCACGCAGGAGCCCAGCCCAGATCCCACCACCGCGTCAGCCGCAGCCGCCCCGGTCCCCGACGGCGGCCCGCGGCAGGAGGAGGCGCCCGCCCCAACCCAGGAGGACACTGGAGCTACCGAGGCAAAGCCGGAGCCCGGGCGCGCACGCAAGGATGAACCTGAGGAGGAGGAGGACGATGAGGACGACCTCAAGGCTGTGGCTACCTCTTTGGACGGCCGCTTCCTCAAGTTCGACATCGAGCTGGGCCGGGGCTCCTTCAAGACGGTCTACAAGGGGCTGGACACGGAGACCTGGGTGGAGGTAGCATGGTGTGAACTGCAGGTGAGCGCCGCTGCCCGCAGGTGGGCTGTCAGCATATGCGTCCTTGGGTGTGTCCTTGCTCCTATGCAGGGCTTTAGGCAGCCCTGGGGATGGTGGCTGGTATGTGTCACCATCTGTGTGGGTGTCCTGCAGGACATGTACGGTGTGTAATGGATAGCCTGTTGGTGCTGTTTCTGGACCTGTGCACAGGTTGAGGCTTGTCATCTTGGAGGTCAAGGCTGGGTATGTGCTGTACCCAACCGTGCCCACGGTGACATAGGTTCTGGAGTAGGCAGTGGATATCCGTTCTGTCAGCCCATGCTCCTGGTCCGTCCTCAGAACCCACTTTTATTGACTCAGTAGAGACCGGAGGGTAGTGAGAGAGAAGGCTGTCTCTGAGCCCTTTTCTAGGGGACTTGGAGGCTCCCAGCTGCCCTCAAATTAGCATTTTCCTTTGCCCTGCAAGATATAGGTGTGATAGCTGCAGATGCCTGCAAGGGTTTCCTGGGTCTCAGGAATGAAGCTTGGTGGGTCCTTGGGGCCCTGCGGGCCAAGGCCTAGAAGCTCTGTCAGCAGCTTCCTGGTGTCTAAGAGCCTGGTTTGTTCACACATTAGATGAGTGCGTGAAAGTCATGAAACAAACAAACAAAAAAAAATGCCTGTCTTTCTTCTTTCTCTCTCTCTCTACCTCTTCCCCACCCCCTTCTTCCTTCTACCTCTATCTCTGTTCTGTCTCTCTTTTTTTCCTTTCTTTTCTGGAAGAGAGGCTCAGCATGTATTTTTCATAACCTTGCCCTCACGTTAGCTGTGTCAGCCCTGGGCCTGAAGATTATATAAACCGCAACCCTAGCCGTCCTGGGGCCAGCCTTGGAAGAGGAGGCAGCTCCTGTCACAAGGGGTGTTTACAGGCCCTCCCTTACTGGGAGGGAGGGGCAGCTGTCAGGCAGGGGCCAACTGGGAGAGTGCTGGCTAGAGGTGTAAGCCTACTCCGTTGGCCTGTAAAGTTAGCTGGCCTTCCAGGGCTAATGCATCCTGGGCAAACCTGGGTGAGCTGGGTGCCAGGGCTGCTGTCCACTGCAGGATGCCTGCACTTTTGGCTCGGAAATGAGATTCAGGGGCTGTGTTCTCAGCACCCGCAGCGTGCTCGGCATGTGTGTACAAACTGCGCTCGTTTCAGAGGTGACCTATCAATCTGTTCTGAGACAAAGAGTTTCAAAGGGCTTGTCTCCATACTGCCCTTCGGTTCTGTCATGGAAATACAGCTTCACACGAGAGGGTCAGTGGTGTCTCTTGGAGACTTTCAGCAGGAGTTGAGTTTCCTTCCTCCTTCGCGGTTCCTATGAGGACCACCCCTTTCTTTTGCCTGGCATGTCCTAGAGCAGTGCCTCTCAACCTTCCTGATGCGGCAACCCTTTTAATACAGTTCCTCATGTTGTGGTGCCCCTCCTCCCCGCAGCCATAAAATTATTTTCATTGCTACTTTGTAACTGTAATTTTGCTACTGTTACGGATCATAATATAAATATCTGTGTTTTCCTGTAGTCTTAGGCAACCCCTCTGAGAGGGTCTTAGCCCACAGGTTGAGAACCACTATCCTAGACCTGGTACAGAGACAGCTTTGATTATGCAGAATGGGTGGGGATGGGGAGGGGCAAAGCGTGTGGCCCAGGATCCTGAAGTGTGCCCTGTGTCCCTGCTACCTGAAGAGGCACCCAGGAGAAAGGGGATGTATGTGAGTCTCGGTTCTGGAGAATGGCACGAATCTTGGCTCCCCACCTCCCTGCTCTTGCCAGATGACCAGCGTGGCTTTCTGAGCACCTGCTGGTACTGCTACTATGGAATGTCACTGAGTATAGAGGACAAAGCAGGGGTGCTACAGCAGGCCATATGTGAGAGACTTCCCCAGGCCAAGCCTGCCTATCTGGCTGAGGCACTGCAGAGGCTTGGAACTTGTTAATTCTCCTTTCCCTTTAAGGCAAGACAAGTCAGCCTGTCCTTGTTGTGGGCGGGGCAGCAGAGGGTGGAGCCTGGCCCCTGGCCAGGGGTCTTTGAATACTTGGCTCTAGGTAAAAATGGGGTAGCTTCTAGATTTTAGTGCCTTGCTTTAGTGTTGGGGGAGACTGGGATCCCCCAGTAGGTGAGGAAACTGCCTTCATATCTCCTTCAGGGAGAGGTGCAGTTAATGTTTGGCTTGGGCTACAATGCATTGCATGGTGTTATCTTCCTCTGTCTGGATCACCCTTGGAATGGATGGCTCACATGACAGGGGTCTGGGCCTGCTTAGAGCCCCCTGGGTGAGAGCCTCCACATCACAAGTCATGTCCATCATGGGAACACTGATTGACTGCCTGACACCATTCAGGAGATGGCAGACGCCTGACTGGGGGGGTGGGGCACAGGCTTGCTGTATAGAGCCATGGGAGAACCCACCCAGAGGCCCCTGTGTGGTGTCCTGGGTGGAGGAGATAGTGGGGCAGCAGGGATTCTGTAGGTACCCAGATCAGGGCCTAGGCTAGGAGAGGGGAGCCAGAGTCTTCGTCCTGGGTCAGGATGGGATCCCTGTTCGTCATATGCAGAGGACCCCATTGCAGTATAGGCTATAGAGCTCTTGGTTTTGGACCTAGGAGGGAGTCTTGTTTATCCACCTCTCTACATCTCCCGTGTTTCCAACTGCTGGGGAAAGCTCCTGAATTCTGGATGGCTTGGTGTAGGGAGGATCTGGAGGGACTTTGTTTTTCTCCTGAGGGAGGTTAGCCTCCAAAGGGCTTTGGTCTGTTTACTCAGGTGCCCACTAAGTGGCTGCTTCCTTTTTGCACCCTCAGTGGTGGGCCCAGTGTGGTCTCCACAGTGGTACACTGCTTGAAGTCTCTTTCCAGGGTTCTCTGCCAAGAGGCGAGCGGAATCAACACGGTCACAGGCCGGTAGTAGTTTAGAGGACACTGGGTTCCCTTTAGTGACTCTGTGTTGAAAGGGTTTGACAGGGAGAGTGGTATGTGCTCATTCCACATCAAGGACAGGGTGATGGCCCACCTTCTCAACTGTAGACATGCCAAGCTGGAACTTGAATTGTTTTTTTCTTTTATGGGGGTGGGGTGGTATTTGAAAATATTTCCCCCTGTCATCTATCCTCTGACTGCACTTTATTCCTACCAAAGGAGTGCTTTACAGTGGTAACAGAGGAAACAGAGCACCCCCACAATCCTTCTGTTCTCATCATTTCTCCCTGCTTTCAGGGGAGTTAGGGTCCCAGAGTCTCTGTGCCTCTGTCTGCTACAGAAGTTCTGATGTGTGCCGCTCTTGCAGGACAGGAACTTCTCCCTGGCGGGGCCCTGTGCCAGGCATGAGTCCATACACCTTGGAGAGGTACTCAGTCCTTGGTCCTTAGCTTGGGGACTGACTGGACCCTAGCAGAATGGTATGAGGCCTAAACCTTGTTTGCTAGAGACAGAGGAGACATGGGGTCAGGGTCCTCCAGTCACTAAGTGGGTCCTGCTGCTGCTGTGTTACGGGCAATAATGGTCTTCTAGAAGAGCTCCATGTTCCAACCTCGGGCTCCAGCCAGGTGCACTGTGTCCTCAGCTGCCAGTGCAGGGATCAGGTATCACCCAAGGGGTCATCTTGTGTGGCTTATGCCTTGGAAGACAACTCAAGACTTTTCCAAGGGTTCTGTCTGCCTTCATAGGATCTAAGTGAGGTGGAAGGCCCAGGCCCAGGGCCTGGAGAGCCCTAGGATCATGCTGTGATAACCTTGTGTAGGAAGCCTGGCTGCTACCTTATCCGCTCTCATCCCTGGCCCTGTGGTGTGGGGGCAGGCGGCAGTGAGCCATAGTCCCAGCAGGCAGTGGTGCTTGTAGGGAGAAGACACTCTGAGACAGCATGGCCTGATTCGGCTAGCAGTCACCTGGCCTTCTTCCTGTCTCCTTTTTGTTTTTTAATCCCCCGAGTGCCTAATTTTGTTCAAAGAGCCGTGATTGACAACTGGTCTGTGTTAGCGCGGAGCTCACCTCCTTCCTTCATGCAGCCTGACCGCAGTCTTGTCTTGTTTGGTGGGAAAGGTTGGCTCTGGCTGCCTGAATGGCCTCTGGGTATGGCTTTCCCATCAGGTGTAGAAATGTGGGCACCCACCCTTGGGCCCCTCCCTCCATCCCCACACTTGAGTGGTGACATGAGGTGTGTGTGGTGAGCTGTGTGGTCAGATATGGTGAGTAGCAGTTTAGGCTGTGGTTACCATTGCTGGGATGTGAGGAGTCCAGGCACCCGTAGAGGCAGGTGCTTCTACAGATGCATATAAAGCTGAGGGATGTTCTCAGAGGCCTGGGCCTTTGGAGGTGCCCAACTGAGTCTCATTCAAGGCCAGGTCTTCATGTGACGAAGGTGTGGCAGCTCTGTCTGTCTTCTCAGTCTCTGCTGAAGACCCATCTCACATGTAAGGGTAAAATGGCACATGTAGTTTATATGACCTTCTGTCCTTAACCTGATGTTTCTACAGCTCTGGGTACCCAGATACCTGTGAGGCAACTGGATCCTCCTCCATGGTGCCGGCCTGGAACTTTCCATGAGGATAGCCACATCCCTCTCCATGTTCTATCTGCATGGGTCCTACTGGGGGCATGTGCTGTGTACTCATACTCTTGATGTTCTGCATGCTAAACATGGAGAGTGGCCAGGTCATAAGACTGAGGCCCAGGCAACCTAAAGGTAGTTACTGGGATAGCAGACAGGCCATACGGTGACTCGCAGAGAGGCACCGAGGGCTGGAGGGGTTCAAGGTGATATCTGATTGGCTGGGCACTGAACTGGGATAAAGTCTGGGTAGGGTATGCTGCCTGGGAGGATTGGGCTGCTGATTGCAGGGTCAAGAGACATCTGAGGTCAGGGTGGCTTCTAAGCACTTGGTCACCTGAGGATTGGGCAGGCTTTGAGACTCCATGTTTCTAGAGTGACCGTGCTCATTGATTAGGTGGCCCTTTGTTGAGCCTGGCTCTTGGTTCCAGGCCTGGGAGCACCACGACAAACAGATCAGATCATGATCCCAGGGGACATGGAGAAGCATCAGCAGATCAGAGAATGGTGTGGTGGGAAGACTTGGGTACTTAGGAGTCTTGTGGGAGAGGGCCTGGCATCATTTGGACTGGACAAAGGCCCTGTCCAAGCTGTGTAAAGGCCCTGAGGTTGGAGTTAGAACAGCAGGTAGGAGTCCTTGTATGGATGGTGAGGCAACTTGATGGGCCTCAGGCACAGTCTGGGGGTGTGACCAGGACTTTTGTCTGGGGTGTTCTGAGCAGAGGAGAGGGCAAGAGTGCATGGCAGGGAACCAGCTAGGAGAGCAGGGTGGGGAGGAGGCTCAACTCTGGTGGACCCTACTGTGTTAAGAGAGTGTAGGATTTGAAGGTGGAGAAGGTGGGTATGGGCAGGGACTTGGGCCAGCAGGCACAGGACAGAGTTTTGCTGGCCGAACCTGCCTTTAGGAGCTTCAGGTGTAGAGGCGGCCATGGAGCGTGAAGTGGGTGGGGCTGGAGGTGTATGCCTGAGTTCCAGTAGAGGCCAGGCCAGAGGAGAGGTTCCTAGAGCCCCAGTCTTGCCCACTGGCTTTCCCTGGGTCAGGTGTGAGTTCTGTCCACCGAGTCATGCAGGTGAGGGCAAGTGTGTCCTCGCTTCAGGTGCTAAGTTACAGTAAGGAAGTTCCACAGCTTCTGTCGTCTGTCTCATCTCCTCCATTTTGCTAGCTGGCTATCCAAGGCAAGTTCACAGTCTGGGCAGGGCTGGCCCTCAGTGCGAGGCTGTGTTCGGCTTGTTCAGAACTTGGCTGTTCATCTTCCAGAAAGCTCAGTTTTTACTCCTGGCTCTTTTGTGCCCCGTGGGTGTCCCTTAGGGCTTGTGGCTTAGACCTGGCTTTGGGCCGAGGCTGCAAGGTGTCCAGTGTGAATGCTTGGGGCCCAGGTTACTGCAGTAATGGAGGAGAACTTGACCTGGTCCAGTGGAGGTTTAGGCTGCGTGTTTGGTCTCCTTTGTGGTCTACTCTGGACCAGCGGCTGTGTGTGGTGAAACCCTGGCGTCTTTTTGGCAGAGCTGATATGGATGCTTCAGCAAGTGCTACACTGAGTAGTGGTAGGAAGGAGATTTGAGGACAGAGAGCCAGGTCAGGTATGTCATCAAAGATTCTGGCCCTATGCACATGGCTAGTGTGTGTGTGTGTGTGTGTGTGTGTGTGTGTGTGTGTGTGTGTGTGTGTGTGTGTGTTCTGGCCAGTGGGTACCTTAGTGTTTTTTACCTTGGGATAGGGGGATGGTGCTGTCCCTCAGAGCACATGGATGGACCTGCAGTGGTCCTCTTCCTGCCTGCACTTGCTGCGGAGAGCAAGTTGATCCTCGCAGGGCTGAGCCCGGGGCTCTGGGCTGTGCCAGCCTCCCATCCAAGTTGCAGATAAGGGTCAGGGTGTGAAACACAGCAGCTGGAGCTTCGGAAGGCAAGTCAGGGCCTGGAGATGCCGCTAATACCCCAGGGTGAAGACTTCCGCCCAGTAGGCGGGGTGGCAGATAGCTGCAGATTTACCCCCTCCCCAGTGTTTTGAAGTCCAGTTTTGTTCCTGTTTCCCAGAGTATTGGATTACTTCTTCCAAGCCAGCTTCCATTAAATATATATCAGGGCTATGGAAAAGAATAAAAGAGAACTGATGGAGATAGCGTGGTGTTGGCAGAAGGGGAGACAGATGAAGAGAATGGAAGAGAGGGCCTGGAAGAAGACGCACACAAAGAGATGGTCGCTTTAATAAATGAGCGTTCAGCAGAGTCGTGTGAGGCCTTTCAACAAATGGTGCTGGGACAGGTGACCTTCCAATCCAGGCACGCAGCTCACGGCAGCGCTTGCTGACTGAGCGAGGCGCCAGGATCCATCTTAGGGCCTCGAAAAAGACACAACACACACAGTCAAGAAAGGGCACACACACTTCAGACCCGCGGCGAAGCACACAGGACCCAGAGTGCAAGTGCGTGCCCCCCTGACAAATCAGCCTGGAAAGGATCACGTCTAAGTCTAGAGTGCTTAGAAGCCAGGTGAAGACCAAGGGGCCCTTGGCTTTGGCAATAACTTTTTACATGCACCTCCTAAGGCACAGCCCATGCCATGTAACTGGCAAGCTGAGCTTCATTAAAATTAAAATCCTGTCTGTGAAAGACGCAATCAAGAGGATGAGGTGACCGTCCACAGACTGGAAGGAAATATTGACAAATACCTCTGATGAAGGAATCCAAAACACACAAAGAAATTTTCAGCAGTGAGAAAACGAGATTAAAAAAAAAAAAATACTGACATTCATAAAGTAGGCTAAAGGCCTAAATGGATACCTTGCCTGTCGGGATGTTTGTATGGCCATAAGCATGAGAAGAAGCATTCGTTACAGTGTTGCCAGGGAGATGCAAACTGAAGCCCCAGGGAGAGCACACTGAACACCCACTAAAATGGCCAAAGCCAGAGCAGCTCACAATACCATATGCTCATGAGGACATGGAGCAACTGGAAAGCTCCCTTATCACAACGGGGAGTGGCGTGTGGCCCCCGGCAGTCTTCCTCCTTAGTATTTACCCTATCACGAACCATCAGAAGTTACACACCCACGCTAAGGACCTGTGCGTGAATGTTGGTTTAGCAGCCTCATTTGTTCGTGTTGAAACGGAGAGGCACCGAAGCTACCCTTCCGTAGGTGAGTGGATTCTGTGGCACGTCCAGAGAATGCAGTACTCAGCACTAAAAAGAGCAGAGCTGTCAAGCCGTGAATGACAGGGAAGGATCTTAAATGCAGTGCGTAATGGAGAAACTGACCTATGATGAACACGCCACTCCGGGGCAGATGGGGCTGTGCTAAATGAACTGACAGCTGCTTTAAAGGGCAAAACCAGGGCTGGCAAGATGGCTCGGCAAGTTAAGGTATCCAAATGCAGAGAGAAAGAAGACTGACCCCTGACCTCTGACCTCTCAGTCAATAAATATAATTTAAAAAAAATAAATAAGTTCAACAACAAAAAAAGAGGGGCAAAGCCATGGAGGTAAAATAAAGATAAAGCAGGAATGGGTTGCAGCAGCAGACAGCCCAGGCCTTGGTTTTACAGACCTGGACATATCAGCTAGGATGACCATGGGCACGGGAAGGGAGGGGAGGGGCTTAGGTTTGATGAGAACTTCCTTGGGTGCTCAGACACATGGTAAGGCCATCCCTGTGAATGTCAGTGATGGCTACAGGTGGCTTTCCCTCATCTGAGGACACAGGCATATGGCCGAGGGAACTGTCAGCCTGGACTGTCGTGTCCAGAGAATCATGATATGTCTACTTTGTCTCGTTGCTTATACATGTGCACAGCTGTGGACATTTTCCAGCACAGGGAACTCCATCCTTCCGAAACCCTGAATGTCTCCACGAAACAGAGACTATGAAGAGCCCCACTCCATCTAAAAGTTCATCAAATGCAGCTGCCCGGTTGTGTTTTACCCTCCAGTATCCTGCACACTCACAGGGTGTGGCGGCTGTTAAGGCTCTCCTAACTTGTAGTTTCAGGGGTTGTGCCATACTGTGGTCCTGCCTTGCTCAGGGATGCTGTCCTGGTCCTGGGGAGATGTTTCCAGAGAGTGTAGCTCAGCTCTGCTCTGGGGAAGTAGGGAAGGGTATGCTGGCCCTTGGACCAGCAGGGCAGCCTTGAGTCATGGAATTCCTCAAGTAGCTGTGGCCATCACCCTGATGTTTAAGGGCCAGCTATGTCCTAGAAGCTCCTATGGCCAGGAACACTGTCCCCACCTGAGGGTGAAGGGGATCGGTGAGAGCCTCGGTGGTGTCTGGAGTCCTGGAGATTTTGCTCAGCGTGGCTCCCAGATTTTTCTCAGTGGGGAGCTCCTGGCCAGGCCTCAGTTTTACAGACCTGGACATAACAGCTAGGATGAACATGGTCACAGGGCAGGGAGGAAAGGGTTTGGGTTTGATGAGAACTTCCCTGGGTGTTAAGACACGTATGAACCCATCAGTCATGAAAAGTCTACTTTCAGAGATGAGAAAGGCTCGTCTGGAAGGATCCCACGAATGATCAGTTGGCAGAGTGGTGTCGAATGGCATGGCCCACGGTGTCTCTGTTGCTTGCGTGCCTTGCGTGTGTTGAAAGTGTGGCTATGGAAAGAGGCCTGGGAAATGCTGGGTCAACCAGGCATTGCTATTGCAGAACTTCTTGGAGTCTTTAAAATGCCAACTGCATTGTGAAGTGCTGGGGCGTTATGGGAGACTGGGGCATGACCCTGTCTTTCCACTCTCTGTGGGGCATCTGGTGGCCAGGGTGGGGAGGGACAACACTGGTGGAAGGTGGCTGGCGTTGGGGGTGTTCTCTCGATATTTTCCTGAATCTCTGCAAGTGTGGGTTGTCCTGCACACAAGTCAGCAGTGCTGTGGACGGCATGCGAAACTGTCTGTGGAAAGCTGGTCTCCACCCTGTGAGCCCTACCCATCTCAGGCCTGGGAGGGCCACCTCCCTTCACTGTCCTTGCCTTTCTCTTGGTGTGTATGCTTGTGAATGACTTGTGAAGACTTTCAACCGTGAGGCAGCTGGGGTGAGCCATGCCCAGGATCTGAACTCTAGAGATAGCCAATTAAGAACCCCAGAGGCAACTGACCAGAAGAAGCTCTTCAGTACTGGTAGGGGCGTAAGATATTTTTTCTTTCTCTTTAGCTCTCCTCATCCACGTTGACATCTGACCCTATTCCTATCTGTTGTCTCACAGCCAGGAAGGGCTGCCACAGCTCCAGGCAGCATAACCACACTTGAAGGCAGGAAGCAAATGCATAGTTGAGTAGACAGGAGCCTAGCAGCCTTTAAAAGCTAATCTGTATTTTAATTCTTGTTTTGTTTTTTTTTTGGTTTTTTTTTTTTCAAGACGTGCTCTCACCATGTAGCTCTGAGTGTCCTAGAACTCACTCTGTAGACTCAGAGATTCACCTACCTCTGCCTCCCAAGTGCTGGGATTAGAGGCCTGTGCCGCTCAGCTTGTATTTCAGTTCGTAAAGGAAAATGTTTATAGGTATCTTCTTTGATCTTTCAGGCTGTAAGATGATCTGTGACCCCTCATTGATGCAGGGGTGTCTGGGAAAGGCTTGATTCAGATAACTTTTTGATCTATTACCTGGGACTGAGTACCCTGGATGTCCAAGGTGGGAGAGCAGACAGTGGAGTAATTTCTTTCTCCTCAGAAGTGTTGGTGCTGTGCGTGCAAAGCCTTTGCCTGCCTGGGTCGGTCCCACCTGCCAGCTAGCCTGTCCGTTCTTATCCACACCTGGTCACTGTGGGCACCCCCAGGCCCTGAGGCTGCTCTCTCTCTCCTTCCGAATGTCCTGCTCTTTACCCACCATCTGGGCCCCATTACAGTGTTTGTCTCCTCCCAGCTGTCCGGTTTCCATTTCCCCCAAACTTTTAATTTTTGAAAATCTCTAGCTACTGGCAGAGTGGAGTTAGGAGCCGGGCACTCAGCCGCCGGCTCTCTGTCACTCCATTTGTGTGCATTTTATCTGACCCACTTTGGGTTCCTCCCTGAATACCTCGGCAAGCATCTCCTGACAGGAATAGGGACAGGTCCCCACAGAGCCTCTGCAGGGTCATGTCCAGGGCCCAGGTGGGTGGATCTCGTTGGATGCCTCTAGTGTGTAGCCTTGCGATTCCCACGATGGTTCTCTCTGCGTCCCCCGTTTGCACCTGGGGTCTAGTCAGTGAAGAGACGGGTGTAGTGTTTGCTTGTCACATCCATTTTAATATAAAACAGCGGTTCTCTACCTGTTGGTCACGACCCCTCTGCGAGGGTCAAACAACCCTTTCACGGGGGTCACCTAAGACCATCGGAAAACGTAGATAACTTACGCTACAATTCGTAACAGTAGCAAAATCACAGTTATGAAGTAGCAACGAAAATAATTTGATGGGTGGGGGCCGCCACAACCAGAATTGTTTTAAAGGGTCGCAGCATTAGGAAAGTTAAGAGCCACCCATCTAGAACAAACCTTACTGCTTTATCACCACCGGTTATCCTTTTGGTGTTGTCTCCCAAGGCTCCGCACAGTGGTGCGTACGGAACCTCTGCCTGGTGCTTCTGCCAGTGGGGTTGGACTGTGTGTCTCTGAAGCGGCTGCCACGGGGTGCTACACGTGCAGGTCACAGGGCTGGCCAAGTCACTGTCCCTGCGGAGACATGAGTACTTCTAGCCCAGAAATAGCCGTACCGACACTCACGGACGCCCTGTACTCTAGAGACTGAGCAGCTCCCAGCGGGGACTGCATCCATTTCTCCTTCTGAGGAAGAAGCAGAGGGATATCTGGGTGGTCCATCAGTCTTCCTGCAGGCACCTGCTCTGAGTCCAGGATTGCCATGAGGCCTGATGCCTCTGGGCGGTAGGCTGTGGCTGTTCCAGGGCCACTCGGTTCTAAGTTGACTTGGTGCTGCTAGGGACCCCGTAGCCTCCCTTCACTCTGAGCTCCTGGTTAGGAGGCCTGAATAAGAGCTCCACCTATCCCTGTCCACTGACTGCTGGTTGAACTCCTGTGACTTCCCGAGACCTCACAGGATGCCTGGCTGGCCTGAATTGGGGCAGAGTATGTCTGAGCTGTTCCTCTTCTGCCATCCCTGTACCTCTTCGTTTGGATGACACCCTAATAGAGGAGTGACTGTCAAGAGTGGCCGTCTCTAGGGGTGGGATATGGTATGGAGCCTACAACCTCTTTCCTTGTTAAATGGGACCGTTGTCTGATGTCATCTTCTTGGGAAATCTTTCAATGTCACACTCATTACATCTTCGCTGACATACGCAGAGAGGTCTCACCCACTGCCCAAAGCCACCTCCACCCACCCTAGTCCCACCTAAGATTGGTTGAACAATGTGGGCACAGGTCCATTATATTGTAAATTGCGCCTGGGCCAGCCCTACCTGTTATCCCCTTGCTGGGAGGCAGGGGTGGACAGAGACTTTGTTCAGTCCCTACCTCTGCCGGTCCAATTGGCCCAAACTTCTGTATCCTCCCAGGCTGGGCTTGAGGCTACTGTCTTTGTCTGAGCCTGAGACACTAGGAGAGTTTTCCTCCTATTCTGGGGTGTGGTCTCAGCCTGGGTGCTCCTCCCAGAAGGTGGCTAAAGTGTGGAGTTTGAGGTGGAGTACCTCCTAGCTGTCCTCATGCCTTTGGGGTCTCAATGCTTCTCCTGTTCTCTTGTCTGAGCCTGACTGTTTCACCCCCTGACCCCCTTTTGGCAGCGGGGTTTGTACTTCTGGAAGTCAGGAGGTATTATGGGGTGCCATTTCATCTTCACATCAGGAGATCATCCTGCCGGGCCAGTGAGCCACAAGCTTCAAACATCGCTTCAGACAGCCTAGGGTATGTCTTCTCCTTAGTAGTCCGTGTCATCAGAGGAGAGAATTTGACCTTTTAGAGGAAGTGTGGAAAACACAAGGCTGTGGAGGAGTAAGAAGGGACAGGGACATGTGTCCCTGTCCCCCTCACCCCTCGGGGGCAGGGAGTTTCAGAAGCCCTGTGATCCCCAAGCCTTTGGCACAATGTCAGGCGCTGGCCGAGCGCCACGGCAGACAGGTCATTGCTGACTGAGGTTGCTTTAGCCGCTGAGAGTGTGTTTGGTTAAGAAAGCATGCTGGGAACTTCTGTCTGCTGAGCCCAAGTGGGCACCTTGGTCTCCAGAGAGCCAAGGTCCACTTACACAGTGCTTGGAGGTGGGAAGAAAGTCCCCTTTCCCCTTACTGGCCTGCTATATTGGCCCAGTGGCTATGGCAGGTGCTGTATGTGGGCCTCAGCCCCAGGAGTGGAGATGATACTACATTTATAGGTAGCCTCATATGTGCAAAATGGAGAGGTATTTACTGAAACACCATCAGAGGTTTGGAATTTGTTCTGGATTTCTATACCACCTGCCCATCTTTGGTGGTGTTGGGGACAGGGGTGGTGGTGGCCCATAGCCTGTCCCTTCTGGGTTACTGGCTTTTGTAAGTTCAAGATGAAACCGAGTGATAGGAGCTGGGGCTTTAGTTCGGGTGACAGAGTATTTGGCTAGCGCGTAAGAAGTCCTGGGCTCAGTCCCGAGCGTGGACTAAACCAAACCGGGTGTGTTGTTGTGTGTACCTTTAATCCTAGCATTCAAGAAGTGGAAGTAGGTGGATTCAAGGTCATTCCTGGCTGCATGGTGACGATGAGGCCAACCTAGGATACACAAGACCTTGCGGGCACCCCTGTCCCTAGAGTAGTGCCTTAGGGTGGTCTTTGTGAGAAGAGAAGGGACGTCTGTAGGAGCGAGCGCTGCAGGAAACTTGGGGGGAGGTTCTCCCTTTGAGTGCTCTCTGCAGGCCTCTTATACCCTTGCCACTTCCTTTGTGTGGCAGAACTCATGGGAGCCGGGCCAGAGTACCTGCCCAGCTGGCTGATAGCCCTGGGTACCTTCTCCTGATGATTAGGGCGTAAGCCCCAGGTGAGATGTTGGCTGAGGCCCTGATCCAGCATCCTGCTGGAGTCTCCCCCTTTCCCTCCCAGTGGCTGCTTGCACCTCTGTGTCTACTGCCCCCTCCCCCTTCCCCAGCTCTGTCTCCTCTGGCCCCAGGAAGAGCCTGTGAGGTTCACTTCTGGCCTGTCTGAAATGGCCTGTCAGCCTCTGTAAATATTTGATGACCGCAGTGATAGAAAGACAAAGACCTACTCTGTTCCCTGCCGGGGAGCGAGATGGTGACATTGGAACGTTCCAGCCTCTCTGGCTGCTTCCCTGATGGCTTGTGGATGGTTTTCAGGCAGGTTCTTTGTGTCTATTCAACCCAGGCCAGAGCAGAGCCCCTCTGCCTGCCAGGGAGAACAGTGGCCGCTGCCAGCTTCCCACCTGGAGTGCTTACTGGGTGGTGAGGGTCTGGGCCTGGCTTAGGGTCTCATCCTTCGGGCTTCCTAACCCTGGCCACTGGGCCAGGTTTAGGAAGAAATCCTGACCGGAGTACAGCACAGGCTCTCGGCCATATGCAGGCCCCGGTGCTTTGCTCCATGGCTTGTTTGGGTCTCCTGTATGGCTGTGAGCATAGACAGCCCTGCTGGGTCACATGTGTCCCCTCGCATGTATATATCCTCTGCTTAGCTTGCTTGGGAACAGTCGTGCCTTCGGGGCGCTTCTGTAGGAATGAGGAGCTCTTTGGGGAAGCTTTATGGAGGGGCCACCTGTCCCATGGACCCAGGGGATACTATGACTTTAGGAGGAGCAGGAACTACTTGGGGGCCCTGGGGCTCTGCTATGGAGGGTGAACATTTGCACGGCTGACGACCTTTAGACAAAGGCCTTTGCATGTTTTCTCTCATGTGCGGGTGGGGCCGTGGCAGGCTTCCTGGTGGAGACCGAATCACGAGGGTCAAAGCCATGATTGTGAATGGTCACTGCAGCCCACATGCCCTGCTGGCTTAGCAGGAAGGCTTTCTGGGGTTTGGGGAACATCAAGATGCATGCACGGTGTTCTTGGCAGGCACTCACAGTTGGGAGGGGGTGCTGCAGTTCTACAGGCTCAGTGGTGTTGGGGCTCATGGTGGGGACAGCTCTGGGCTGGTCTGCCTTTGTGGGGTTCCTGTGGGAACTGTGCCCTTGTCACCAAGAACCATGCTGATGGCATTTGTCAGATGTGCAGGCTGGTGTTCAAATGGCAACTGTCAGGGCCATATCCTGGAGCATAGTACTAGTGTGGAGGCTGAGGCTTGAGTCTCTCCAAGCCTGGTCATAGGGCATCAGTACCCCTGACGGACAGGCGGATACAGGGCTTCCATCTGACTTAGATGGGAAGCCTAGAGGTGTCCTTTGAGGACTCAGGGTGCCACATAAATGTATGGGAAGTCCTGTTCGCCCAGCTCTAGGGGCCTGGCACAGGGAAGCCACAAGAGCAAGGCAACCTTCCAGAAGGCAGGCACCTTCCCTGAGCCTTGGACCTGAGTGTAGCAGAGAAGAGGACAATGGCTGTGGTGTGTGCTCTATGACATGGGCTGGGAGGCTTTGTCTCCTGTTCTAATGGGGCACCACATCAGGCCCAGAGAGCGCCCCCAGGAGGGCATGGTATACGTCGGGTACGTCTGGCCAGTGTGGCAGGGCTGCAGGGCTAAGGTGGGCTTAGCCTACTGTCCCCGGTTCTCTCAGGGCTACAGAGCTGTGTCCTGCCTTAGGCTGAGGTCTACTCAGAGCAGGTCAGGACAGGTTAGGCCAGGCTTGGTGGGTAGGGGAACAGGGCCATCTGAGGGAAGCCTGACCTGAAGTGTGATGACAGGTCATTGTTCCGGTCCCTCATCCCCAGATCCTGTCTCCCTCCTGCACTTGGCCATCAGATACAGTGCTGAGAAATTCCCTGTAGCTCCATTAGCGGGTCATTTATAGCAGTGTCTAGGGAATAGGTAGGAGCTGTGGCTGAGGTGGGTCTGTGGGAACCACCATTTCCAGGGACAGGGGTGTCTCAGTATGTTGTATAGGCTGTACCTTTCAGTCTCACTGGGGCTCAGGGGGAGGGGCAGCTGTGATGAAGACGGGGTGGACTCAACCCCATGTCAGAAGACCTAATGACTGTGATGGACTAAGGCTATCATTTGGGTTCTGCCTAGAATAGTACTGTTGTCACTTGGAGAGACTGCCTGAGGGCTAGCCTTCTCTACCCCCTATTCTCCAGCTTCCATTCCATATAGTGTCCTCTCTGGCCGCTTCGGCTATGGAATCCAGGCCTCTCCCACGCCTGTCAACCCTCCTGGCTGTCCCTCTATTTCCCCAACTGCTCTGGCCAGCCCTTCTCCGTCCCTCTGTAGTCTCCTCTCTGTTCCTCTGGCCCTCCCTGCGGCCTGTCTGGAGCCTGGTCTCCATAGCAACAGTTGCTGCTGTGGAAGCTGGCGCCCGCTGAGTCTCATCCCGTGGGGAGGTATTTTTGGCACTGCTGAGGGATTTTATTTTATCTTTGGTGTTGACTTTTGGTGGCACAGAGCTGGGGCAGTACTGGAGAGGCTTTGACTCGGGGACACCTGGTCCTCAGGCCCTTTCCTGGCACCTGCGAAATCCTGGCTCCAAGGCTGATATGGGTTTATTTTGGAGAGCAGGTCTTAGGCCACAGATTAGCCAGAGGAGCTGGGCAGCACTAGAAATGGATGTGTATTGGTGAACAGGGGTACCGAGTGATTCTGAGCCCTGGAGCGACAGCAGCCTTGGCTGAGTGGTGTTGGGGTCACGGTGGGGGCAGCTCATGGTAGGACCCATGAGGACACAGTGCTGCAAAGAATGATATTTTCATGGAAGGCTGGTCTCAGAGCTGCTCTGAAGCCTCTCTGCTCTTTGGCAGGCCCCCATGGTCGGTATGAGCTATATGGTGGTGGTTTTTGTCCCCTACCAAGAGGTCATTTCTGCAAGTCAGGGCTGCTACGTTGAGATTGTGGAATTGGGAGTTTAGACCAAGAAGAGAATAATGTCATGTGATACCTTTGAGCCACCAGCAAGTGACTGTGTGTGGGCCAAGGGACCTGGAGGTCCAGGGCAAGGCGGCACCAGATTGGTTCCTTTCCTCCTTCGAGACGTTAGTGACATGGGCTGCCCAGCTCTGACTCTTGGTGTGCCATGAGATTGATGGTCTTGCAGCTGATAGGGATAGCTGAGGTGTGTCCCACAAGGTACTGGGTGGTTGCAAGCCTGTCCGCCCTGAGAAGTGGTCCCTATCATGGTCCTGTGCTGCTATGCCCTGTGGGTGAGCTCCTGGCTGGAAGACAGACAAAAGGGACCATGCCTCCTGGAGAGAGATGAAGAGTTCCTATTAGGGCCTCACTTTGCCTTCCTCTCCCTCTTCTCCCTGGGAGATGTATGTGGCGTCAGCTGACTGTTGTAGAAGTGGGGAGGAAAGAACTGTGCATCCCAGGGTAGGAATGTGGGTGGGGGCTGTAGGGAGCTGTGTTGTAGCTGTCAGACCTAGGAAAGATGAGGCCAAATCAGTCTTTGCCAGACCCTCCCTAGACCTGAGAGGTTCTCCATATGTGGAGAGCCTAGCCACACGGGGAACTGAGGGCCCGGGCAGCGAGGTACTACTACCCAGGGCAGCGTCAGTCAGATGAGAAAATGCAAGTGCCTCTGCTTACAGCGTGGTGGGCTCAGCCTGTCTCTGCCTGCCGTTCCTCCGTAGGGAAGGGATCCTCAGCTGAGCACCCTCAGGGGGCCATGTCTCCTGCCTTTCACACCCCAGTCAGTGTGAAACAGGTGTCCAGCCTATGCTCCTGGCTGGTGAGGCCAGCCCCTCCTTTCCAGCTCCTCCAGGAGTATCCTGGCAGGTGGCGGAAACTTAGGGACAGGCAGTCACGCTTCGCAGAAATGGCAGTTCTCTCTCCAGTGAGTCTATCGGTGCAAACCCGAAGCCATTTATAGAGCAGATGCCGAAGGGAGCACTTGAGGAATTAAACTCCATGGTAACCTTGCCGTGGAAATGAAAATAGTCTCGCTGTAAACAGCCCGCTGCTGCCTGGGTCATGGCCCCAGGTCCGCTGGAGGACGCTTGCTCTCCATGCTCACCAGCGGCTGTCTTAGCTTTCACTAAGCTCTGCAGATGGTGGAGCCGTGAGGGAGGAGCCTCCTGCATTCAGGGAAGCTCAGCGGTGGCTTCAGTTTTATGTGTCAAGCCTGCATTGCACCTTCGTGCCTGCTCCCTGCCTCCCCATCCAGGGGCATCATGAGGGTCCCACGACCCCCTTTCAGTTCTCTGCTGGGTCCTCCTGGGGATCTGGTTCCTTCTGCTACTTGTAACACTGCAGGGACAGTTCCCAGGCAAGACACAGAACAGCATGGTGCCTGACAGCTTCTTCCCTCATGAGCCTGGAGCTGATGGTCCCAGGTGAGTGAATGCTTTGGCTGTGTCTTACGTCTTTGTCCCAGCACCCATTGCCCGGATGGGCAGTTTTCTCCTGCAAGTGGCGTGTGTGTGTGTGTGTGTGTGTGTGTGTGTGTGTGTGTGTGTGCGCTAACATTACACGACACTATAATTTTCTGAAAAATACTTTTGAAGAAACAGTAGAAGAGATGTATCCTCACTGTCAAAAGCGAGGACTTCTCTCATGCGTCTGGTTCCTCTCCCTGTTGTGTGTGCTCTCTGTGTTCTTATTCCTACATTTGGTGAGCTGTTCCCACTCACTGAGCCTTCAATGGTTGTGGTTCTAGAGGAGCCTGGTGCTGGGGTACAACATCCTGAGCTTTCCAGCCTCATTTACCCAAGGCTGCCGCAGCCTGACCGAGAAATGTAGCCCCTTGGAAATAGCTTTTGTCTTAACAGTGGTCTCCAGAGAAAAGCTTCTAGAGACCTGACAGGTGTGTGTCGACCTCTTATCTGGGGAGGGTGGCCGTGAGGCCGGGTCTGTCTCAGGTGGATGGAACTGAGCAGCTGTAGGACGTGCATTCGTTACCCAAATTGTGTTTACCCCACAGTGGCGTTTGAACCTGGGCCTGGGTCAGGACGTGCTAGTCCTCATGCCCATTGCCCACTTGGAATGTGGACAGGATGATGACCCAGCTGAACCCCACTGTCCTTTGCTGCCAGTGGCCTGGGGAATATGGTGGGTCATGGTGGCCTCAGGGCCAACTTTGGGCTTCTCTCTCTGGAAGCAGACTCTGTGGTCAGCTCCAAGCCTTGGAGACCTCAGTTGAGAAGAGCCTGGGGTCCTCTTGGTCTTGATTTGTTCCTACCAACGGGCTGTGCTTAGGTCAAGGGACAACTTGCATTGTGGCAGAAAGGGAGCCCTTGTGTCCAACCACAAGGTCTGGGCAGTGTGGCGTCCCGTTGGGTCCCCCAGGTGAAGGTGGGATGGAGTGAATGCCTATCTTACCAGTTCTTTAACATTTTTAAAATTGCATTCATCTATCTTTTTAATTCATTTATTTTGTGACTGCGTGTGTATGTGCACGTGCCACGGCATACGTACAGTGGTCAGAGGACAATTTGCAGGAGTTGATTATAGATCTCGGGGACGGAACTCAAGTCATCAAGCTTGGCAGCAAGAGACTTTACCTGCTAAGCCATTTCTCCAGTTCCTCTTTCTACCAAATCTTACCGAAGAGTTGATTTTACCACAAAGGGGAAGCCATAGTTTTGATTGAGGAGGTGGTGATGTAATCTGATGTGTGGTGTGTAGCCCAGGATTGCACCCAGACATGTGCTGTTGCATGTTGCATGACATGAAATGTGTTGTGATGTCACGTATCGTGGAAGCATGTGGCGTGCTGTGTTTCGTCAAGCTTCTTAAATGGGGTAGTGGCCTCGTGGAGAGTCATGCGGCTGAATCTAGGACTGGGAAAATCTGGCAACAAGAAAAGGTTTCTGAACATGAAGTGACAAAAAAAAAAAAAAAAAAATCAATCCAAAGCCAAACGTGTGAGGTGTCCCAGGTGTTTCTGGCAGCCCTCACCGGTGTCTGAGCATGCCTCCGTACTGGGAAACACCATGCTTGAAATCCCTGGGTTCAGAACTGTGGTCATGAGCTGCAGTGCCTTTCCTGTGGTACTAAGTCTTTCACTCTCACAGGGACATAGTGTAGCTCAGGCTACAGGAGACCCTGCCACACGGGAAAACAAACCAAAACAAGCAAATAAAAAATTGCTGTTTGAGTTACTGACATGGGTTTCACAAAAACTGTCCAATGAATTTTGGCTTCAGAATGGGATAGAATTTATAACTGTTTCTGGAAGGGCTTGAAACACACTTCTGCCGCACTGCACTTCAGATTTATGTGAACTGAAACTGAGTCATTGAATGAAGAAACACTGAGTGAATGAGGCAGTGAAGAGCAAGGCATGATGGGAGAAAGAATGGGCAAGATGGGTGACCGAATGGCAAAGAAGTAGCTGAGAATGTAGATGAAGAATGAGGAAGGCATGACTGAATGAACAGATGAACTGAATAATGATGGACGGGAAATATGCAAGACAAAATGAATGAATGAATGAATGAATGAATGGGTAGATGAATGAATGGGTAGATGAATAAGTGAATGTAGGAAATGAATGTGTAGTAAATAAATGGTGAATGAACAAATCCATGGCAAATGAATGGCAGGTGAGTGAGTGAATGAATGAATGAATGGGTAGAGGAATAAGTGAATGTAGGGAATGAATACATAGTAAATGAATGAGTAACTGACTAGTGAATGAGTGGGTGACTGAGAATAAGAAAGCAAGTGGGCGGGGACTGAGAGACACGTGGAGCCTAGCCCCCTCCCTAACCTCAGGCAAACACGAAACAAGGAAGATTTAAGAGTCAGCACCTAGACCCCAGCACCTCCTCCCCTTGGAATTTCCCAAAGCCTGCAAGTGAAAGTTCTAGAACACTAGGCCGCTGTACAGGCCGGAGCTTGCTACCATCCTGCATCCCAAGTTCTATTCTACACACACAACTCACACCTCATGGCCTAGGCCACACACCAGGGCTTCTTCACCATTTCTTCGTGAGAAATTGTTATGTGACTCCCGGAATGTAGACTTATAGGTCTATAGAGCTAAGATTACATTTACTGAAAATAAGCCATGAACACTGTATTTGGAAGCAGTTAGTTGGAGGACAGGGAGATGGCCCAGTTGATTGAGTAGCTGCAGTACCAGTGCTGGAGCTCGTGACAAGCAACCCCCAGAGCTCGCTGGCCAGCCTACCCCAATCGGTTAGCCCAAGGCTCAGTGAGTGGCCTTCTCTCAAGAAATACGGTGGAGAGTGACTGAGAAAGACTCCTGATGTGAACCTCTGGCTTCCACACACACACGCACACGTAGCTGCACAAACTGTATGCTATACGTACATACAACACACAGATCCAAATTCTATATATATACTATATGTAGTATATATGTATATATGTATATGAGCAAATTTTCATACTAACTAGATGGGTGCTTATTTATTTTCACACACAGAATTAAGTACTGGCTGGATATTAAATGAAAGGGATGGAGTGTCTTTGGCACTTTCCATAGTTGATATTTTGATTTATAATAAGTGCTGAGCCAGCCAAAGAACAAACATGGGCTGGGACAAGGCTCAGTCTCCTTGGCTGCCTTGTCTGGCCTTAGGGGGACAAGATGCACCTAATCTGGCAGACTTGAAGCACTGGGGGTGGGGGCCCCACCTTTCTCCGAGGAGAAGGGGAGGGGAGATGGAAGGAGGAACTCTCAAAGGGGGCACCAGGAGGTGAAGCAGCATTTGGATAGTAATTAATTAATTAATTAAGTAAGTAATTAAGTAATTAAAAAGTCAGTGCTGAAAATGCCAGTTCATGTAAATCCATAGTGCAGCACGGCAGAAGTGTGTTTCAAGCCCTTCCAGAAACGGTTATAAATTCTATCCCATTCTGAAGCCAAAATTCATTGGTTTTTTGTTTTGGTTTTTTTTTTTTTTTGTTGTTCTTTTTTTCGGAGCTGGGACAGTTTTTGAGAAACTCATGTCAGTAACTCAAACAGCAATTTTTTATTTGCTTGTTTTGGTTTGTTTTCCCGTGTGGCAGGGTCTCCTGTAGCCTGAGCTACACTATGTCCCTGTGAGAGTGAAGGACTTAGCACCACAGGAAAGGCACTGCAGCTCATGACCGCAGTTCCAAACCCAGGGATTTCAGTTGTGAGAGACACCCCAAGACCTTTTAGGGGATGAGGAAATGGAGAGCTCTTGTCCTCTTCTTCCTGGACTCATATAAGCTTCAGTGAAGTCAACAACTAGGATGGGGAAAGTCCATTCATTCATTCATTCATTCATTCAATCACTCGTTGGGTTTGGTGTGACTTTCCTGTCTATTGGGTCTCAGTGATTGAGAATGTGAGTCCACCAGCAGTAGCACCAGGTCCCAGAGAGACAAGCCTGTGCTGACAATGTGGACACTGTGCCCTGTGTGTATGGCTGCTGTCTTGTCCTTTACACCTGCTGCTGATGGCCCCTGGCAGTGATATTCCAGTCAGGGTCCTTCAGGCCTCTGAGAGTGAGGTGGACCCAGGGCTCTGGACTGTCTCATATGCACATGTGGTATAGACACCTGAGGCGTTTGCGGGAGCTCAGGTTGTGACTTGATACTTGCAGTTGTCGAGTTTGCCTGAATCTAGTTTCCTAAGGTGGGACCAGCATCTGCTTGCCTGAGGGAGCAGGGCTGAAACTTGAGGGCAGAGGTCCTATCTGCAGGTCACTTGTGGGCCCAGGGCATTCATACTTGTCCCATCATGCTTCAGTAACTGATAAAGTACGAGAGACATAGAGACACGGGGGAAGGGACATTTGAGGGAGAGAGATCCCCAAACCAAGATCTTTCCAACATGCAGTCACAGCATGTTTAGCTCGAAGATGACAGGATGTAGAATGTCCTGGCTGAAGGAGGAACAGCATCTTGCAGAGCCTCAGATCCGGTTGGAGGTAGAGTGGGAGGTCTGTCTTCACCCAGGTACCGGCCTCCTTCCAGGAAGGGACGTTAGTGGAGCACAGCTCTGTATCACATGTGCAGTTACTCTGCATCTCGAGGAGGGAACCATGCACTAACTTTCCAGGGACGGCTGGAGCAGCCGTGGGCAAGCTCTGGGGAAGGCTAGTGCTAAAGCTGGGCACTTTAGGACAGCAGGGTAATCGGCATGGTGGCTCTGTGAGGTGGTGCCGGTTTCATCCACCGTCTCTCCTCATTCATCGTGTCTGGGCCATTCGGGGGTCATTATTTCATGCACATGCTTGCATCAGCGATCTTCTCGGCCGTTTCAGCTTCACAGGCGTGGCTGCCCTTTAATTAAATGAGCAGCTCTTCGGGCTCTGGGCTCTGGGCTCTGGGCTCTGGGCTCTGGGCTCTGGGCAGGTTTGAGTTTGCACTTACTTTGTTGTCATTGAGTTTTCCTTCCTTCCTTCCTTCCTTCCTTCCTTCCTTCCTTCCTTCCTTCCTTCTTTTCCTTCCTTCCTTCTTTCCTTCCTTCCTTCCTTCCTCCCCCCTCCCTCCCTCCCTCCTTTCTTTCTCTCTCTTTATCTTTCTTTTCCCAGCTATACTAGAAAAGGCTTGGCATAAACTCATACTTTCTGGATACCTCCCAGGCAACACAAGCATTGTATGACTGCTCTAGTCTGTCTTCTTTTTTTTAATATTATTAGGTAATTTACTCTCCTACCTGTTTTTTATGTTTTTAATGTGTGCACATACAAGTGTGTGCACATATGTGTACATTCGTGTGGAAGCCAGAAGTCAAACTTGGGCCTCACTCCTGCATTCCTCAGGAGTCATCTTGTATGTGTGCGTGTGTGCGTGTGTGTGTGTGTGTGTGTGTGTGCGTGCGTGCGTGCACACGTGCGTGCATGTGTGATGTGTTGTGCCTACATTCAGAGGCCAGAGGAGGATGTATGGTATTCCTCTCTGTTTCTCTCTTTCTTATTCCCTTCAGACAGTGTCTCTCAGCCTAGAGCTAGGCTGGCAGCCAGTAAACCTTAGTGATCTTCCTGCATTTGCCCTTCATAGCGCTGGATCCAAGCACGTGCGTGGTCACACGTGGCTTCTTCACACAGGTACTGGGGATCCAAACTCAGCTCCACAAGCTTGAGTACCAAGTACTCTCACCTGCGGAGCCACCTCCCCACCCACATCTTATTTTTTTATGTCAGAGAGTCTCTTCTCAGCCCAGAGCTTGCCATAGGCTAGGGGGCCACAGACCCTGAGAGATCCCCCTGTCTCCGCCTCCCCACCGTCCGAGAGGTGCCAAGTGTCTACTCGCCTGACTTTTAAATTTTACATGATTCCTGCTCTGTTTGTTCTTTGACAGTTTCATGCACATACATTACACATCCTTATCGCCCTTGTCACGCCCTCCTCCCTGCCAGCCCCATCCCAGATTTGTGACTTGTTATTTCACCTGGATTTTTGTGATAGAACTGAGGACCTCCTACTCACACTTACCAACTAAGCCACCCCTCGTCCTGCAGCTGTGCACATCTGTCTTGTGTCTCAGGTGACATTACTGTCCTCTTGGGCAGTCAGTACTAGTTGCGTGTGACTAATGTGTTTATTCTTTCCTTTGCTCTCTAATCTTTCCTGCGGTCCCAGCTGTGACAGTTTGTCCTTTACCTGAAGGTCTCTCCTTTGTATTCCCTTCAGTGTCTGTTTGTCAGGAACATCTGTGTCTAAAACATCTTTTATTCTTGAGGGTTTATTTCCTGGTTTTTATGATCTCGGGTTGACCGTTGCCCTTTCTTCAACCCTCTGCGGACCGTTTTTAATGGTTTCCATTGAGGCCAGCTGCCCCTCTTCTGGTGGCTCCTTTGAAGGTAGTAAATACCTTGCCTCCCAACCTATTTGCTATTTAAAGCAAAACATTTAAAATAATGTGCATATGTGTGTGTGTGTTGTGCACGAGAGTGCAGGCGGCTGCCGTGAGCGAAAGAGGTTCCAGCTCCTTGGAGCTGTGAACCACTTGACCTGGATGCTGGGAACTGAGAGTTCTTTGCAGGGGAGCAGCACGTACCCCTCCTCCCTTCTGTTTTAAGATTACCTTTATGTGTCTGAGATTTTTAATTCTAAATATATTGTGCTCAGGTATAATATTCTTTTATTTAGTCTGCTTGGGGCTTATGCTTTTTTTTTAATCTACGGATTTTTTTTTAATTGGAGAGCATTGATTTTTACATATTTCTTTGGTTCCACTCTTTATGCTTTCTACTCCCAGAAACTCATCTACGAGTGGGCTGGACATTTCTTACTGTCCTCTGTGTTTGCTGTTTTTTCTCTGTCCAGATTTCAACCTATGTATTTTCCTTTGCTTATGTTTGTATGTGGTGTGTGCATATGTGTATGCAGGTTCATGTTTGTGCATGCATGTGTGGAAACCCGAGTTAATGCTAGATTACACGTCTTCCTTGATTATTCTCTGCCATATATAGTGCCTCTGGGTTTCTCATTGAATCCAGAATTCTCTGTTTTAGCTAAGTCTGGTGGCTTAGTTAAGGTTTCTATTGCTGTGAAGAGAAAACATGACCGCGGCAACTCTTATAAAGGAAAACATGTAATTGGGGCTGGCTTACAGTTCAGCGGTTCAGTCTATTATCATCAAGGCAGGAAGTATGGCAGCATGCAGGCAGACATGGTATTGGGGAAGTAGCTGAGAGTTCTACATCTGGGTCCCCAGGTAGCAGGCAGAGAGAGACGCTGGGCCTGGCTTGAGCATCTGAGACCTGAAAGCCCGCCCCTAGTGACATACTTTCTCCAACAAGGCCACACCTCCTGTTGGTGCCACTCCCTATGGAGTCTGTGGGAGTAATTTTTATCCAAACCACCACATCTGGATAGCCAGCTTGCTCTGGGGTGGGGGGGGGGTCCCCAGTCTCTGTTTCTCACACTCTGGGATTACAGGCAGGTGATCATGCCCACCGATTTTTACATGGATTCTAGAGAATCCAAACTCTGGTCTTTATACTTGTGAAGCCAGCACTTTACCCACTGAACTGAATCGCCTCTGCCCTGATCTTGTATTTTCTGTGGCTCGCCTTCCAGTCTGCTAGATCTACCCTCATCTGTGTCTACGTCAAACCTATACATTAAGTTCCTCATCTCGGTTGTTAGCTCTAGATCTTTATATTCTTATGCTGCAGGTCTTAGTGCTGATGAAATGATTCATCTTCTATTCTCTTTGGCCACACTAATCTCATATATACATACATATACGCATTCACACGCGCTCAAGCCCACGCACGCGTGCTCACCGTGGTGTATAGCAGTGCCTGGGGAGGCCAGATGAGGGCATTGGATGTCTTGGAACTGTAATTAAAGATGGTTGTGAGCCACTGTGTGGGTGCTGGGAATCAAAGTCCAGTTGTCTGAAGGAGCAGCCTGAGCTCCTAACTACTGAGCCATCCTTCCAGCCCCTAATGTGGTTCTTTTACAGTCTGTATCCAATATTCAGGATTGTTACTATTGTGTATTTTTCTCATTCTTGCCAGTTGTTCCTCTGGACATGTTATTGATGTGTTTAAAAATCAAGGATCTCTTTGAAGTCTTGCTTCCACCTCCAGAGTGCTGGAATTGCTAAACTGTCCCTCCAGGCCTGGCTGATTTTCTCAGAGATTTCCTTTTGCCTCTCAGGGCAGTTAGAATAAAGCCCATGTCTCTACCACTCTGCCAGCATCTTAGGACTGTGTCTGGCTGAGAGGGCCACCCTGGATGTTCATGCTCAAAAGCATGGCTACTCAGACATCCAGCGTGAAGCTATTCCCTGGTCTTGAGCCCTTGCAGCCTGACCTCCAAAGCCATTATAGACATTGGTGGGAATCATTCAGACCATTTAGGGACTTGCGAGAGGGGAGAGAATGTAGCACAGTTAACTTCAATTTGGGGATATTAATGAGCAAAGCTGGTTAAACTTTGTGTATTTATTACCTTGGATGCATACATAGGTAAAATAGGTCTATGAATCAAATATAATAATTTATAAAGAAATCTATTTTAAAATAAATTGTCGGTATACCTATGATTTTTGCCATTCGTCAAAGACAAAATCAAATTTACACACTCATGAGAAAGATGTGCTTGTTTATTTTTACATAAATAATTAAATCTTGGTGAATATTTGATACTGCTGGACCCAGAGCGCTTCAGCGCTCCCAGACTTGATCGATATTATGACTTTATAATTGTCAATACTGAGAACACTATTCACAGAAATATGTAGTACAAAATTGTAGAAATGTGTCTATGGCCTTTGCAGAATCGTTAGAAATTCTATCTTAGCCCCAGCTAGAATTCAGTGAATGATACTAAGTTTAGTTTTATTGTTTCTCTTTCTTTGTGAAATTATAGCATAGTTGCATCATTTCCCCCTTCTCTTTCTTTCCTTCAAATTCTCCTGATGGAATAATCAACTAATTAATAAATTCTTGCTGGCAGGTTTGCTACCCGCCTCAGTGGTTTATGTTCTCAATGAAATAAAAGACAGACAGACAGACAGACACACACACACACACACACACAGTCTTTATATTTAATATGTCTTACGTAGTTCAGTAGTTGGCCATTGTCTAATCTCTATGTGATTAATCCACTTCCTGCCAATAATCTTGAGTTACTATTTATTAAGTTTTATATTTTACCTTAGCTATTTTGGACCCAGAGAGCTGTTTAATTGGGCTGTGCTTTGGGGCCACCCTCTCCCAGCTCCTTCCCATAGCGGCCATGTCTCTCTGTCCTGTACTCTTCTCAGACATGGTGTCTCTCTTCTCTCCTCCACCTCTCCCAACATGACAGATCTCTTCTCATTTTCCTGGTCCCAACACTAGGCTAAACCCTCTACATTCTCCTGTGTTCTCATCCTTGGAATGGGTGTGCTCCTCCCTGGGGAAGACATTTTTCCCCACTCCCAGCATTCCTGAGTTGCCTATAGTTCTTTGTGCAGGGTTGAGGCCTTCTGCTCCCCCTCTCCTTTCCCTGGTCAACTTTGGCACGTGTCTGTTGTCCTTTTTCAGCTCATGTTTTGTTATTCATGTTGGTGACACTGTATGGGTGAGGCTCCTAACTTTGCTGCAAGACACAATCTCACAGCGAACCCCCTTGTGCTCTGACTCTTACAGTCTTGATTCGAAAAGAGAAAAAATGAAACGTAAGCCAGCGACTCCAACAGAAATTTTAAAATCAAACATTCTTGATACAACACGATACAAAGAGATGATATTTTGACACTACTTATATGCTGGGGGATGACAGAAAATAGTTTCTATTTTCCATAATTAGACCATTGTGTTTCTGTAAGAGCAGAACAGTGTGTGTGTGTGTGTGTGTGTGTGTGTGTGTGTGTGTGTGTGTGTGTGTAGTAAAAATGCTGCAGTTCACAGCACAAAGGAGCCTGTTACTTGCGCATAGAACTTGCTGGTGTGACAGCGGACGTAGTACATGGTGCTCCTGCTGTGTGTTCAGGGTCCGTCCGGCAGCTGAGTCTTATGATTTAACACCAGCAAATGCTGTCCGAAACACGACAGATTCACTGTGCCTTTTGAGTCCGTGTGCAGCCAGTACACTTTCATAAGCCTTTTAAAATTATCTTCCTGTTTTTTAAATTTTATTTGTGTGTGTGTGTGTGTGTGAAGTGCAGGTACAGGCACATGTGTGCCAGAGTGTGGGTGTGGAGGTCAGAAGACAAGTTTGAGGCATTCATTCTCTTCTTCCACTGTGGGTTCCAGGGATCGTTAGGTCACCGGGCTTATTCTGCAAGCACTTTTTACTTACTGAGCCATCTCACTGGCCCTCATAAATCTTTTTATACTGTGGCCAGACTTCTATTTCCTCAATCCATTTTCAGCTATCCTATTTGGGGTTGTAACACACAGTTTGAGAAGCAGGCCTTGGAGTACTGAGCCAGAAATGGGCTTGCTACAGCAACACACATGTATCCCAACCCTCTTCACGTCTGGCCATTATAGTATAGAATGGAGGGGTTTTACCTGCTAGGAGAGGGTGTCACAGCTTTCAGCAGAATGTTAAGACCCAGTACCTATGCTACTTACCCTGAGATGCCCCGAAGGTTTCAGACCTGATAGAAGAATGCAGCATCTGCCTGGTAAGGTAGGCAAGCAGAGTTCAACCCCCAAGGGAGTGGGCAGCCCTGCCAGCCTGGCATCCGAAACTGACCAAGTGGAATCCCACAGCCTGAGGGAGCTGTCCCTGCTGACTGAGCTGTGTTAATCCTGCTGACCCGAGGCCGTGATGCCGTCCAAATCTATCTTTAGGTGACCCTGCAGGGGAGAGGCTGTGAAGTAGGACCTACCCTTTCTAGAAATCAGATATATGGTATGGTCAGCGCAAGGGGGACTGGACCCTTCAGGTATTCAGGGAGGTGCAGGATGGTCCTCAGAGGGGTTTCCAGGGCAGGGGGATTCCGTGAGCTTCTTGGCTTGTATGCTCTCTGAAGCTCCCTCTTTATGACCTTCTAGTTTAGGCAGCATCCAAGGCTTCCAAGCTGCTTCTCTACATGAAAGGAAAGCTGATATTCCCTTAAGGAAATTGAAGAAGCTGGATGCTAGTGGCACATACCTTTGATCCCAGCACTTGGGAGGCAGAGGGATTTTGCTTGAGTTCAAGGCCAACCTGATCTACAGAGTGAGTTCCAGGACAGCCAGGGCTACACAGAGAAACCCTGTCTCAAAAGCCAGGAAAAAAAAAAAAAAAAGAAAAGAAAGAAAAGAAAAAGAAAAAGCAAGCTCCCTTTCCACAACCGGCCTTCCTCCATGGTGGCCCTCCTCTGTCACGGCCCCTTTTCACAGCTGTCCTCCTCTGAAGTGGCTCTCTCCACTGTGACCTCCCTTTACAGTGGCCCACACTCATAGTGTCAGCCTCTGCTGTCAGCTGTTGTCCTCAGTGGGGGCTCCAGTCAGGGCCAGGACAATTTATGGCCGTCATTGAGGGTGAAACAGCCGTGCTGGCTTCCAGCTTCGCTTTGGAGAACACTGGGCTTCATATTGGGATCAGAGTGGGGTTAGAGGTCAGTGAACTCCATTCCTTATTCACAATAGCCTGGGTAGGAAGGGTCCCTAGGGATTCCTCTGGGGAGGTGGGAGGTGTGTGTCCCTTTCATCCAAAGGCAGGGTGCTGTGGGATAGGTGATTTCCAAAGAGGTGTCTTTCTGCCTCTTAGTTGACCCCTCCAAGTGTGATGAGGTCACCTGTTCCCACCAAACATGAATTGCTTACGTCTGCTCACACCCTAGTCCCTGTCGGCACACACACTGCAGGTGGGGCCAGCTGCTGTTCTGGAGGGGTCTGAGGCCGCTCTGGGTGATAGTGCCTGACCATAGTGCATGGCACAGTGAACACTCTGTGACCCTTCTAAGTGCAGCAGTGATGTTTACTTCCAGAAAGAGTGGATGAGGATTGGCAGTCACCCTTCCCTTCTCCTGACGTGTTTGCCACTCCTAAGCCTGCCCTAGGCTTTTTCTGCATGTAATTATCACCGATGATGCCGGTCCCCGGGAAGGTGGCCAGGTGGCATTGCTCAAGGGTGAGGCGTGGGCTGTAGCTCAGGTCCTGTAGGGCCACCACAGGCTGGAGAGGAGGCCCTTGGGTGCTGTCCTGAGGAGTGGAAGAGGTTGCATGTGAATGCTCTCTAGTTTCCTCCCCCAGAGTTGTAGGTTGACTCTGTAAACTGTAACACCTCTACCTGGAAATGAAACGCCCACATGCCCTGTACCCAGCTCCACCTGCCGTTCCTGGCGTGTCCACCTGTTTCTTTGCTCAGCTGCTCTGTTCTATCTGGCGCAGCTGAGCGCAGGTGCACAAGCTCCCCACTGGCATCCGCCCTCCCTCCCTCCCCAAAAAGTGGCCCCATCTCAGCTTGCACCGAGCTCTTCCAGGATATGGTGTCGCTGAGCATTACTTGGTATTGAGGGGACTGGGCTAAAGGGTCACTGTTATCCCATCTTCCTCCAGGGCAGGACCCTCAGCCCCGAGGCCCTGACTATGGGAAGCCCATTTTCTGTTCTGGTCACCTGTGCATTATTAATTCATAACGGTCACCCAGTTCTGGTGGCCTCAGACTCTTAGGTCCACAAGGATTTTATTTAAAGAGCTGTTATCTCAGAATCTGCAGCCCTACACTGGGGAGGACAGGGGAATGTCAGAAGAGACTGAGAACCCTGTGGCCGCTGCACTGTCAGGCTTGCAGAAGTCAGACTCTGAATTCAACTGGAGTGGGAGGCGACTTTGCAAATGGGCTTAGCTGTGAAGTGGCCGATGGAGAGCTGACACTTGGATCCTATAGGAGACATCTATAATGGAGAGTTGATATTTCCAGATCGTTGGAGATGGGGAAGGGAACCTTAAAGCCATTCCCAATACCCAAGCTTTTGGATTTATGCTAGCCTGAACCAGTAAGTCATTTAAAATAATGAAGCCCCGATAAGTTGGCATTTTGATGTTCATATTCAAAATTAATCTGTAGTATTTACAGTATGACTTGCTTCCCTTTGGTGAAGGTACCCATATCTTTCGGTCAGTGACTGACTGAGAGTCCTAGGGTCAGGAGCTTGGCTTTGAGAGAGCAGGGCCTCAAGTCACCTGACACCTGTCATTCTCTCCCTGCCCCTATCCATTCCCTTCTGAAGAAAATAGCATTATCTTCAAAGGCACCAAGGCGCTGGACTTTCCAGTACACTTTTCTGCCTCAGATAACTGAACTTCTTGGTGCTTTTGACAAAGAAGGCTAGGTAGGATAAGGACCTGCTGGTGACTTCCTTGAGTCCTGAGCCCTCAATCTGAGGACATGCTTGGACTTATGAGGAGGGCAGGGGGGCACAGCATTGATGGTCACTATCTCTCTCAGAGACTGACTCTAGGTACGTGTCATCTACTGTCTGGATTTCTGGGTCGCATCTGTATCTGCTGTTTTTAATCTGGTAGCTCTGAGGAACACTTTGACCTCAGTGGCAATATCTTTTCTTAAACAGGGATCGGGAGGTAAGCCCTGGTTGCTTGTGGATACATATGACTGTTGCCAGGATGATGCCAAGAGGGGCTGGGGTTCTCCCTGCAGCTGGTATAAGAGGGAATGAAAACCAGGTGCTTTTTTTGCTGGCCATAGGGGTACCGAGTCTAACCAAGCCTTGGGAGCCTGAAACCAGCTTCCAGAGCCATCCACAAGCTCTAGAAGCAGCACCCACTGCTGTCCAGGGCTTGTCCACAGCCTGCTTGCATTATAGCTTGTGCGGTCTCACTTTATTATGTCCTCCCAGAAGCCCATTCCTGCAGAGATACTGGCCCTGTGTGTGTCCCGTATAGGATGGGGAATCATGGTTCTCCCAGGCTGCCTGCAGAGAGGGTTCTGTTTGGCGGCTGGGTGCCCTGGCTGGCATTGCCCACGTGTTCCTTCAGCCTTATTTTTTTGGCTCGATGGGCAACTGTATGTTTATTTTCCTGTCTGTTGGTGACTTTCCCCTAAGGTTTCTGGCTTGGCTATATGCTAACCCGAAGCAGAGCTTGGAGGATACAGTGGCTTACCCTTTCAGACATTGCACCCTGTCCACGTATCCGGCCCACAGATGTCCAGATCACACACTGTCACTTGTCCCTAGGAAGTGATTGAGAGGAAAAGAGTATGTACCCATACTAGAAGGGACAGTAGACCTGATTCAACCCCTAGGGACCTGCAGGTGGAGGGAGGCCCTGTATTGCAGGACAGCATGGAGCATTCAGGGACACTGAACCTTTCTGAAATACTGAGGTGCTTTAGGAAGTGAGGGGACAGGAGGGGCACAGGTGTGCAGCTGCAGCTCTGTGCTACCTGACCGGGTGCCTGCTGGCTCCAGGGTGGTGGCATCTCTGGGTATGAACACATGAGGGAGGGAAATCTTCGAACTCTTCCAGGGACCTGTAACCCCATTCTGTCTAGGTAGTTGGAGACCAAACTAGGCCTCGTCTCCCTTCATAGGATAGCTCTGGACCCAGAGTGCAGAGCCTTTCTTTGCTTAAAAGAAATAGTATTCAGGGGCCGGAGCAGCTAAAAGTATTTGTTATTGTTCTTGCAAAGGACCTAGGTCAATTCCCAGCAACCACGTAGTGGTTCACGACCCTCTGTAACTCCAGTTCCAGGGCATCCAACAGCCTCTGACCTTAGCAGGTAGCAGGCAAGCGTGTGGCACACACACATACATGCAAAGCAAAATACCTATATGTGTGAAATTAAAAAATTTGAAAACCATCATACTGAGTTACATTTTCATGAAAGTACATGAAATACTGTGAGTGTATCTCTCCATACTTCCTTTCCCTTGTGGGCGCCCTCTCTTCCCTTCCCAGGGTTCCCCTTTCTCCTGGAAAGTTTCACTTCTTCCTTTGTGTTACTTGTCTGCATGTGGGTTTTATGGGTTTGCATAAACTCAGGCACCCACAAATGAGAGCGAACCTGTAATACTGTCGTTCTGTGAAGACATAATTCTCTTGCTGTGACTATTCCAAGTATATCCGTTTTCTACAAATAACACATCTTCATTCTTTGTGAAAAAAAAAATCCTGTGGTGTTTCTTTGGTTTGACTCAGACCACAAGGCCATTTTCTGGAAAGAGGCTTGCCACCAGCTACGGTGTGCCCGTGCCAGCCAGCACCCTGCCACCGCGACCTGAGTGTAGCTCTCCCCTTCTTGCGGCCTTCAGAAGGCACGGTTCTCTTCTCTTGCTGTAGAAAGACTCTGCACTCTTGCAGCGAGTCTCTCTTGGGTCCGACTCCCTCGGCCATCACCCACTGGGACTGTTGTGATGGTGCTGTGGCCCTGGGCTGCCACAGGGGTGGTTACCTGCAGACACTTGCACTTTCTAGGCAGCAACAATGACTTTTTTTTTTTTTTTGAGACAGGGTTTCTCTGTGTAGCCCTGGCTATTCCAGAACTCACTCTGTAGACTAGGCTGGCCTCAAACTTACAGAGATCTGCCTGCCTCTGCCGCCCGAGTGCTGGGATTAGAGGTGTGCTGCCTCTGACTTTCTTCAGACCAAAAGCACCCTCTAGTGTGTGCCTCCGTGTTACCCTGAAGCACGGGTGAAGCCCACCAGGAACAGGCTACCTGATCACCTAGGCTGTCAGACCTGAGCACCCCTGAATGGCCCTCTCCCCACCTTGGAGGCTGCCATTTTGTCTTCCCTTTGCATGACCAGCAAATGTTGGAACAACAGATGAGGATAAGTTGGATAACCTAGTGAAGAGCATGTGTGATCTGATCTTAAGTGACCAAGGAGCATGACACCTTGGTAAGACGTCCTGGTGGCATGGAATGTATTATAATGTCTCTGCCTCACTTTCTGGCCCCCTCCTAGAGGCACCATGGCTAACAACTTATGACTTCAGTGTCTTTAATTTATGGCCTTTAGCTACTTGGCATCATTAATACTGGGCCAGACCCTGGGGTGGATAACCATCAATACGTGAATATATGCACATGCACGCACGCACACACACACACACACACACACACACACACATGCACACATTCACACATGCATGCAATCACACACACATGTACACATTCACATATGCACACGCACACACACGCATGCACACACGCACGTACACGCACACGGGGAAGACAGTGCTGGACCGTAGCTTATGCAAGGCGCCTTCTCTCACGTCCTATTTATGTTTTGTTACTTACAGCTCAGACATTGCACTTTGAGCCATACGCTGCTGTTGGTCGATGGTGAATATTGAAAAATAACTTAGGCTTTAATGGTGCTCCGAGGCTTCTCTCAAGTCACTAACTAGGCCCAAGGGAAGGGAATTGGAGACAATATTGCTGCTCTGAGAAGGCTTTGTGGGGAGGCTGAGCTGGCCCAGGAGCCATCTTCTTAGCTGCTTCACCAGTGACCCCCAAAGTCAATTTAGCTTCATTCCTTTTGTATGTGTTTGCATATGTGTGAGTATGTGTGGTTCATGTTCATGTATCTGTATGCAGATGCATGTGTCCTGTTCTATCACTCTCCACTTATTCACTTGAGAGAGGATCTCTTACTGAACCTGGAGCTAGGCTGATGGCCAAGCAAGCCTTTCAATCCTCCCACAGCACTGTGTGTAGGCAGTCCTAGATGCACACAACCACATTTGGCCTTTATGGGGATTCAAACTGGTGCTTGCACAACAAGCTCTCTTGCCTGCTGAGCTGTTTCCCCAACCCTGACACATCCATTTCTGTTTGCAGTAGGTTCACTTCATCTAGAGGGCATGGGAAGTTCCTACATGTGGGAACATGGACTTGTTAGCCTGGCGTGGTGTACATTTGGCTGGGTATAGAATTCTTAGTCGGCACTTTGAGGATGATGCTGCCCTCCCCAACAACCAGTATCTCTGATCCCACTTGCTGCCGCCTGAGCCATTTCTTTGCAGATAGGAAATCCTTTCAGACCTTTCTGAAGTTTCGCCAGGACAGATCTGGAGGGCAGGTCAGTTTTCATTACTGACCTGACTTCAGCAGGCCTTATCAGCCTAAGTCATTCTCCTTTCAATCCAGGGAAATGCTATTCCGCTGTATACATTTCATGATGTCTTTCCTTAGAGCCACAGTCACATGGATGATTGTCCTCCAGGTAGTTCTTTGTTGTTTCTTAATCAATCTCTCTCTCTCCTTTTAGACTTACCTTTCTAATTCATTCTTTGGAAAGTTTTAACTTTTTAATTTTTTTGTTGCATTTTAAAAATTGAAGTGTAATTCATAAACACAGAAATATGTATCTTGAAAAATTCAAATTGGGGCCGGAGAGCCAGTCCAGTTGTTGAATCATTGGCTGAGAAAGCATTAGTTTATATCTGAAGCATAGTGGGTAAGTAAACTGAATGGGTGGTGTAGCCCGCTTTTAATCCCAGAGACAGAGACGAAGAATTCTGGGAGCAAACTGCTTAACTAGACTAGGAGAGGCAGTGAGTTCTGGGTTTAATGCAGATCGGTAACTCCAGTGCTCACACAGGGAGAGGCTGGCAGATCTCTGTGAATGTGAGGCCAGTCAGAGCTACAGAGAGACCTTGTCTTACTCCCCTGCAACCCCAAAAGAAATCAAACGTAAATCTTAAGCTTTCATATGTTTTTGGGCTTGAACACATGCACATGGACACACACTAAACAAGGTTATGTTACACACACACACACACACACACACACACACACACACACACAAGCATAGGTTGGACTATGGCTAGAGCTGAGTGGTAGAGCATTTGAAAAGCAAGAACAAGACCCTGGATTCAATCCCCAGTTCTCCTAAACTAACAAAAAACCCAAACAAACAAACAAACAAAAAAACAAAACAAAACAAAACAAAAATCCTTCACTCCCCCTTGACCCCTGCACACCAGATTCTCAGTTCCAGATCTTGCCCACACCAGAGGTAACCACTGTTCTGAAGTTGACCCTTTTGTTATGAGTCCGTCTACTAACAGTTCCCAATCAAAATGGGTTCCCACCAGACACGTGTTTATGCCTGGCTTTCCTAATTCAGAATGATGCTTTGGGAATTCATGCAGAATAGTTTTTTGATCAAGAGGACTTTTTTGCTTTGTTTTTGCTTTTGTTTTTCCTTCTAGTTCCTGAGGCATATACTGTTTTTGTGGGTGTAGCGACAACGTGTTTCTGTTTACTGGCCTGGGATCCTTCAGCCCACTCTGGAGCTGTGGTGGCACCCTCGCTTGTGTCATCCTTTGAGGACTTGTGTTTCTTTTCTCTCCATGGGCCTTTTCTACAAAGGGAATGATGGGACCGAGAGCTGGTAGGAAGCTGCCGAGAGATCCTGGCCATTTCTCCATGTTGTTTGGGGAAGCATCTGTCTATCTGCATCATTTATAGGTGCTGTCTTTCCATTCCGGGGCCAAGTCCTTCGTCAGAGGTCTATATTGGAAATGGTCTCTCCCAGTGTGTAGCTTTGCTCTCATTATCTTAGGCAAACAATAATTTTAATGAGCGGAACATGTTGCCATTTTATTGTCTAGATTAGAGATTAACTCATTTAGTACTCAGTGTTTCACTGGATTATGGAATATGTTTGCATATTAAACAAAGCCAGCTCAGCTTTCAGAATTTGTAAGAACTCTTTTCTGGGCGTCTTCTTTTAGAATAGAAGTCTGCTCTTGAATATGCAGGTTCACATCTTGGGTCTTCATGAGAAGAACATTACTTACCTGTTTTGAAGTCTCTGAATGATTGTCCTTCCTGGTACTGGTTACACTTATGATTTCTCTTGGCCGTTTGGCCTCGTTGATGATGGCTACTGTCTCACTAATAAGCAAAGGGTCAGATGAGGGTCTGTGTTACGGGGCTGTGGTCTGGCCTAAATGGGTATGTGTGCATGTGTGGTATAATTTCTTAACACAGTGACTCTTATCATGACCCTATGAGCCACTGCTTCTGCTGGGCTCTGGCTTGGCATTATGCGGGGCCTTCCAAAAGAGTCCTTGGGATCTTTGCTTATATTTCCTTTCAGCTCTGATCTCTCCTTGATTTATCTCAAACCATCTGCTTCCTGTCTCCTGGAATTCCTCTGAGTCTCTGTGTTCTGGGTTCAGTTGTGTTAACAGTTTCCTTTGTGAATATAAACACCTGTCTAGTCACTCTCCTGTGGCTCTGGGGTATGTTGTAGGGGGAGGCAGGACTGGAGGGTGACTCCACTTAGGTAGAGCTGAGACGGGTTCTCTGTGCTTGTAGAGTAGGGGGAGGTCACCCTGGGGCCCATGGCTGTGGCATCTCATGAGAAAAACTTGGAAGCATGGGGCAGAGCTTGGAGGCGTGTGGGCGATTTGGAGTTGTTTTGAGTGCTTCGGGAGGAGAATCCATGGGTGGATTTGGGGACGGGGGTAGAGTCAGGCTGCTGGGGTTAATAAGGCAGGGGAGAGAGCAGAGGGCAGAGGGCTGACAATTTGAAAGTTTCAAGATAGCAACCCGGTTTTTGTTTTCTTTAATTTGAGACAGGCTCTCATGTAGTCCAGGCTGACCTCCAACTCGATGTTTAACTGAAAATAACCTTGAGCTTCTGATCTTTGTGCCTCCACCTCCCAAGTACGGCGTGGGCCACCAGGCCTTGCTCCTTGAGTGCTGAGGATTGAACCCAGGGCTTTTGTGTGTGGCAGACAAGCACATTATGCAGTGAGCTACATCCCTAGACCTACGGTGACACTCGTTTACTGATCCATTGTAAACTTTGGGACAGCAGACTAGTTCTGCCCCCTAGGCCAAGCACAGCGGCCCAAGGCCAGGAGAAGCATGCCTCTTTCTGCTCCGAGGGCCGGGCTGCCTGCTCTCAGGATTGCCTTGGCCAAGATGGCCCTTCGTCACCTCAGTGCGGGTTTGTGGCACTGCAGTCCCCTGCATCTTGAGCACCTCCCCTTACTGTGTATGCTTTAGAAGCTAGCTGACATCTCATCCCTTTAACGAGCGACACTCTGAAATGAATGTTCACTGAGGGAGCAAGAGCTTGGCAGAGTGGGGTGTGAGCTGCTCTGCTGCTGGTTTCTTGGAGCAACTTCTTATAGAGGGACCCTGGCAGGCTGCATCCGGGGTTGTGGGGCCCAGGGGGTTAAGCTGTGGTGTGCCACTTGTCACTGTGGGTAGAAAGGAAGGGTAGATTCTGCTATACATCACTGCTGGTTACTGCCTGCCCGTGAGGCGTCTCCGGCCCGCACTCCCCAGGATGAAGGGAGTGTGCCTGACAGGGCCCAGGGCTCCGCTCACCCAGTGCATCTGTCTCTCGCTGTAGGACCGGAAGCTCACCAAACTTGAACGGCAGCGGTTCAAAGAGGAGGCAGAGATGCTGAAAGGTCTACAGCACCCCAACATTGTGCGCTTCTATGACTTCTGGGAGTCCAGTGCCAAGGGCAAACGATGTATTGTGCTGGTGACGGAGCTGATGACCTCAGGGACATTGAAGACGTAAGAACAGCACACACGTGGGCTGGGGTAGCCTTGGGTAGGGGCTGTGGTAGGGTAACAGGTGTTGGAATGCTTGGGTCAACCTGGCTGGTGTCTGTGATCTAGTGTCCACACAGCAGTGTCTTTCACGAGTCCTGTTCTTTCTCTAAGCCATGGGAAGCCCATTCCCCAAGTGAGAAGATTCAAACCTAATGTTCTTCCTAGTTTTGGCTCCCTCTGGCTTCTTGTAACCAACGAGACTGGTTCTCATGACCACTCAACTATTTCCACTCCCCTTTCCTGTGTAGGACACTTCCCAGGGACACAGTTCCTTTGTCTGCTTTGTCTGGGACCTCATTTCTGGCCAATATCTGCCTAGAGGCCAGCCTGGCATGTTCTAGTGGCCTGGAAGCAAAAAGCAGACAGACAGACGTTAAGGGCCAAACGGAACACAGAAAGGGGCTGGGAGTTCAGTGGCCATGGCAGCTCTCTTTCCTGAGGTCTGTGCTATGGGGGTATGGGAATGACCCCTCTGGGTGGCTCTAGATGAGTTCTTCTGAATCATTTTAACCCCGAGGCCCCAAGTAGGACCTTGATGTTCTCTGCTTCTGAGCAGCTTCCCTTGACTGTGCAGATTCAGTGAGGGAATGTCACTTCCTATCCCACTTACCCCCACAAGGGGAAACCAGGGCCCAGCACACAGCTTGTTGCCTAGCCTTCATGACCTGTAGGTATTCCTCTATCACTCAGATGCTAGGCTGGCCTGCTGCCCCATTTGGTAGCTTTTTATCACATCCAGGAGATTAAGGCTCTGGTTGGCATGGATTTGGTAGCAAGGTCGCCATTGAAAAGATTCAGTGGAAGGCCGGGATCCTGGCTGCCTCGATCCAGCTGAGACACTCCGGGTAGGAGAAGAGCTGTTGGCATCTCCCTTTCCCCTCACCGCCTGTCCCACACAGTTGCTCATGTGGCTGTGCTTTGTCACAGACGGTCTTTGCCAGGCAGGGCCTTCCTAAGGGCCTACAGCAGGTGAGCGCTTGATGAGTTCTGCTCCTCCCCCAGGTACCTGAAGCGGTTCAAGGTGATGAAGCCCAAGGTACTGAGAAGCTGGTGCCGGCAGATCCTGAAGGGCCTGCTGTTTCTGCACACAAGGACTCCCCCCATCATCCACCGAGACCTCAAGTGTGACAACATCTTCATCACCGGGCCCACCGGCTCCGTGAAGATTGGCGACTTGGGTCTGGCCACCCTGAAAAGAGCATCTTTTGCCAAAAGTGTGATAGGTGAGCCTGCTTCTTCTCCCTAGGCACACGGGGAATCGCACAACATTCAAGGAGCCACAGAAGCACGGGTTTGCTCCATTACCTCAGACCTGGTGCAGGAGGCTCATCAGAGTGTCCGGGTATCCAAGCAGCCTCAGGATTCTGGCGGCTCAGCCAGAGGACCTGCCTGTGGGGGAACACACTTCCTTCCAGCTTGCCTGGAGATATTGGCTCTGCTTCCCATAGAGACTCCTCCTGTCACGCTCAGGGCTGGGGTGGTCTCTGCATCAGATTCTTGGCTATGTTGGGCACCACCTATGATTGCCTGCCAAGGGTGTGGGCTAGGTGCCAACTTCTGAGCTGTGGTGGACACTATGGCTGCTCAGGAGGAGGAAGTAGTGTCACCACAGAGGAATTACACTGCTTGTGGGAAATGGAGCTGGTCCCAGCAGTCAGGGAGAGGAGTACCCAAGGCTGTGGGGCATAAAGAAATAACAATGTGCAGTGTCCGGCCAGGAAGGTGGATCAGAGGCCCAGCATGGTATCTACATGGTGGTGGAAGGTGGTGCTGAGAGTTTGAGTCCTTTCTTGTCCTCAGGCCTCTCCTCCTCTGAGGGACCTCCCTGGTCAACTTTTGGGGGATGGTACTCTGGGTCCTGGGATATTAGCCTGCAGTTCTATGTAAGGATAAAGGGAGTCTGGATCATGTTCTATGCCCAACCTTGAAATGACTAGCATAGGACTAAGTGTCTAGCAGATGCTGGGGAGGATCTTGTGGGCTTTGGAAAGGACATTAGACGAACTTCAGTAACAACTGTTTTGGGCTCTTCACTGTCTTGAAGTCAGGTGTGCCCCTCCATCAAGGCTGTCACACGAATAGGACAAGGAGTAAGGTTTGCTTCAAGTCCTTATGAATTGTTTGGGGAAAGAAATTGGCCAGTGTGGCAATCTTGGGGAACTGCTGTATTTTCAGTAGTGTCTTTGGAATATAGTATTTAGCGTAGCTGTCTGTCTGGACAGTGGCCCTTTGGAGCTTAGACCTCTGGTCTCTTTATCCCAATAGAGTAGCACGGTGGGGAGCTGGGACTGACCCAAGTCTCAGATTCCTGTCTGTGGAAATAGGTAGAACTAAGCTAGGACGAAAGCTCAACTAGGAAGAGCACTTGCAGCATAACCATAAGGACCTGAGTTCAAATCCCTGAGAGTACATTTAGAAACCAGGCAGTGGGGTTGGAGAGATGGCTGAGCTCTTCACTAGCGTATGTAATGCTCTTCTAGAGAACCCAAGTTTAATTTCCAGCATACACCAACTATCTTTAACTACAGCTCCAGAGGATCTGGCTTCTGTCAGCACCCTGACACTTATGCATTTTTAAACCAGATGTGGTTGCACATATGTCTGTAGCCCTAGCCCTGCAGGGAGGCCAGAGGAGGTTTGGGACTTTCTGGCCTCCAGTCCAGCTCCAGGTGCAGTGAGAGACCCTAAGGGAGAGCAACAGAACTGGACACCAGGCATCATCTGACTTTCGTGTGTGTGTACACATACATACACCATGCATGCATATATATCATGCACACACACACACACACACACACACACACCCTCATCATATAAAATAAAATCTTTTAAAAAAGAAGAGAAATGGGTGGGGATTCAGGGCCGTGTGGTTACTGCACCCTGACTCTGAGGGCTGGGGAGTGTCTAGCCAGATTTTGTTTTTCCTTGGATGTGACTTCTGGTGGCCGACCTTGGGCTCTGACCTGTGATTGGAGAGCTCCTCACAGTCACCTGCCTCAGAGATAAATGTTCAGAGCTGGATTGATCCCACTTAAGGAAGCTGAGGCCCTGTGTCCCACAGCCAGTGAGCTCTTCGCCTTTCTGGGAACAAGGCTTAGAGTTGCTGGCTTGGATGATAAGAACACGTTGGGATGGTATTTCTGGCAGGCCTGGGAAGGCACTGAACCATTACGAGTGCCCAGCTCTGTGGGGTGTCCCTTGTCACCCTGGATTCTGCTTGTTGATACCTAGAGAGTTAGGTTAGGCTCAGGAGTATGCTTGGATGCTTCTGGTTTGGGGGGGGAGCAGGATTAGGGGTGACACTTAGGGGATTCCATGGGCACTGACTGGAAAGTCCTGTTCCCAGCCAGTGCCAGCATTTGGGGAGGCTGAGGCCTAATGGGGACTCCTCAAGGCCTGTTACCCAGTTATCCCCAGGCCCTGCAAACAGAGCTTCTTCTTGGGCCTGTTAGTAGAAGAGAATAAATGTTAGTACTCAGATCACTAGGCTAAGTACAATGTCATATGTTACAGTTTTTAAATACATATATATTTAAAGCCACACATGGCTACATGCATACCTCTAACCTTAGCATACCTATAGCAGGCTGCATGGGCCTCACATCCTCACTGTGTGTTCTGGATGCTTTGGTGGGGCTGGAGATCCCGGTGGCCCCTTTGCTGGGCCTGAGAATGAAGTAGGTGGAGTAGGGCTTGTGCTGTGTCCAAGGCAGAACCCTGGGGCTGCTGAGGTCTGACCCAACCAAGAGGCCCTCTTGGAGGTGGTAGGCATGAGGGCGTGACCGAGGCCCTGCTTTCCTGATCTGTGAAATAGTAGAGCAGGATGAAGGCCTGTGTGTTCCTTCCTGGTGGCTCTGTGGGGAGCACACCCAGGCCCTGAGCTCTGGGCAGTGTCCAAGCAGGATTTGTAAGTTTGCCCTTGAGGAGTGAAATGGGAAAGAGGCCAAGGTGAACTGAAGATAGGTATTCTAGAAAGGGCTACAGTCAGTCCTGGTGAGTGGGCATGCCAGGTGGAGAGAAGGCGGGGGCCCAGGCTGTCAGGCACCATGGGGGTGCAACAGGTAAGCGCTTAGGAGTTCCAGGCAGTGTAGGGGCCACCTAGAACACGGGGAGATGAATTCTGCCACTCAGTGAGGATATGGGCAAGGGCCAATTGTAAATGTGTTCTTGTTATAACAACAGTCAAGAGCATAAAGGGAGTTAAATATATATATATAAAGTTTTTGGGTTCCGTGAAGGAAACCGTTTGTCTTCAAACAGACTCAGGACACACAGACTCGGGGCTTCAGGACACACAGACTCAGGGCTGTAGGATGGGTATAGTGTTAAGCTGGAGGGGGTTCCTACCTACGCCACTACTGCCGGGCTCCAGGCTTCAGCACACATTCTCCTGTTCCTTAGAGGATAGAGATGTCTTGTTAAAGTTACTCCTCTGTTAGAGAGGAGAAGGTGGCCAGGAGCTAGAGCCACAGAAGTCTTGCCTGACTCTGGCAAGAGGAGCTTGGAGAGCACTGGTGTGTGAGGAAAGTTCCCTAAGCACCGGGTAAAACAGTTGGGCCTGGGGTGGGGGCGGGGACTGCCACTTTTCCTCTCACACAGGCTCATCTGCAGAGACCTGGGGATGCCTGGCAGATGTGCCTATGAGCGCATGCACATGTTATTTCTAAAATTCAGGTTTAATGAGATGAGAAGGGAAAAATGAGTCAAGTACACATATGTTCAGGGAGTATTAGGGTCTCCTATCCTGGATCAAAGCTACTTCCAGCCTCTAACCCGTCTCCCGGAGTCAGGCCGTCTTCTTGCAGAGAAGGGTCCTCAGTTCATGCAGGTCCCCAAAAGAGTCCAGGCCCAGGAACGCCGCTGCCTGTTGACCCTAATATCATGTGGACAGCCAGTGAATGGAGTCTCTGCTTTCAGAGTGGGGGGTTCCTGCATGTGCTAAGTTATAGCTGGCCTAGTTGTGGGAGCCTGGCTTCTGTCACAGTCCTCTCTAGGGCCTGCCCAGGTCACGCCCCTCTAGTCCCTTTGTTGGCCCCTCTAGCAGGAAAGGGCTTTGTGGTTTCTCCTTGTTATCACAGGACAAATTGTCCCACACAGTCCCTGGCAGAGGCCTCACAGGGTGGCATTATGGGCAGTAGAGGTAGCCCTGGGGAGGGAGCCTTTCCTTCCTGCAACTTGGGGTTTCCGGCCAAGTCAGCTGACCTGATCACTGTGTTCCAGCTGTCACCATGGTGACCCTCCTGAGTGATCTTGTGCTTTGGGCCCATGTAATCCACAGGATACCCTGGGGTCCCAAGGATATATGAAGGGGTGGGAAGGACCAGATCCACTTGTAGGCTTACCCATGCCTGGGGCACTTCTGTCATGCATATTGTGGCTTTAGATAGCCACTATTCTATGACAAGGGATGGGAAGAAACGTAAACATGCTGAACATCACTAGTAATAGCACCAAAGAATTTCGAGGGCACAAAAGGATGAAAGTTCTCCGCACGAGGTCTCCTCTTGGTCTCTGTCATTTCTGATGGGCTTTTTCTATAGTTCTGTGTCTTTTTCTATAGTTCTGTGTCTTTTACACAAGCCCATGCTTATGTTTTTATATTTTGTCAGTTTTTGGCCAGTCTCATAGCGCATATTAAACCAAAATAACGGTCAAGAGATACAAACACAGGGCTGGAGAGATGGCTTAGAGGTTAAAACATTTGCCACCTAAGCTTGAGGGTTCCTAAGCTGTCCAGGTCCCTACCTGACAGTGACAGCCAGTGGAGTGGCAACCAGCCTCTAATCCTATTGGTTACGAGACAGAGACAGGATCCCCAGAGCAAGCAGGCTAGCCAGACTAGTGGCTGATTTGGATTTCTGAGGGAAAAGCTAGGTTACTGTCTTATCTCTGGGTCCACTGGCTACCTAGCCTAAGCTACTCAGCTTCAGGAGAGTGAGAGAGCCTGACTCAAAAGGAAAAGGAGAAAAGGAGTTGTGGGAGACGGTACTGGAGGAGTGACACACTGTGAGGTCTTCCACACACATGTGCATACATGTTCGTGTACATATCAGCCAGCCGGGGCAAGCATCATTTCACTTTTTGTGTGTGCTTGATGTCTTGGGAGCAGCATCTCTGTGGGGTGTTTCAGGTGAACGCCGTTGCTCATCCTTCTCCCCTCCCAGAATGACAGCCACATGTCACATTCATTGTTAGTTATACCTGGAAGACCTAGTCTTTGCCCTCTCTGGGGACACTGAGGGTCTTCCTGAGTTTTTGCAGGCAGAGGCAGCTTTGGGGTAACTGATGGTTTTGTCATCTCTGGGGAGACTTGAGACAGCTGGCTGATGCTGGGCTGTTTGTGAGGGGCACAATATCCACACACAAGCCAGGGTATGCTCAGAAAATGGATATGGTCCTCAGAAGCTCTGTTTTCCATTCCTGTGGCTTGGAATGGCTCTGGACCCTGATGACTATCCCTGAACCCTGATGGCTATCCCTGAACTCTGATGGCTATCCCTGTACCCCGATGGCTATCCCTGAACCCTGAAGGCTATCCCTGAACCCCGATGGCTATCCCTGAACCCCATTGGCTATCCCTGAACCCCGATGGCTATCCCTGGAGCCCTAAGGTGAGCTTTGGACACTTAGTCTGTAGAGCACACCTGCTTAAACCCTGGAAATCTGTTGACTCTACTGTTGTCCCATGTGTATGATGGGGCACATACAGAGGAGGCTGGGAGCATCTATGGGGCCAAGGAGCCATGATCAGTAATAACTGTGTCTGCTGCTCCTGGTGTAGGTACCCCCGAGTTCATGGCACCCGAAATGTACGAGGAGCATTACGACGAGTCGGTTGATGTCTACGCTTTCGGGATGTGCATGCTGGAGATGGCCACCTCAGAGTATCCCTATTCGGAGTGCCAGAACGCCGCCCAGATCTATCGCAAGGTCACCTGTGTGAGTCCACTCAGCCACCTTGTTAGTAAGGACAGCAGCTTTGGTTAGTCCTGTGGGCAGCTGTGTAAGAAAAGGAGTGAGCATGGGCACCTTCCCTTGGGGACCCCAAGGCTTGCCTGGGTAAGGAGTCTAGCAAAAGTAACAGTGCAGTGCGTACTGGTGAGCCCAGAGGCTGTCACCTGCATGGAGCCGGGAGACCCAGGAAGAAGAAAAACTAAGGCTCCAGAGACTATAACTCTGCTGGGGCCTCCCTCCAGGAAGTGCACCTAGGCTGGCTGTCAGGAAGGCCTGTCTTCTTTATTTTAGAATCACAGTCTGTTTTCCTTTTTGCTAAACCATCATCTTAGCCAAGCACCTCTCTGGGCGGCTGTCAGCACCGCGCAGCCTGGGAACCTCGGTCCTTGTTTAGCTGTCGCTGTGATTTTTGAGTTGATCCGAAGCCTTCAGCTGTGCAAACAGATTGGGCTGTGCCCCCTCTCTCTGTGGTGGCCCCTATGCTGGTGGAACAAACACAGCATCTGAGGTGGAGCAGCTGGGCCAAGGCTCTTCTGGGCTGGTTCTCGTGTCATGTCATCTTTGCTCTCCTGGAGAGGCCCTCAGGGTGTTCCCTGACCTTGGTTATTGTGATCTCCATCGTCCTTCCTGTGACCTGCTCATCCTGGGCAGCCCAGTGGGACCCTGTGCTGCTTGGTCTGTATGCAAGTAGGCCTGGCCCAGACGACCATGTAGCCTCCACTCTGGGCCCACCCACCCAGCTGAGCCCTCTAGCAGACGGTATAGAACTCCTTCTGATGTTAGATCTGAACTATGTCACGTAGTTGCCTTGAGCCCCTCCTGTGTGCAGTATAGATAGGTGGTGACTGGCAAGAGCCCTCGGTTGGTGGCCTTGCCCAGAAGGCCACATTGGTATAAAGTTACTCCAGGGAGGCAGGGGCTATCTGCCAAGCAGGGTGTTAAAGGCCTGAGAGAACTTGGTGGTATTGCTGTGGGGTGTGGAAGAGCATCCGTGGGCTTCAAGCTTGTTCTGTACACTGTAGGTGTCCGTTTGTCCTCTGAGCTGGGAATAGGAAGGAAGGGCATCTTAGGCAGAAGAACTGGATGCACCCCTCATTCTGGCTAGTGGACGGCATGGTGCTGACCCCTCTGAGATTCTTCCCTCTTGTCTCTCCCAAGTGGGGATGCAGCAGCCAGGTTCAGCAGGTGTCCTTCTGCCCTTTCTTCCCTCTTGGCCTTTTCCTTTAAAACACACAAACAAGAACAAAAGACAAACAAACAAACAAACAAACAAACAAACAAAAAATCCCTTTTTAAAGGGCAAGGCTTTTGAAGTCTGAAACTTGCTGAAGGACGGAGCACAGGAGGGTTTAAGCCTTCACGTCTTTTATTTTTTTAATTAATTACTTCCTCCCCCCAACCCCCATGCAACAGAGCAGATTAAACTCTGCCAGCTCCTCCCTCTGATCTGAGAGAGATCTGTTGGCTTTGAGTGGCTGGTGGGGTGTTCCCTCCCCCTCCCAAGTCTCTTCCTGGCCCGTGGCCAGTAGCAGTGACCACAGACAGTGCTCTCAACTCCCCCCGGGAAGGGATGGTAGAGGGAAGAAGCCCGGGTGTGGGTGGAAAGGCCTGCCTCTGTGGGAAGTGTGGAATCCACCGTGGGCTGAGGATCTTCACCAGGACGAGGGGCAGCTTGTATGAGAGACCCTGGGGTCTCTGCCTGCAGGATCTGCAGCCAAGCTGAGGAACGGCTTTGTGGATGCTCACTGTGGATCTGAAGCATCCGAGTCTACGGCACAGGGGGAGGCTGTGCTGTATGTTGGTGTCTTCATTACAACATGGCGGAGGGCCTTGGCCTGAGTTCAAGGCTGGGGCTGTTTTATATAGTCCCACCATGTCCTCTGTGTCCTCCCTGAGCGAGAGGAACATTGGCTACTGACCCCGTGCTGAAGGGAAGAGCTTAGAGAACGGAGGCTTCCTCCCTGTGCAGGCCATGTGTGGGGCCCACAAGTTACCAAGGTGCCTTCCTCAGTCGAGTCTCCACGTTACTTAGGAGGAAAGGTCTTTTACTGAACCTAGAGCTGTAGAAGTCATTTTGTCGAGACTGTCTGGCCAGTGTGTCCTGGGACCCGCCTGACTCTGCCTTTCCCAGTGCTGGGGTTCCAAGCGCATGGCATCAAACCTGGCAGTGAAGTGAGTGCCGGGCACCAGGTTTATGGGCCCTCGTGTTTGCAGTGATCTTTCGACTGCCCGAGCCATCGTTTCAGTCTAAGTCTGTCTTATTCTCCTTTAGAGCTCACCGTCCTGTTGTTCTGGTGGCCTAATTAATATGTGTGTTATGTGCCAGCCTGCACCTCCTTAATGTCACAAATTTGGAGGACAAGGGGACAGAGAGCTGTGCCTCCGTTTGTCTCTCTGCTCTATGCCCAGCAGCTTCTGTCTTTCCGTCCGCATGTGTGACCTGCGAGGTTTCCATTTCTGGTTGGTTGGTTCTTTGTATCTATAATTTCTGCTCATCACCAGAAGTTTGGTGACTCCTTCACAGCTGCGATGAGTCTTACCCCTGCCCCCTTGCCTCTAGCTTCCAGCGTGCTCTCATTTCTGTTGCCTAGCCTTTCTGCCCAGTGAGAAGCCCTGTCTTCTCGCCTCCTAGCGTTTCTAGTAGTTTCTGTTTGAGCGGCACATGCTTCACTGTCGCAGCCTCCCTGCTCTGTGTAGGCTATAGCCGTGCCTCAGCCTACAGCTCCTTGATTCTTTGCCCAGATCGGTAGTGCTGTCTCGGTGCTCATCCTGGTTTTAAGCAAAGGCTGGAGGAGACTGCAGACTTTTGGGATCTTTATCACTCTTTCCTTCCCAGAATTCCCCAGAACACAGCCCCTGCCCTCACCTCAGTGAGGCCCAGGCTCCGATGGGTCCCAGGCCTCAGGCTAGGAATCACCCTGGGTAGCGAGCTGAGCCGTGGGATACACCAGGGTGTCCACAGTGCCTCCAGCTCTGGGTGGTGCCAGGTAACTTTGTTCTGTTCTCCTCAGGGCATCAAGCCGGCCAGCTTTGAGAAGGTGCATGATCCTGAGATCAAGGAGATCATCGGGGAGTGCATCTGCAAGAACAAAGAGGAGAGGTGAGCCGCAGGCTGTGCTCTGGTGTTCTCCAGCTGATGTTGGTCCAGCTGGCATTTAGGGTGGCATTCTCCATGCAGCCTTCCCAGGTCAGGCAGACGGGCTCAGGCTACGTGACACCAGGCTTGTGAGTTGCTGTGAGCAGCGTAGGGCCCACACCCTTCCCTGGCTCCAGAGACAGGCCCCCCTAATCCAGTCTGAAGTGCTGGGAACGCAGGCCTTTTCTCTGTCCCTCCTTGAATAGCAGGCTGTACACCGTAGGAGTGTACTCGTTCCGGTCACATCTTAGCCCATAGTTTTCACCTCTGGATCCCTCAGTGGCTCTATAAAGCCAGTTCCTCTTCAAAAACAGAACTGGATGTCCAAGCTGGACAACCAGGAACTAGGGGTAGCTTGTAGCTTACAGCCCATAAAACAAACACCCAGCCATCCCCATGACATTCTCAGAAGTAGAGAGGGATGGGCGGCCTTCTTTGCCATCAGCATGATGTCCAGAGGAAGCCAGGCTTAGGGCAAAGGATGCTGGGTTGCATTTTCACTAGAGAGCATACCAGACACAGGTTAGGGACCTGTGTTTGGGTACCTGGAAGTGATCGTATAGCAACACCTAGCTGCTAGATGACCTGGCCCCTGGGCAGAGCCTCCTATGGCTGGGTTATGGCTCCAGATCCATAGGTCTAGCAAAGGTTTATCTTCCTATCTGCCCACCTTCATTCTTCTACACCCCTTCTTCCCAAGAGATGTTCTCTACTAACCTCACTGCTGCAGTGAGGTCCAGGAATCCTGGGTTCTATTTCCTCTCATCCTCCCCGAGCCAGAAGTCCCTTATAAGGATTGAAGGAAGACTCACGTCTACCTCAGCGGAGTCTATTTCTCCTTGCCGAGCCGGTGGCCTGGTACAGAGTGTAATTTCTCTTTGTAGTTGGGGTAGGAAGCTGTCTTAGAGCACAGTGCAATGAGCGCGTTTCAGGTTATAATCTCTCAGCGTCTCCCGGGAGTTAGGGAATGCTAGTGTGCGCATCTGTGTCCTACCCTTGCGGGCAGAGCCTGCCAACCGGAAACGAAGGGCGAGAACTTCCTAGCATAACCTGCACAGTGTGCTGGGCGGTGACCTGAAGCTGTGCCTGTAGATGGGTCTGGAACCCCCTTGTCCCTTGAGCCCTGCCTGGGAGCCACTCTCCCTCCAGGTACGAGATTAAGGACCTGCTGAGCCACGCCTTCTTCGCGGAAGACACGGGCGTCCGGGTGGAACTTGCAGAGGAGGACCATGGCAGGAAGTCTACCATAGCCCTGCGGCTTTGGGTAGAAGACCCCAAGAAGCTGAAGGGCAAGCCCAAAGACAATGGAGCGATAGAGTTTACCTTTGACCTGGAGAAGGAGACCCCCGACGAGGTGGCCCAAGAAATGGTAACGTACACAAAAAGGGGCCCAGACTACCCAGCGGAGAGTTTGGGTTAATAAAAAAAGAAATCACAAATCGATTGCTTTTCCAGAAGGGGACTTGCCCCCCCCCAGAGGGATGGTAGGGGCGCGGGAGGCTCAGGGGCAGTAACGAGGGAGGAGGTCTCTCCTGTGGGGTTCAGTGTATATGGTGGCGTGAGGGTGAAGGATTGAGCTTGCACAGGACCTGGGAGACAAGCATCATCGGGGCACATTAGGGAAGGAATCCAGTGGGAAAGTGGGGAGAGGGAAGGGCCTTGCTTGCCTTAACCAAACTCGTGCCAGTCTCGCCGCAGGGCTGCGGCTTTGAACATGAGAGGCGCCTCTCCTTCTTTGGACATCTCTCATGTTGTTTTGGACTCTGGTACTTCACCATCTTGAAAGGTTATGGACGAGCACAGGTGTGCCCCACTTCCTGTCTGTGGTAGCAGGGTGACCCTTTCCTGCTTGAGATGTCAGATTGGGCCTCAGGAGGAGACACTGAGCCCACTGGGGTAACAGGGTAGGAGAAGGAGCAGAACAACCCTTCCACAGCAAGGAGTGGCCCAGGCCTATGTGCCGGTCCAGGCCCTGCAGCACCACTGTAAGATCCTAGCATCTAAGAGAATAGCCACGGCATAGGAATTTCTAGAGCCTGGATGCCCTACTGGATTATTCTACTCAGTTTTCTAGGCCAACACCATCAAAATTAGTAGAGGTGACCCACAAGTGCCTACTAAAATTTAATAAGTTTAAATTTTAATTAAGTGTAAAACTTAGTCTCACTGGCCATATTTCAAGGGTTCAGTGCCATCGGAGGTGAGTGACTCTTGAACAACATGGGCATTTTCATTACAAACTTGTTCTACTGACATGCTACTCAGGGTCTGAGGGAAGGGGTGTGTGTGTGTGTGTGTGTGTGTGTGTGTGTGTGTGTGTGTGTGTGTGTGTGTGTGTGTGTGTGTCTGTGTGTGTGTCTCTCTGTGTGTCTGTGTGTATGTATCTGTGTCTGTCCCCATACCACAGGGGACAGGAGTTCAGAAAGGCCCTCCATGTTGCAGTGAAGAGGGTGGCAAATTGAAGTCAGGACGCTGCTAATATCTGGAGGGAAGACAGCAGACACCTCATCTGAGGTGGCAGCCTGACCCACGGTTGTCACACAAGTGTTGTCCTTTCAAATTTATTTTAAAATAAACTGTTTTCTTTGTTTTGTTTTTTGTTTTTTTTTTTTCTGGTGGTACTGGGGACTAAGCCCAGAGCCACTCTGCCACTAAAGTGTATCTCAGTCCTCTCTCTAATTTTACTGCCCCCACCACCACCACCAGTGCTAGGGATTGAACCTGGGGCCTTAGACATTCTAGGCAAGTATTCTACTACATCCGCAGCCCTGTCTTTTGACATTTTATTTTGAGACCCTTCTCACTAAGTTGTCTAGGCTGGCCTTGAACTCACCCTGTATCCTAGAGAAGCCTAGGGTTTTGATCCTTTTGCCTCAACTTCCCAAGAAGCTTGGGTAGTAGGCCTACAACCACTATACCCAATTCCTCAATGAGCTTTTCACTGAACAGAGCACATTTGTTGAAAATATAAGTCCCAAGTGCATGGCATGGTGTGTTCCTTGGTTCTTCAGACAGAAGTGGACTTGTCCCTGTAGAGCTGGGTAGTGATGCCTTGGCCTGTGCGAGTCCTCATAGCCGAGGAGAGGGGTTCCATGAGCCTTGTGTTGGTTCCCTCTTAAGACCAAGCCATGTCTACAACATGAGTCCCACAGCACATGGTGGGCGAGGGTAAATTTTCGCAGAGGTCAGTGCCAAAAGGGAGGAGCCCCCTGGCAGCACGGCCTCAGCATCTACAACTCCTAGGGAGCTGAGGTAGAAAGGAAATACTCGGTGGCCTTAGGTCCCGCTAGGGTAAGATTGCTGAGTGGTCCTGATGCCCGAGCTACAGGATAGAGTGATCTTGGCGAACCCTCTCTCCATGGCCTTCTGAAGTACAACTGAGTGCAGGGCCTCACTTCCAGCTTCCTGGGGGGGAAGAAACATTCACGGGCTGCCAGTGTGCTCCCCAGGGCTGTCTTCCCTGTGCAGCAGTTGTGTGTGACACAATAAGGCTGAGGATGGATGTGACATGCTGTTGCTGGGCGAGAGTCTAGGCTGGCTTCTCTGGGGGCTGCTGTATCATCATCCCAAGACCCACAAAGTGGCCAGGTGACCAGGCTGACCCACTTTCACAAAGCTTGCTTCCAATCCCATCTCAGCCAGAAGAGCTTCTGCTCTGAACACATCCCCTGGGGGCTCTTTAGCTCCGTGCTTCTAGGAGGGCCCCCATGGCTCACAATGGAAGCCATGACTGTATGTGGTACACGGTGTGCTTTTCCAATTCAGTCATCAAGAGCGACTGTGTATGCATTCGGCTGGTTGCCAGCACACACTGCTGTTCGCTGATGTTAACAGCTGTGTCTCCATACTTTTTTATTACAAACAGTAAACATTGTGTGAGGTAGACAGTGGTGTAGCTGCTGAAGTTCAGTGTCAACCACTTCCTGAGAGCGTGCTGTGGACACTGTGCTGGTCATTGGTACGGGGTCTGGGGAAATCCCAGAAGTGGGAAGGAGGACTCTTGGGAGGAGGGAGAGTCTCCTGATCTCAGTTGGATGAGTCCTGGGGAAGCCTCACTGTACCGGGCTCATAAGGCGTGTGTTGGAGCTTCCAGAGGGTAAGAATGGGGATTATGGTTGGCCATTGTGGTTTTAAGATGGCAGAATCTCTTGGTGTAATATAACATTCTTGCCGTCTTAGGGTTTTATTGCTATGAAGAGACACCATGGCCAGGGCAACTCTTATAAAGGAAAATGTTTACTTGAGGCTGACTTAACAGTTCAGAGCTTTAGTCCATCATCATAATGGTGGGAACATGGCAGCATCCAGGCAGCCATAGTGCCGGAGAAGGAGCTGAGAGTTCTACATCCTGATCCGAAGGCAACAAAAGGGGATTGTGTCCCATACTCGGAATAGCTTGATCACAGGAGACCTCAAAGCCCACCCTCACAGCGACACACTTCCTCCAGCAAGGTCATACCTGCTCCAATAAGGCCACATCTCCTAATAGTGCCACTCCCTCTGGGCAATTCAACACGTGAGTCTCTGGGATCCATACCTATTCCAACCGCCACACTCGCCTTCATAAATGAGGCCAGGGCTGCACTACAGAAGTGATTCAGCCTGCTCTGCACCGGGCCAGGTAGGGCATGAGGGATGTGGGAGCCCAGCCTCGGGATCAGTGGCTACAGGATGGGTAAGATGTGGTAAGGGGATGTTGGGCCCAGCGTGAGTGCTTGCATCCTGAGTGCTGCTTTCAGGGTGAGGCTCAGTATCCCTGACAGGGAGATTGAGTGTCTGGCTTCATCCAGACCTCAGCTGCCCGGTTTGATTTCAGTTCCCTGAAAGACTCGGTGTCCTAAACCTAAGCACACCCTTCGCACCCTTCCTGGATGTTGCTTAACTGCTTCTTAAGTATTTGACACCCAAGGCTCTACCCTACCTCTGCTTGTCATAGGGAAGAGAAGGACAGGGCTTCCTGCAGGGTAGGGCCATCGTAGGTGAGTCACCTCAGCTGGTCCCTGCTATTTGGCTGAACTCCCAGGCTATGTCCCTGAGTCAGTTCTAGGGAAGTCCTGGGCCCAGCACCCTCCCCTGAATCTCTCCTCTTCCTTCCCACCTTCTCCTCTTACCTCTCTTTTGCCTCGAACTGCACTTTCTTTCCATTATGAGGCCTATCGTCCATAAAAGGGTCATTCGTGTAGAAAGGATATGACTTGTGTCTTCTTAAAGAATAATAATAAGTATCAGATGATAGTGGTACACACACACACCTTTAATCCCAGCACTTAGGAGGCAGAGGTAGGAGAATCTCTGAGTTCAAAGCTAGCCTGGTCTACAGAGCAGGTTCCAAAACAGCTGGGGCTACACAGAGAAACCCTGTCTCAAAAATCCAAACAATAACAATAATAATACCACCAATGTGTATTCCCACTCTGCCAAGCCCAGTTACCACACATGGCAAATTGAAAGCCACCACCCCCCTTCTCCCTGTGAGGGCTCTGTTTTGTGAGCAGCCACACACATCTCATAGCTCTGCCATTCTCTGACAGAGCCTCAGAATGGGCTCTGGGTCCCAGGAGGCCTGTCAAGGTTCTGTCTTTGCTCTTCTACATCTTGTATATTAGAGACCTCCCAGTCATACTTTCTAGGTCATCAGCCCTTCCCTGGGCCTAGGCTATAGTAGGAGTCACTCTCTGGCAAGACCCTAGACTCCTGAGGCTACAGAAATGTGAGGTGCCACAGACACCCTAGAATCCAGATGAGAACCTCTGGACCCACCTAGAAGGGGATGAGGATGAAGTTGGATTGTAGGGGGCAGATGCAGGTCAGTATGGCGGAGTGAGGTTAAGTAAGGCAGGTTCTGTATGGTCCTGCGCTGCAGGAAGTTAGGCCCATCCTGGGGATGGCTGAAGCATTATAGAAAGTGGAAATAACCATAGTGTGTGTGCGTGCGTGCGTGCGTGCGTGCGTGTGTGTGTGTGTGTGTAAGCGTTACAGAAAGTGGAAATAACCATAGTGTGTGTGCAAGATGGTTGGGTAGGCCTTGCCCAGGAGAGTCATGGAGCCTTAGGACAAGCATCCTGCAAATGGCAGAAATAGCCAACTGTCTTTAATGTGGACGGAGGTCACCTGAGACCTGAAGGACGTCCCTGACCATGTGCTTCGTGCTCGGGCCACCTTTGTAGACTCTCCCAGGATTAGTGATAGTTACTACACCTGCCTGGGGCCACTCATTCTAGGCAACAACTGACTTGGGTCAGTCCTGGTCCTTCTTTCTCTGGAAAGAGCCCGCTCCAGGTTGTAAGGACAGAAAAAGACCCTTCTCTGGTCTTCTCCTGGGGTGAGGAATGTCCTGCTGGTGGGACGTTTCCCCACCAAGGTGGTGGCTGAACCCCAGGCCCCCATGTGCCAGTAGGCAGATCCCACAGAAAATTCTGTGTCCTCTGGCCCCCCCTCGCCTGACGCTCTCCTTGGCCACACGCCCAGCTTATGCTCTGGCAGTCAGCGAGGCCTTCACCTGGGAGATTTCTGTGGGGGATCTCTCCGACAAGCAGAGTTGTCTCTCATAATAAACTGCTTTGAAATGATCTGGGCAACCCCCCTGGGCAGTTGGACGGTGTTACAGAGAGCAGCTCCTACCCCCACCACATCCTATTGGAGTGTGAGCTGCTTGCTGCCTAGCACCCTTCACCCTGAGTACATTCCTGTCTGTTATTTCCTATGCACCAGAATCAAAAATGCCATCAGTATGCCACCGCCGTTCCTCAGGACCCTTGGGTTCTTGGTGTCCAAGCACTAGGCCACTATCACAGGACTCCAGGCATTTCAGTCCTCTCTCTTCTGTGGCCTGACACTTGGGAAGAGCTCAGATGCCCCTTTGGGGTAGGCAATGCATTCTCAGGACTCTCACAGAAGGGGCCACTTTGTCACCGTGGCCTGCCTGGGGTGCTGTTTCTGTCCATCCCATTGTGTCGACTACTTGCTCTGAGACAACACAGCACAGTTCTATGTAGATGTGCATATTTTCACAGCAGATTACCCCGACCATAGCGCTCAGATGCTCCTGCCTGTGCAGGCAGGCTTCAACTTGGGGGAAAGGGGTGGCTTACAGCCTCTCATGAGGTACAGTCAGTCAGGGCTGGCGGACCATGTGGCAGAGGACCTGAGTCTCTGTGGAGAATAGCTCATGATGTGATCTCACCCAGCACAGTAATGCCTGAGAGAAACGGGGTGCGTGTCGGCGGGAGTGATAAGGGGAGACTCAGATGCACAGAGACAGTCATGGGAAGGAAGAAATAGAAGGCTGAGGGGACCCCTCATACCTCCCAACCTGATTCCATGGGGTACCCTGCCCCTCTTGTCCTCACGTGTGGTCTGCAAACTGCTTATGCAGACTGCATGCCGGGATTTAAGGCATCACCGTGTTGCCGCTCATTCTGGTGTTCTGATGGTCCTGGATTTGCCCCAGTACCAGCTCCCATGTCATTCTGCACGTCCCTGTCCTTCCCTGAGTGTGTCCAGGCCATTCTGGCTTTTCTTCCTTCTTCTCCTGCCCGGCCCTGAGCCCTCGAGCAGTGGCAGCTCTGGTTTCCTGTGACCTACTGTGGACCTTGTTTCAGGACCCTTAGGTCAGACACAGCATGGAGACAAGTTAGCTGCCCACTCACATACAAGGCCATCCGTGCGCCTCTGGGTTCATGGCTATTTTACTAATAGTCAGGGACTCTGTGGTTCCAGGGTCCATTCCACAGCCAAGACCAGCCTGGTCTACATAGTGAGTTCATGCCAGCTAGGGATGAACAGTGAAACCTGGCCTTCTTCTTTTTAATATCTATTATTTCTTTCTTTTTAAAAAAAGATTAATTTTTAGATTATGTGTATTGGGGGGTGGGGTAGTGGTCGTGGTAATAGACACAGTTGTGCAGTGCTCACAGAGTCCAGAAGAGGGTGTCGGATCCCCTGGAGCTAGAATTACTAACTGGTGGTTGTGAGCCACCTGTCATGGGTGCTGGTGATAGATCTCTAGCTTTCCTAACCACTAAGCTATTTCTCCAGCATCCCTGCTCAGTTTTCTTAGAGCCGTAGTCTTCATGAGGGAAAGGGATTTAATCCCAGCTTTTTGTGAGTCCTAGTCAGCTTCTGCAGTTCGACCATAGTAGGGGGTCTGTCTCAGGGAGTGGCTTTGCCACAGACATTCCCAGTGAGCTCTCTGTGTTTCCCTGGAGGTCCTGAAACGCTCTGCTGATAAAGGGAGCTTAGGATCTTGTCAGGCCCAAGTGTTCCCCGTACTGCTTTACAATGACCGAATGGGCCTCCTCCTTCCCGGATGGTCGGGTTTACAGGATCGTTGACTACCTGCTGGACGTGACCTGCCATCCCACAAACCGGAGCCCGTAAACGTCCAAGAGTGTCGAAGATCCTGAGGTGGCTAAGGAGACAGACCTGAGGGCTAGGGCAGGGGTGATCGTAAGCAGTAGGGTGTGTCTGACTGTGTACGGGATGCATGCAGGATGGTTGATCCCCAAGACACTTGACCATGTGTCTGCCTTCGCAGATTGATTCCGGATTTTTCCATGAGAGTGATGTGAAGATTGTGGCCAAGTCCATCCGGGACCGGGTAGCACTCATTCAGTGGCGTCGTGAGAGGATCTGGCCTGCACTGCAGTCTCAGGAGCCAAAGGACACGGGCAGCCCTGACAAGGCCAGGGGTCTGCCAGCACCCCTGCAGGTCCAGGTGACCTACCACGCACAGAGCGGGCAGCCTGGACAGCCAGAACCTGAGGAGCCTGAGGCGGACCAGCATCTCCTGCCCCCTACCTTGCCAGCTAGCGTTACCTCCTTAGCCTGTGAGTATATGGCATGGGGTCACCGTGGGTAGCTGTGTTCTTTCTCCCATCCCTACCAGCATAACCAGTTTTAGGGCAAAGCAAAACAGAGTCCTCACCTTTTATTATAGCACTCTGTGAGAAAGGCAGGTCCCCAGGGAGCTCCTGCCTGTCCTCAGGTGGCTGGGTTGTTGGCTTTCAGCTGTAAGTGGTTCCCTGAAGCTTTGTCTAGGCTTTGGTCTCCTGTTCCAGGTTCACTTCCTGCCAGCCACCTTGTGCCAGGGCACATGGTGATCTTTTAAGAGAGTGTGTCCTGGGGTTATAGGGCTAGCAGATGGCCCCCAGGTGCTAGGACACGTGTCCCGATTCCTTAGCCAGTCCAGGCTCATTCCCACCCTCTACCCTTCGGGGTGTGGATGATTGTTTCAGGAAAAGGATTGTGCTCCCCCTGCATTCACCCATTGACTTGTGATCAGAGGGTTAAGGAGCGCTGGAGTCCGGCTTCCCAACTCACGTTCTTGACCTTGTAGGGTCTGAGGGAGCCATTTTCGCCTGTGGCTCTGTGGACTGGTAGCGGGTTCTTTATTCTCTCTTAGAGGAGCAGTCCTGGCCTCATGGAGGCATACAAAGGCCAAGGGGAGTACCATTGCCCAGTCTCTGGGGGTGGGGGTGGGGTGGGGAGCGACTGTGCAGGGGACCAAGTGGTGGCTGCTTGGCTTGGAGTGTTTATCACCAGGATTGTCCATCTCTGCCTCTGTTCTCAGTAGAAACCTCTGAGAGCGTTTGTCCACTTTCAAAGGGTTGTTTCTCTCGGGGTGGATTGGATGCAGGCTTCACCAGAGGCCATCCTGAGAGGCTCCAGTAAGTTTCAGGATAGGCAGCCAGTGTCCTTTTCGCCTTCCATGTCTGAAACTTCAGCAATGAGCTGAGGCAGGAGACATGGCTTTGCCCACTCTGAGAACCAGCCTGGAACCGATCAGCAGGGCCCAGTGACCTGCCCAGACCAATATTTGAGGCTGTTCATGTGGAAAGACTGAGGCCCTGTTTATTTAATATGCAGCCCCCTTCGTTCCCGACTCAAACAGAGCCGTCCAAGAAGACTTACTTACATGCAAATGAACGGCCCTCACTTTGAAGTCCTTTGCCCACGGTTTGTTTCACCCCACGCCGAGCTCTGTGCGCTGTACTTCGGAGAGATCCAGCTTGAGACCTAAAAACAATGTCCCAATTGTGGTCAGATGCTGAAGGTCATGGCGACCCAATGTGGAAGTATCCCACAGAGATGGAGGGTAGGCGATCAGTTCATGTCAAGCGTAGGAATTCTCTGCCAACAGACCGCCCTTCCAAGGTGGCTCGGGACACAGAGGGGGCTCAGCACTGAGGCCATGTGTGTGACTTTTCAAAGGGATTCCGCTCGCTTACTGTATTTTCTTTAAAATAGATGATACAGTCATATTTTTCAGAATTTTAAACCCCTAAGGGTGTTCAGGAAAATCACTTGTCCTCCCAGAGGCTGCAGATGTTGCCACATCTTTTAACTGTTCTTCCAGAATGGTCTATATGTGCCCATCCACATGTGGACACACACACACACACACACACACACACACAGCATATATGTACAGGTGCATACCCATTGTGCATACCCTTATATGAGAGAATCCATGGACGTAAAGACCCACACATATATCGTATGTCATACTTACTCCTGTACTCACATGGACATACGTATACACACATTCACACATGCATGCACCTCCACACATGGGACTGTATATGTGGAGATGTATACATGAATATACTCACTGGCTGGTGGTGGTGGTGCCTGCTATTAATCCCAGCACTCAGAAGGCAGAGGCAGTCAGATCTCTGAGTTCGAGGACAGCCTGGCCTGCAAAGTGAGTTCCAGGACAGCCAGGGCTATACAGAGAAACCCTGTCTCTAAAAGCCACATATATAAATATAAATATAAATATATATAAATATATTCAGCAATGAGCAGCATCTTCAAATGCCCTTCTGCACGCTGCTCTGCCTTTTGTCTTCATTTTCTCACCAGCTGTGAGAGTTCTACAGTGGCCGGTAAGGACTCCAGATCACACATTGCCCACACAGGATCACAGAGCACTCATTCGTGTTGGGCGATGCCACACCACATCAACTTTCACGATTCTTCCCCAGCAGTCCCAACTGACCAGAGCAGGTGGCTTCTGCTGTCACATGTTGAGGACCAAGACAACACAACTAATGTGTGGGTGGGTGTAGGGGGGTAAACCAAGTGAAATTGTAATTAAACATGTAATCTATACAAGTTACTTGCACTATTTCAAGTGTCACACACGTCTGGAGCTGTGCCTCTTGAGTCTTGTTAGTGGGAGGACCTCCTTCTTCTTCCCCACCTTCCTCTTCCCCTGTGTTTTCTCCCTCTCCCCTCCCTCCCCAACCATGTAGGTAGAAGTGGTCGCTCTAATGAACCGTTGGCTCATTTAAAACCAGAGCTGCCTGTGTAATTGGTTTTGCCCAATTAAACCTCAGCATTCCTTGTCTTCTTAGGTTAAGATCACTCTTTGGAAAGATTGTTAGTGTAGAACCAGCAGGACTTTCCCACACTTGGCTTGTGTTATCCGTGGACAGAGTACTCACTCTGAAGCACAGCCCCCTGTGAAAATAGCTTGGTGTTTTGGTGGCGAGCTTTAAAGCCTGTGGCTTTTGGAAGCTGTAAGCCGTAACCTCAAAGTGCTGTTTCAGATGGGTTTCCGGTTTTCATTCACTGGCTGACCATGTGGGCAGGCTGCCTTGCCAAGTACCGTCAGAGCAGGGCAGCCTCGACACTTGCAAACCAGAGTGGGCAGGAATGATGGGGCTAGCCAACCTGGCCTCTCCTGGCATTAGACCGTGTTGGGATCACAGGTGTGACTCCCCCCGCTGCTGGGTAGCAGGTCTAACAGTTTAAACAGTCTTCCTGAAAACAACCCAGATGGTCTTGCAGAAGAAATTTAGGAACAAGCCACTATACTCGCCTGCAGTATCAGGGATGCGGCATTTGGAGGTGTCCACACTAAGTCCTGCTTTTGTCCTCCCCAGCGGACAGCACCTTCGACAGTGGCCAGGGCTCTACCGTGTACTCGGACTCCCAGAGCAGCCAGCATAGCATGGTGCTCAGCTCCCTTGTGGACACAGCTCCAACCCCAGCCTCGTGCGTATGCAGCCCCCCTGTGAGTGAGGGGCCCGGCTTGACCCACAGCCTGCCTAAACTAGGGGCCTTCCAGCAGCCAGCCGCTGTGGTAAGTTGAGAACCACCCCTGCTCTTTTCTCTTGGCCTCTTGTCTGGGCTGTGCTAAGCATGGTCAGTTCCCAGCCACGTCTCCTTGGGGATCTTGAGGGCCATCTTTGCTGGGAGCTGTAGAACTATGTAGGCTGAGGAGCCTTAGATATGAAGGACTCCTGGATAGACAATGTGGAGTGTCTGGGAACAGACTTTAGGGTATTGTTAGGGAACTATGATAGAACCAACCAGCCTTATCCTAGGTTATCACCCATGCCACTCAGGTGCATGATGCTGGCACATTGGGATTCTTTCTAGTCTATCCCAGTGATCACAGGACTGTATCCATTGTGATAATGAAGCTTTGAAGTATTATTATTATTATTATTATTATTATTATTATTATTATTATTATTATTTTATTATTATTTTGGCTTTTTGAGACAGGGTTTCCCTGTGTAGCCCTAGCTGTCCTGGAACTCACTCAGTAGACCAGATCCACCTGTCTCTCCCTCCCAAGGGCTGGGATCAAAGGTCTGCACCACCAGCAGCTGGAGCTCGGGACTTTTACCACTGCCCAGCCTGCTAGGGAATATCCAAGACTCCCTGGCATATCTCCCGCAGGTAGTGGCAGCTGTAATAAGTCAGGGGGGTGAAAACGGGGTTGGAGCAGGGGGGCATTTTCAGTATTTGTAGAAGGCAAGAGAGGCTGCGAAAACTCCTGATAGGCAGTGCTTGATCTGGGAAGTGGATCATGAGGGAGGGGTCAGGCAGAGCCTATGTTATTCTGTGTTTGTGTATGTGGTGTGTGCAGGTGCACACACCCTTGCATGTACACATGGAGACAAGAGACCCGTGTCAAGAGTCTGTACCTTATGTTTTTCCAGACTGGGTCTCTCACTGAATTTGGAGCTCCCTGGCTGGCCAGCAGGCCTCCAGGATGCTCCCTGCCCCTTGCCTCCCACCACCGAGAGTACAGGTGTGCTCTGGATTCAAGCGCAAGTCCTTGTGCCTGCACGGCAAGCCCTGTGATTTCTGCCTTTTCTCTAAACATTGAAGAAAATGCTTGTTTCACACTCCTTAGCGCAGCTGAGTTCTCAGAGGAAGGTTTAGGACCAAGGGTGGGCTGCACCATGTTGGTAGCCTCTGTTGTCACAGTCTTGGGCTTCTGTGGTAGCTTCTTGGCACTGGCTGAACTCTGCTGTGTGGCCTTTGTCCTCTGAGCACACAGGTTCTCTCCTCCGTGTCCACATAGAGTCGAGCAGTTAGAAAAGGCCCTGCAAGCCTTTTGGAAAAAGCGGTCGACACTGGATTGTGTCTGCCTCTGCTTCCCTGAGCCCCGGGATTTGCTGCGATGCACGCATTGGCAATTTTATTCATTTAACAAAATGAAATGAGGTTTGGTTTTAAATGGCCGGAAGACCTCATAGAAAAGGACTTGCCACTCCAGAGGCTTGTTCTTTCAAGGTTGCCTAGCTGGGGCGGAGCCAAAATGTCCTGCCTGCCTCTCTCATCCTTCCAATCACGGTTAGGGCTGCCTTGGGCCGTGGAATGTACTGTGCGCCCTGGTCCTCACCGGGCCCCTTCTGTCCTATGGGTCTTTATTGATTCAGTCAGTGTCACCCTCTACATGTAAATCAGGTGACTGGGCAGAGACTAGAGCTGTAGATTTGGGGCCAGAGCACTTTGCCCTCTTTCCCTGCCTCCCGACATAAAGGTAACTTAGGCAGGAAAGATGGCTGTGCTGTGGACAGTACATCCTGACCTCTCCGTATTTCCCGAAGAAGGCTGCCGTGGTGATGCGTCTCTGGGATTCAGTGGGGGAAACGCGCAGGAAAGAGGAGGAGTGGGAGGGAGAGGATGAAATGGAGGATCACCAGAGGTAGAGGATCACCAGGCCCTGCCTTCGCTTCTGAGACACATACAGGAGCCCAATGTGTCCTGGCCTGGTCGAGTTGGGGCCAGCTCACCTGTCCATGGTTTTAGGTAAATCCCACGTTGAGGCTTGATCCCAAATACACCTACTCCCCCACATTCTTACCTAGAGCACCAGGAAAGGAGAAGCCAGGGGATGTTTTGGAGATCCCTACTCCTCTGCCACCCAGCTATGTCCCAGAGAAGTCTGCTGGAGGGTGGTGGACATCAATCCATCCTCTGAACCCTGAACTCGTGTTCAGAGGTGCTCCCCCACAGCCCTTCCTCCGCCAGCACCCTCCCTGTTGTAAACCATGGAGAAAGGTTTTCTCATGAGTGCTACGTATCCTCTCTCTCTGCAGAGTGAAGATACTTAGAGTCAAACATAGTAATAGAGGACCGCAGAGGGCCTGGTGTGATTCCCAGCACTCACATGGTGGCTTATAACTGTCTGTAACTCTAGTGCCATGGGGTCTGATGTCTGCTTCTGGCCTCCTCAGGTTACCAGGCATGCACGTGACACACAGACATAGACACGCAGGCCAAACACCAGGCCCATGAATTTTTTTAAATATCAAACAAAAACAAAGAACCCTGCAAAATATTGACAAAATAGCAGCAACTGTCAGCCTCAGCATCCTCGGGCTGCTTTCCTGTCCTTTTGCTGGCTCCGTGCACTGGTGTCCTCCCTGTGTACGACTCTGTTTCTGTCCCCTAGTGGCTAAGTCTGAGGCCCTTTCCTTACCAAGGGCTTCACTGTGCTAGCTCTGCTCCCATTTGTGTGCTGGTACCTTCCCAGTAGCCGCAGGCTGCGTGTTCATATCTCTCCACAACATGAACTATCTATAGGGACTCGTCCTCTTTGTCTGAATCGTGTCTGTAATAAGCTGGCCACAGCCTGTATCCTAAAGAGTCTGTCTACGGTGCTGGTGATCTTTTTACACAGTTGAGTAATGCTCCAGGGGGCTTACGTTCTAGAACATCCCTGACTGGGAGCTGTGGCCACATGTGGCCTTTCAGTGTTGTCGATGGTGTTGCAGGGCCACCACACCTGGCTTCCGCTGAGTTGCCTTCCTCAGAACAATGTTCCTGGTGGGGAGGGGGTGGGCACAGGGGAAAGAAGGGCCAAGAGTAGCCGCTGAATGTAGCCTCCGCATCCTCTGCAGCCTGGCCTATCAGTGGGCCCTGTGCCACCCCCTGCCCGCCCTCCACTCCTCCAGCAGCATTTTCCAGAGCCTTCCATGAGCTTCACCCCTGTGCTGCCACCACCCAGCACCCCTGTGCCCACGGGCCCAAGCCAGCCAGCACCCCCAGTCCAGCAGGTAAGTTCTCCACTTCATTTTATCTCCTTAAATAGGGAAAGTCTGTAGTTTAATGCAAGGCCTGCTGATGGAAGACTGTTCACCCGTAATGTTTTCTAGGAGCCAGTTCCAGATTAGCAGGAGTGTGGGGATCTGTGTGTGTTTGTGTGAACTGTATGTGGGCACATGTTGTGAGTGTGTGTGTGTATGTGTGTGTGTGTTGTGTGTGAAAACATAACAGACTTGAGATTATGCGGGTGTGTATATGTGACCCAGTGCGTGTGAATCTGAGTGTGCATCATGTGGGGAGCGTCTGTGTAGGTGAGCATGTGCGAGCATGTGCGAGCATGTGCAAGGGGCACTGGATTTCTTCTGTGTCTGAACGCAAGGCTTCCTTCTCTTCCTCCAGCCTCTTCCAATGGCCCAGCCACCTACCCTGCCGCAGGTCCTGGCCCCACAGCCCATGGGCACTGTCCAGCCAGTGCCCTCTCATTTGCCTCCGTACCTGGCTCCAACCTCCCAGGTAGTGGCCCCTGCTCAGCTGAAGCCTCTCCAGATGCCACAGCCACCTCTACAACCTCTTGCTCAAGTCCCTCCGCAGGTACCTCTGGCCCACGGCCTGCTCCCCTGGGGTGAGGTTCCGCACCATGGGCTGGGTCTGTCCATGCGTGTTACCAGGAGCTTTGGCTAGGGAGATAGATAGAGCAGCATGGTATCGTACCTTGTGCATTGTATATCTCATGCTTAGGACCCCTGTGACTAACAGATCAGGGCAGGGACCAGGGCACAGCCTCTTTTGTCTGGTTTACCTCTCTCCCAGGCTGAGATCCCTCTGGCTGTGAGTGATGTAGATGGGGGGTCCCTCAAGGAGTGAGTGAGGCAGCTGTCATCACATTATTACTGGGTTACTAACCAGGATGGGAAAGGGCTGGTCCAAGCCAAGGACGAGGCTCTCTCTGTAGCGACTGGGTGAGCATAGAAGCTGTCCGCTTGCTTTGGATGATTGTCCTGCAGGGCTCCGAGAAGCCAGCTGAGACTGGCTCCTTAGAGGCGCGTTTGTCATTGCGGGTGTCATTTAGCTGCTTGTCACTTTGCAGCACAGCGGATTTGTTTCGTGTGCCCTCATCATTGCACAGAGGTGTAGTTAACACGATACTTGTGAGCAAGCAGACGAAGCACTACTTAGGGGAGTGGCTGTGGAGGCCAACGTGTTTAACCCTCCAGGTCAGGCACCACCTGATACGGAGAGAGCAAACAGTTCTGGACTGTATGCTGTTGAAAAGCCAAATGCCACAGGGAGTTGAATTGCCTCACCTATCAAAGAAGGTTATGCTGAGAACCCTCCAAGGGGCTGGCTTCCGTGGAGTTCACAGGATGAGACTTCAGGCTGATGAGAAACTTGGTGACTGGGCCAGCCTGGTAGCTTTGATGGTCTCGGTCTTTCCAAACGAAAGGGCTCTGAAGTTCTCTGATTCCACATGAGAACAAGCCTGACTCCCTCAGAGCCACCAGCCAGCCCATTGGAGATCTGGACACACCGACTCCTCCATGCTGGTGGTCTCCTGCTCTGCTTGAGTGTGTTTGTAATGCCTTATGGCGAGCGACCTAACTAGGAACTACTTCACCAGCAGCACCGGTTTGGGAGACTGATCACTCCCCACAGATGCTGTGGTCCGAGCCCCCGGATGGCAGCTTGACTAACGCGAGGCTATACTTTTTTTCCAGATGCCTCAAATGCCTGTGGTTCCCCCCATCACTCCCTTAGCAGGACTCGACGGCCTCCCTCAGACCCTCGCTGACCTGCCGGCTGCAAACGTGGCCCCTGTGCCGCCACCTCAGTATTTCTCACCTGCTGTGATCTTGCCAAGCCTCACAACGCCCCTGCCCACATCCCCGGCCCTGCCTCTGCAGGCCGTCAAGCTGCCTCACCCCCCTGGGGCACCCCTGGCTGTGCCCTGTCAGACCATCGTGCCAAACGCACCAGCTGCTATCCCCCTGTTGGCCGTGGCCCCGCAGGGTGTGGCCGCACTGTCCATCCATCCAGCAGTGGCCCAGATCCCAGCCCAGATCCCAGCCCAGCCTGTGTACCCAGCAGCCTTCCCACAAATGGTTCCTGGAGACGTCCCTCCCTCACCCCACCACACAGTGCAGAGCTTACGGGCCACCCCTCCACAGCTGGCCTCGTCTGTGCCTCCTCAGCCTGTCCAGCCCAGTGTCGTTCATCTACCTGAGCAGGCTGCTCCATCTGCTGCCTCAGGGACCCAGGTAATCCACTGCGGGAGTGGACTTACCACTCGGTGCCTCGAGATCCTTGGGGCCAGGTTCAAGACGCGCTTGAGCTGTTCCCGTCACAAGGCCATGGCTCCTGTTACGACCTAGACTCAGAGGCACAGAGGACCAGGCAGGGAGGCAGTTCTGCCCTGTGGCTAACCTCTCTCTCTCTCTTTTCTCGCTCTCTCTCTCTCTCTCTCTCTCTCTCTTTCTCTCTTTCTCTTCTCTTTTTTTTCTTCTCTCTTTCTCTTGCTCTCTCTCGCCTCTCTCTCTCTTCCTTCTCTCTCTCTCTCCTTTTCTCTGCTCTCTCTCCTCTCGCTCTCTCGCTCTCTCTCTCTCTCTTTCTCTCGCTCTCTCGCTCTCTCGCTCTCTCTCTTTCTCTCGCTCTCTCGCTCTCTCTCTCTCTCTTTCTCTCGCTCTCTCGCTCTCTCTCTTTCTCTCGCTCTCTCGCTCTCGCTCTCGCTCGCTCTCGTTTTTAGGATGTATTTAATTTTACCCTTGTGAATGCTTTGCCTACCTGTGTGCAATATACTATCTGTACCCGTCTGTGGTTGGCACAGGGTGTCGGATTCCCTGGAACTGGAATTAATGGTAGTTGTGAGTGCTAGGGAATTGAACTCAGGTCTTCTGTAAGAGCAGCAAGTGCTCTTAACTCTAAGCCGTCTTTGGCCCTGGTTAGCCTTCCTTATGAAGAGAATGTTGGAGACAGAGGCCTGAGCTGGCCTGAAGTATCTGCTGCCTCCTTGGGAACTGGGAGCATCAGAAAGGCTGGTGTGTTCCACACTCCCTCCCGACCTCTGCTTTGTGACTGAGCATTCCCTCAGCCTCAGGCCAGTGCTGGCAGTCCTGTTGGCCTGAAGTGCCCCCTCTGTGGGACTTGTATGTACCCTAGTTAATCCTTCCCAGACCCCAAAGCCAGGCAGAATGTGCATTCCCATCTGAAGAGAAGCAAAGCAGAGAGCAGCAGTAAGGGGGTCTAAGGATTCTGAGCCGCCGGGTGGAGGATGACGTTCAACTGCCCTGGCGTCAGGCGGGGACTCACGCAGTGGGTCAGGTTGACTATGAATGGATGCTGTGGTACGTAGGGATGGTGCCTCACTGCAAGAGGCCTGCCACGTGGCTTCACACACCTGCCTAGGACATTTATGTTTGACTGTCTGGTCTGGTCTGTTTAAATCCGTGTGAGGAGAAGGGAAAGCAGGCCTGGACCTCCCTCTGAATTCAGAGTCCCCTCATTAGAGGCCTCTACACTTGGATGTCTCCGGGTACTGGGTACCCAATGTAGATATTCTCTCTACCTGGCGGCACCCCACCCCCATGCACACACACTTGAGCCTCTCCTCACCTGAGAGATTCTCCAAACCCGATCTCACCCCAGCGTTAAGCCTTGACAGCTCTGAAGCTGAGGCATGTCCCCTACCGGTGGAACCTCTGACGCAGACCAACACCTCCTTCTGGCTTTGCTGGGAAGGGTCCAGGGGGAGCAGCCTGGTGTCAGGTACTACATGGCTCCGTTTTACGCCGCTCACTCTGAGCGTGTACACAACACCCTCGATTCGACGTCTCGCTCTTTCATTTCTGGAGGCATTTGCGCTTGGAGAGATGGGGGTGGGAGGAGTGTTTATTGGCCAGCAGAAGACATTTGTCTAAAAAGCTGGTGGGAAGAAATGTGTTGGTCCTGTGTCCTCATTGAGTGAGCTGCTAGTACGAGGTGTCAACGGCCGCTGAGCTCACTGATGACTGGGGGGGGGGGCGGGGGGGGCGGCTAAGCAGCAACTCTGTGTGCAGGAGAGCAGGGTCTGGCACCGTCTGTGTGTTCTGGGCCTTTTCATTCCTGTTGGCCTCTCTGGTTGCTACAGATCAGTCGGTTCTTCCACTGACTAGTAGAGCTTCTAGAGGTTTATTTTTAATCTTAAAAAGACTTATTTTTATTTTTAATTATGTGTCTAGGTATGTGAGTGGAGGTGTCCACGGAGGCATTGGATCCCTATAGAGCTGGAGTTATGGGTTGTTGTGACCGCCCAACATGAATGCTGGGAAACAAACCTGGGTCCTTTGCAAGAGCAGGCAGTGTGTGCTCAAACACTGAGCCACTGCTTCCGGCCCGCTTTATGTTTTGTTTTGTTTTTGTTTTTGTTCTTTTTTTTCAAATAGCAGATATGTATTCATTTAATAGGGGGAATTGTTCATGTGTGCCACAGTTCACATGTAGAGTGACCTCACAGGAGTTGATTTTTCTCTTCCTATCATGTGGGTCCCAGGAATCAAGCTTGGATCATTACGTTTGAAGGCAAGGCCTTTACCCACTGAGCCATCTGGCTGACAGTCTCAGTTAAGGTTATTGTTGCTATGGCAAAACACTGTTACCAAGAGTAGCTTGGGGAGAAAAGGGTTTATCTATCTTATATTTCCATGTCACTCTGCATCACGGGAGGAAGTCAGGACAGGAACCCAAACAGGGCAGGAACCTGAAGGCAGGAGCTGATGCAGATTCCATGGAGGGGTGCTGCTTACTGGCTTGCTCCCCCTGGCTTGCTCAGCTTGCTTTTTTATGGAACCCAGGACGCCAGCCCAGGGATGGCCCCACCCACAAAGGATGAGCCCTTCCCCCTTGATCACTAATTAAGAAAATGCCCCACAGGCTTGTCTCCAGCCTGATCTTAGGGATGCGTTTCCTCAACTGAGGCTCTCTCCTCTCTGATGACTCTCGGTTGGGTCAAGCTGACACAAAACTATCCAGGGCTTTGACCCCCTTTTAAATTTTTTTAAATTACATTTAATGTCTGGAAGTTTATCGAGGAGCTGGGCTGGCTGCCCTCGGGCGTCCCTTCCAGCAGAGGGAGTGTGTGTCCAGGAAAGAAGTGGCCTCTGAGGCCGCAGGGGTTGCTAACCAAGTATAGGTCTAAGTGAATGTTGCTGTCCCTTTTCCTGAGAGAAGAAAGCGACTGAATCTCCAGCCTCTCAGCCCTCCCAGGGCTGTGGACGGTTCTCACACCGAAATCTTCTTTCTCTTTCACTTTTTTTTTTTTTTTAATTTTCACTTCCAAAGAGCTATTTGAGAGAAACACTCACGGGGCAGGAGAGCGGGGGAGGTAATTAGCCCGAATTCCTTGTCTCCTGAGAGATGGCAGGTATCTGAGTACTCTTCAGAGTGCACCTATGACTAGGAACAGCTACCCCATGCTCTGAACTAGGTTGAAGGCTAGAGAAGCAAGATGTTGATATACCAGGAAAACCACCAGAGCCCAGCTTAGATACTAAGTGTGTGTTACCTTCTGAGTCTTCCTTCATCTGGGCTTATCCTGAAGTTCCTAGGCGTCTAGGCCTCTGTCTTCCCACACAGAGCTGTGTGAGGAGGCTCATGTCCTCTCGCTTCTGCCAAATCCACACTCCAGATGTGCTTTAAGACAGGGACTGCTTTCGGGAAACACGCGGATAGGAAAGGGTCATTCCTTCACCCTTCCGCCTCTGCCACTGCCCCCTGGCACCCAGCCTGTGTTCTTATCCCTTGTGCCCCCCAGGTCCTGCTGGGCCACCCTCCTTCGTACACCACGGATGTTGCTGCTCCAGTCTCTGCTGTGTCCCTGCCGCCTGCTGTCCTTTCCCCTCCTCTGCCAGATACTCTGCTGCCTACTGTCCCTGAGCTCCTGCCCAAGCTCCCCAGCTCTCTGGCCCCTACGGTGGTCGCAGCTTCTCAGAGTGCGCCCACACAGACCTCTACACTCCTCCCACCAACAAACCCACCTCTGCCCACTGGGCCTGCAGTCGCTGGCCCCTGCCCTGCTGTCCAGCTGACGGTGGAAGTGGCTCAAGAGGTGTGTGCGCCCCTGTCCCCTGCTCAAGCCACCTGGGGTCTCAGCCCTCAGGTGAGGGAAGCTTGCAGGAGGCACAGGGGGCTCTGGAACAGAGCTCCTCCAAGCTGCTTTGCCTCTCGCTCTGCCCTGGCCCACATTAGGAGGAAGAGCATGGATTTCAGAAATGGGTTTTCCTCAGAGAGTGTATGCAGGTTGCCGAGGGCTTTTGCAAACCCTGCGTGTCCTTTTTAGGGAATGATCAAAGTAGGTTAGCAATTTGTGGAAGGAAGCAACCCTGGGTTTCAAGAATCTGCTTGCCTCTAAGCCTTTTAAGATTACCCTTTACCACACACTGGGCTCTGTGTGGGGAGAGCCTCAGAGGTGGTGGGGAGGCAGCTGCATGCTGTGGCTGGCCTCCCTGCTGAGGGGAGGCAGATCAGCACAATGTAACCCTGTTCTCTTTACTCTGTTCTTATTTTAGGAGCAGGTCTCACAAGACAAACCCCCTGGCCCCCCACAGAGCTGTGAGAGGTACCGCTCAGCCTCGCCCTCAGGATGGGGGGGCGGGTGCAGGCTCAGGAGCCAGCTTAGCCCAGCCTAGCACTGCTTGGCACTTTCATTCAGATCCTGCCCTACTTTGCCAGGGCACTATCAGGATTTTTTTTAAACAGATATTGCACGCCCACGTCCCTTTTCCAAATCTGAGCCAGAGTGGCTCAGGGAGCGTCTTTCTGGGCTTCGTCAGACCAGGTTGAGTTCTGGTTGTCCTTGGTCCCTGATGAGCTATGGGTCCTAGCACTAGTCCTTGTGCTGAGGGCATTCCAAAAGGGGCAGGTCATGGGCAGAGTCTCAGTACTGTGTGGTATACCTAGGTCCAGATGTTCAGGTTTCTCCTCCTGTGATCTGGGGTGGCAGTGCTGGTCCTTACTGAGGTGGGTAAGGGAGGGAGTTGGGATCCCACCACCCCGGGAAAGTGGATGTTGTGCATGCAGGAAGCTCAGCGGACTCCACAGCCCTCACAGCATCCCAGAGGGCCTGAGGTCTTGTTCAAATGGGGAAAGAGAAGCATGCAGATCCACTTCACAGGCAGAAGGGCCTAGCGAACCATCCAGCCCGTCACTGGGAAGCTAGTGCTTCCCCTGGCCCCTGGGTGGTACCGGGTGGGCACTGGAGGAAAAGAGAGAGAGGTCTTGGGTCCCCTCACAGGCCGAGTATCATCCCTAGGTCACCCCCAGGAGCATCTCAACTCTAGGCACTTAAGGCTTTAAAGCTCCGAGGGTAGACATTTTCTGGTAATCCATGTATGCCATTAACATCCTTGTTTCCCCTCAGCTTGGGAGGTTCTGATGTCACCTCTGGAAGAGATCTGAGTGACAACTGCGAAGGCACCTTTGGAACGGGCAGGCTGGAGGGAAGGGCTGCCCGGAAACACCACCGTAGGTCCACTCGTGCACGCTCCCGGCAGGAGAGGGCCAGCCGGCCCCGGCTCACTATCCTGAATGTGAGTGACCTGCTGTTTGGGGCACATGGGTGTGACGTCCTCTGCAATCTGATCGTGACTTCCTACAGGTGTGTAACACGGGGGACAAGATGGTGGAGTGTCAGCTGGAAACGCATAACCACAAGATGGTGACCTTCAAGTTTGACCTCGATGGGGACGCTCCAGATGAGATTGCCACATACATGGTAAGGCTGGGTCAGGGGTGAGGCCGCCTCCTTGAGGTCCGTAGACTCTTGTAAAAGTGAAAACGTTGAGTTCAGTCCTGCATGGAGGTGTTTGGGTGGCCTGTGGGTCGGGCACAAAACTTAGCAACTGTCCCCAGAGCTGTGGATATCCAGGGAGAGCATCAGCTTCCTGCGGGTGGTTTTTGTGGGTTCTAACGCAGACTCCTGTGTAAGGACAATTCAGGTGCAAAGCACCTGCACAGCTCTCAATCTAAACTACATCCTTTTGGTTTCAGGTTCAGGTTTCCCTGGATACCCAGGCCCTCCTCTCATTCTATTGTTTTCTCCTCCTACGACTCCATAAAGGATTGAGACACTTAGTTACCTAAAAGCTCTCCCCACTAAGCAGTATGTGAGTGTCCAGACAGCCCACGCGCAGTCCATGCTTCCCGATGGCCCCCTGCCTTGCTCCCTGCCCGTTTGGGGTTGGAAGCATCCGTGGAAGCACAGGTGTAGATGGTGGCTGGGGCTCGGTGGGAGTTACTCGTTTCACTGCTGAGACAAAACACCTGACAAGAAGCAGGGAAGGAAGTGTTTAATTTAGCTCACGGCTAGAGAAGGTCTTGGCAACAGGAGTGTGAGGTGGCTTGTCACCTTGCACCCACAGTCAGGAAGCAGAGAGAGAGAGACACGAGTGCTGGTATCCAGCCAGCTTTCTCCTTTGTATTCAGTCCGGCACTCCCGTCCACATTTAGGAAGGGCCTTTCCACCTCAATGAACCTAAGGTAGGAAGCCCATTATAAACCTGCCCAGAGCTTTGTCTCCTGGGTGACTCCAGGTCCTTCAACTTGACGGTAATTATTGGTCATCACGGGTGTTAGACAAGCTTTGCCTCGTCCGGGATCATCTTGCCACATGTGGGATGCTGCGCTCCTTGGGTCTTGGGCTGATTACCCTGGCAGACCACTGTGAAGTGGAAACCAGGTGTTTGAATTTAGCTTGGTTTTGGTTTCAATTCACACTCGAACCCAGAATTTTTATGTTCTTCCCTGTTTTATTTTTAAGTGTGTTTTCGATCTCTTTAATTTCTTCTTAAGAAGAAGAAACCTGGGGTTGGGGATTTAGCTCAGTGGTAGAGCGCTTGCCTAGCAACTGCAAGGCCCTGGGTTCGGTCCCCAGCTCCGGAAAAAAAAAAAAAAAAAAGAAAAAAAAAAGAAGAAACCTATTCCTATCAGGAAGCCATAGGGGGCTTGCGTTTTAGCTTTGCCAGACGTACAACACTCCACACGCTTTTGCATGCTTCAGCCTGTGTCGCCTGCCTGGGTGCTCTTGATTACACAGCTGGTGCACTAGCCCCTCAGGCAGCCCTGCACTTACAGCCTGCAAGCCACACTCGGGGCTGGGTAGCTAAGGAGGGCAGCCTCAGCCTCATCGGGGGAGCAGTGGTACTCCTGGGGGTATACTCTAGGTGATTGGAAGAATACTATTCTTTGGCTATCTGGTAGGAGCCACAGGCCGACTCACAAAGGATGGATGGTCCAGGCATGTGTGAGGCTACCCATCTGTATGCATGGGAAGAAATGGTTAGAAAGAGCAGGTACTACAGACCCCCTAGGAAAGAAGACAGTTGATGTCTCTCCCTGGAGCAATTGTACAGGGAGAGATCAATTGTGCTCAATCTGCCTAAGGTGGCCAAGACACAGTGGGCCAAGGTCACCCCGGGAGCATTAAGGGCAATTACTGTATCCTGGTGAGCCTAGCCCAGAGGCCCCGGTATCTGGGCTATGGTATTAGCCTTCTAGTTACCTCCACATCCCAGGCCAGGGCTGTTTCGTTGTCCCTGCTGCTGGGTGAGGGATGGGAGACAGTCAGTTCTACCAGAACTCCTTGACCATGAGGAGGCAGCCCACGCAGGCACTATAGAATCATGGGTTCCTAGATGCAGACCTGGCCTGCCAGGAGGGCAATATCTGATCGAAGTGGGTGCTGGAAAGGCCTGTGCGTGGACACTAAGGTCCAAAGACCATTAGCTGGAGAAATTGTGGTATTGTTCCTTACTGGGACAGCAGCAAGGATGGAACCCAGAGATCTGCCTGTTCAGTTCATTTGAGTCTGACGTGACTTTGGAAAAGCTGAGATGAGCCATGGGGCTGTAGGGCAAGAGCTCTGTGAGGATGAACTGTAAAGACAGCCGATAGGAAAGTGACTGGGGAACCAGTCACAGGGTTGCACACCTGTAGTATCAGTCAGTACTTGGAAGACAGGGGCAGAGTGTCTATGCAAGTTAGAGGCCAGCCTGGTCTACATAGTGCGTTCTAGGACAGCCAGGACTACTCAATGAGACCCTGTCTAAAAACAATTGTATTGTTGTTAATATTATTAGGAAAATAAGTGTGGCTCATTATCTGGTGCTTGTGTCCCTATTAGGACCTCTGCCCAAGACCCAGTACTAGTTCACCTATTTTTCTTGGAAATTCTTGGGCTAGCCTGGGGTTCAGCTCTTGCTTCAGGAAAGCTGTGCCACATGAGGCCATCCGGTTGTGTGGGATAGGGTTTTCAGCTTCAACCGCATTCCTGTGTCTCTGGGGCCATCAACTTTCACCCTTGGCTATTCAGAGACCCAACCAGGGGACACCCCTTTCTTTGTCTTGTCTTCCCTGGATACCTAGGGCAGGGTAGAGGTATGCGTGTCCTTATAGAGCCTCAAAGCAGCCATAGTCTATGGAAGGTTGACACCTGCAGTCCCATGTCTCTTTGTAGGTAGAGCATGACTTCATCCTGCCCGCTGAGCGAGAGACGTTTATCGAGCAGATGAAGGACGTCATGGACAAGGCAGAAGATATGCTCAGTGAGGACACAGATGCTGATCATGGCTCTGATACAGGGACCAGCCCTCCACACCTGGGTACCTGTGGTCTGGCCACGGGGGAGGTGAGAGCCCAGGTCCCCGGGGCATGCTGGTGGGTGCAGCAGGCAAGAGGCTCAGAAAAAAAAGCTCTCAGTGAGCAAGGCTTCTGACCCAACAATCCCTTTCCCTCGTGCAGGAGAATGGACAGTCCCAAGCCAATGCCCCTGTCTATCAGCAGAATGGTAAGTCTGTCTCTTACAGCAGTACCTGGCAGAGTAGCCAGCCTCAGGAAAGAACCATTTCCCTGCATCCTCTGCGATCTAAAGCAGGCATCTGACAGAAGCTCCCTGTTGAGCATAGCAGCACGGGCTTTGGCTGCTACACCAGAAGGATTGTAGGAGTGGTGATGTTGGTCTCTCGGTTGGTAATGGCTACCCTGTCCCAGCAACTACTAACCTCTGACTGCCATCACTTCCTTCAAAGCTGGTGCTATAGACACCCCAAGAACTGAATCAGGCTTTTCTGCGTGTCCGGCAGGGTGCCCACCCTATACTCTTCTGGTTGAAAGGAGCGGATCGAATTCCTTTCCCAAGGTCTCCTTATCAAGGGGCCTGCAGGAAGCCATGGAGGGAAGCTGTTTAGGATTCTGAGAGAGAGCTTGAGTCCCTGCCCACTCCCTTGGGAGAAAATTCCACAGATGGGATGAGCTTACTAGAGCTCCTCATGGGGTCTGGTATGGCCCCCTATCCTAGAGGTACCGGCTTTCTCCTAGCACCTCTTTCTGCTCTGTTTCTCAGTCTTGCACACGGGGAAGAGGTGGTTTATCATCTGTCCAGTGGCTGAGCACCCAGCAGCAGACACTTCTGAGTCATCACCCCCACTTCCTCTAAGCTCTTTGCAGCCAGAAGCCAGCCAAGGTAGGAGTACACCGAACCCAGACCACCTTCCCGAACAGCCCAGGAGCTCCTGTCTGTGCAACCCTGGACTAGGAGACATGGGGTACCTGGTACCGTGACAGCTGCTGCTGCTGCTGCTGCTGCTGACCCGTGCTGTCCCTCCAAAGCTGAGGACAGCCTACAGGTCGTGTTAGCGTTTCTTCCTGTTCTCAGCTGTTTTTTGTTTTTGGTTTTTGGTTTTTTTTTTTTCCGGGGCAGCACTGGCTTGAGCTGTCTTTATTCTCGCCACTCACGCGAGGTGCCAGCATAATGAATGTGTGAACTGTCTCCCTTACCTGTCCTCGTCACCCTCCATTATACCCATGGTGCACATGCTCTCTGAATCTTGCTCTGCACGGTGGGTTCTGAGACTACTTAGTTCTCAGTCGTCACACGGATGACAGTCCGTGTCATTTACCTGCGCCTGAGACTGCCTGCACCCACAGATATCTGTAAACTTCCCCTTCGGCACGGTTGGTTAAGTCTTTTATGCCTATGATTTTAGAAGGCAGAACTAGTCATTGGAACAAACTTAAGCTTCAATTCCTCACCACTTGGCAAGAAAGCTGATCGTTAAGTAGCTTGGGTTTCCAGTATACTACACTCGTGAAGAGGATATGTAAGTCAGTTTTACCGCCTTATTGTATGTTTCCAGCAAATCCCATTAATACTTTTGGAGATTTGTTACCACAGGGAGGAGGTCATCTTTTTTTTTTTTTTTTTTTTTGGTTCTTTTTTTCGGAGCTGGGGACCGAACCCAGGGCCTTGCGCTTCCTAGGCAAGCGCTCTACCACTGAGCTAAATCCCCAACCTGGAGGTCATCTTAATAGTAAGGTTCAGTGAAGGATGCTTGGTGTGGACTGAGCCTGTCCTGAGAGGCCAGGGGCTGGGGACCTCACCTGAAGAGTGACTTTCACAATGAGGATCTCTTCACATAATCCATTTTCCTTGACCTCTACACACTCCCTGGTTTGAGGAAAGTCCTGTCACAAGGCTAGATACATTTTACTGTGCCATAGGGTAGGACTATGAGGTGTCACCACGTGGTATGACATTAACAGATAGTGAAGTGCCACTAAGAGCATAGTTAAACCTTCACCAATCATCTACATACTGGAGTGGACCCTGGAAACCATTCACAGAAAGTTTGGATATGGTGGGGCCCTGGGGTGGAGAAGTAGGTGACAGAATTAACTATCCACAGGGGAGGACCAAAAGACTTGATGAGTTCTGAAAGTCACAGGTCAAAGGCACTGGAAACCTGAAGACAGTGAAAATGTATCAGGTCCTAATTAGGGGTACAGAAACCAGATATAAGCCAAGTCTTGGCCCCTTTGCAACTGGGAGCATCTCCCATCCTACAGGAGTGTCTGAGCAAGGCTGCAGCTACTAAACTGGAGAGAGAAGGGCTGTAAAGTCCAGGCATCTGGGTGCCCCTGCTGAGGCTGTGTCTGAGAGACTGAAAGAGGCAGGCCTTCAGAGAGGAACCCTGGTGCCTAGGGAAATCTATGGAGCAGGAGCCAGCTGAACCTTGAGGGGAGAGCTCTGGAGCTGTGGTAGCATTCTGAAACCTGCTGATTTTCTTATGTTCTCCACTGCCCAGACCCACCTGGCACAGTCATAATACTGGCTGGTTTCTGACCAGTGTGGTTCAGAGCAGGAAGTCCAAGGGAACCAAGAAATATCACAAGGGCACGCAATGGGAGAATCTTAGAAGGTAGTCTCAGTATCTGAAGTCTTTGATATACTCTCAGCTGGTGTGTGTGTGTGTGTGTGTGTGTGTGTGTGTGTGTGTGTGTACTCTGATCAGCATATAAAATTGGCAACTAAGCTAAGGGATAAACCCCACCCAGGTTTCTGACTGGCCTCTAAGCGACTGAACCAGTTTCAAATAGATTAGTCCTGAAAAAAAAAAAAAAAGTATTGAAAATTGATCCAACTTGTAACCATGGCCCATCAAAGGCAGGCTGCAATCTGCAGGTCACTACTCCTGGTCATGTTGACCGTCAGCTGAAGCAAAAATACCAGCAGTCACCATAGCAGCCAAAAAAAAATTTGAAGTTTGATATGTCATTCAAGATATTGGAAATAGAACCCAAAAATTACTTGGCAAGTAGAAACCTAGGAAATGTCAGCTTCGTGGAAAAAGCTAACCTGCCCATTAGCGAGATGACACAGATGTTGGATGATCTGGCAGCTCAAAGCTGCCGTTATAAATGCGACTGAACCACCAGTCACAAACATTCTTGAAACAAATGTTAAGTAGAAGGTGTCAAGGGAAGAAAGATACAGAGAAGAAGAAGAAAAAAAAAACGCATGCAAGTTTTAACACTAAAAATTGAAATAATCCAAATTATGTAGCTAGAGCACAGGGAAGAAAGTGGGGTAAAATGAGCAGAGCTTCAAGGGTCTACAGAAGCTCTGACATTGTACCAGAGCTCAGGAGAGGAAAGAGAACATAGAAAAAAGGATGTAGAGAAAGTAATGCACAAAGTACCTCAGATTTTGCCAGAGGTAGAACCTGGATATTTAGGAAACCAAGCAAATTCTAAGCAGGTAAGACTGGAGAAAAACCATGCCTGAACACAGCATCAGTCTGCTGGAAACTCAAAAGCAAAGGCAGCCAGAAAAATGATATCACCAAAAGGAAGAGGTGACCTTTACAGAGCTGCAGATTTCTCAATGGAAGCCATGATGTCCAGAAGCAAGCCAACTCATGTGAAAGGCGGTAAAAGAAAGGCCCCAATGACCAAGACCTCTGTCTTCAGAGAAAGTGACCCTTATGCCTCAGAAAATTTGCTTCCAGAGCACCTACTCTGCAAGCTTCAGGATCTTCAGACAGAAGGGAGACAACCCCAGACAGCGTCATCAGGACGTAGGAAGAACAATTTGTGTGTGTGTGTGTGTGTGTGTGTGTGTGTGTGTGTGTGTGTGTGTGTGTGTGTGTATGTATGTATAACAGATCATTCTCCTCTTGAGTCATTTGAAATGTGGCAGTTGAAGTTTCAGAACCATAAAGCAGATGAACTTTTCATCTGTGTAGATCGGGAACACAGCTGTGAGAAGGCAGGCAAAGTAGTCTGTGTCTGCAAGGCTTCTGCATTCCCGCTGAAGTGGCTCTCAGTGGACTGTGTATTCCAATGAAGTCGAAGAAGATTGGGAAGTCGAGTGTGTGCTTTGGAATTCTTAGCATAACCATTAAAAAGAACTGTTCAAAAGGATGAACTCAAAATCATAATAAATAAAATCAAATTAAAAGATAAGTCAAGTAATCCAAAAGGAAAGAGGAGAGAGAACTTAAAAACAAAAACAAAAACCCTAGAGGGGGAGAAAAATTCCTAGAAAATAATAAATTTTTAATAGCATAATAAACCTAACAACGTGAGCTAAATAGATGTGTCTACTAGAAACGTAAATAGTGTAGGTAGGTGAAAAGGTGGATGGGGCTGGAGAGAAGGCTCAGTGGTTAAGAGCATGTGCTGGCACAGGCCGGTGTGGTGGAGCACACTTAATCCCAGCACTCCAGGGAGTAAAGCACCTGCAGAGGCAGGTGGATCTCTATGAGTTCAAGGCCAACCTGGTCTACAGAGCAAGTCCAGGACAGCCAGGGCTGTTACATGGAGAAACTCTGTCTGGAAAAAGAAACAAATAAACAAAAATAAAACAAAAAAAAACAGAACACTTGCTACTCTTGCAGAGGACCCGGGCTTGGTCCCCAGCACCACACAGCTGAGCTGACTCAGTGGATAAACGTGCTTGCTTCCAAGCCCTGTGACTCAAGTTAGAGCCTACACCAGCATAGTAGGAGAGAAGCGACTTCTGCAAGATTTCTTCTGACCACCACACTGGTGCCATGGTGTGTGTGCACGCTTGCACACAGATGTAAAAGCCAAACAAAGACAAAAGACAGAAAACACTGGCAAGGATGTGGAGCAATGGGGAGCCATCTGTACGTTTAGTGAGAATGTAAATTAGGACAGATGTCATAGGAAGCTGCATGGGGTTTCTTCACGAAGTCAAAGCCGAACTGTTACATGGTTTAGCAACCCCACATATGGGAGTGTTCAAGTGAACTGAAAGCGAGTTCTGGAAGAATTTCTGCTCTCCCGTGTCATGCAACATCCTTTGCCATAGTCAAATGGAAACAAATGGAATGTTTACCAGATATTGGCTAGAGAGAACATGTATATACCTAGTAGATTGCTACTGAGCCATTAAAAAGGAAATCCAGTCATCGGCAACAATGTATCCCTGGGAGGTGTTACGTTGAATGAAAGAAGCCATTCACAAAAGCACAAATAGCATGCCACTGTACGTTAAGGAGGTGTCTGAACAGTCAGAGAGCAGAGTCGTGATTGACAGGACAGACGGTGGCTATGCAGCAGGTTTCATTCAGTTATGCAAGCTAGTACCATACTGTGTGTTTGAGAATTTAAAAGGGTTGACTTCTTATTAACTGTTTATACAACCGGAAGTCAGATCTCTCCCACTCCCCAAGGGAGGGAGGAGGTGCCTTATCACAGAGGTTCTCTGTGGCCAGCCGTGTCTTTGGGTGCTGGACAAGGGCACCTGTGTACCACCACCCATGGATAGAACATTTCAAACCATAGATGCAAGGATACTGTTTAGAAGACATCCAGTGCCATCGGTATCATGGGAGGGGAAGCTTGTCAGTCATTTACCTTTGGTGGGGTAGGGATGGAGGCTCCATGTGGATCTGGGGACAAGAGAGGGGCTTCAAACCTGGTGACCACCCCAGGTTATAGTTTTCATTGTGGGTGTGCAGGAGAGACTATGTGCAGGTATGGTGTTTGCACATGTTGGGGGGGTCTACATGTGTACACATGTGTGGAGGCTGCAAGTTGGTATTGGGAGTCTTGGTTGCTTTCCTTTTTTTTTTTTTTTTTTATGGCAGCCATCTTATTTCCTGAGAAAGGGTCTCTCCTTGAACCTGAAACTTCCCAATTTGGCTAGGCTGGCTATCCAGTGAGCTGCAGAGATCAACCTGTCTCCACACACACCCATGGGCCACCATGTTTGCCTTCTAGGCAGATGCTAGGGATCTTCCCCCCTCCCCCCGGAGCTGGGGACCGAACCCAGGGCCTTGCGCTTGCTAGGCAAGCGCTCTACCACTGAGCCAAATCCCCAAACCCGACGCTGGGGATCTTAACTCAGGTTTATGCTTGAATAGCAGGCGCTTTATGCATGGGGCCAACTCCCCAGCCAGTCTTGAGCATGATGTTCATGTTTGCGAAAGGACACAGGGCTTCTGGTTTGAAAGTGAGAAACTGGTTTGAGACGTGCCACAGCCTGTGCCCTCCCCTTGATTCTCACTGCAGTCCCTGTGACTGCCTTTAGGGCCTTGGGTGCTATAGCAGGACACTGTTGGACTGCGTCTTACATGATGCCCAGACCGTGCATTCCCAGGATTCCTTGCCGATTCTCCGTTCTGAATGCACCAAACACTGGGCATCTGGTGGATTGGAAGGTTCTGGGTTTTTGCCTTGCTCTGGGGGCACGGAAGAAAATATAGCCCATTGTTTCCCTCCACGCCTTCACTTTGTAAATTTATGCTCAAGTTTTGTCCAGCATAGACAAGCAGTGTAGGCAGATGGGTGGTGGTGCGAAGGCCATGCATGACAAGTGCTACAATCAGATGGTGAGGTGATGTAGAATGCCATAGGGTCCTCTATAGGGGCAGAGGGCCATAGGTGAGAATCAGGAGGCTGACAGCACTGGGCATGAGGGGACAGAATGACAGACAGGTACCTGGCCCCTTGGGGGAACAAAGATAAGTTTGCCGGAGTCTCAAGCAGATAGTCATCAGTGTAGACAGGAAAGGGCTGGATGAAGAGAGTTGGGGCAAATGATCCCAATCGATCCCTTTTTCTCCTAGACCCAGCGCCCTATCCAGACCAGCTGTCCTTGACGGACAAACCCAGTTTCCCAGCTGCTCAGCAGCTCCTGAGCCAGGCAGGCTCCAGCAACCCTCCTGGTGGAGCATCAGCCCCCACGGCCCCATCTTCCCCTCCTGTGACTTCTGTAATCCCCTCAGCACCAGCCACCAGCACCGTGCCAGAGTCAGCAGCAGGGACTGCCATGCAGGCAGGAGGTCCAGGGACTCATCAAGGACCAGCCAGTGTTCATGAGACCCTCCAGCCACTGGCCGAGACACATCGTGCCCAGGGTGCTGCCCAGCCCCTTAGCACTGGCCAAGGACCTTGCACTCCAGCTCTGGAAGCCTCTCACTGCTCCACAGGTCTGGGAGAGCCCATCTCAACCAGGGAGGTCAGCACTCAAGGAGGGACCCTGTCTGCTTCAATGCCAGAGCCCAGCCCTCCCACTGGGGCCGTACAATCTGTACCGAGTCAGCCACCACCCCCACTGCCCATCACAGTGGGGACTATCGGTCTGGCAACTCCCCAGCTTCCCAGTCCCCCTCTGGGGCCTACTGCTCCCCCACCACCACCCTCAGCCTTGGAATCTGATGGGGAAGGGCCACCCCCTAGGGTGGGCTTCGTGGACAACACCATCAAGAGTCTGGATGAGAAACTGCGGACTCTGCTCTACCAGGAACATGTGCCCACCTCCTCAGCCTCGGCTGGGACCCCCTTGGAGGCAAACGACAGAGACTTCACCCTGGAGCCCCTGCGAGGAGACCTCCCCTCGGCCTTGAGTGACAAGACCCCAAGCCTCACCCAGCAGAGCCAGCCCTCAGTGAGTAGTTCAGTTCACCCCAGTGCCCACTCCCTTGGCCATGGCTGGAGGTGGGCAGGCATCCCAGCTATGCAGGGCCTGACTGGCCGTCTTGGTGTGTGGTGCCAAGCAGTTCAGCTCAGTTGTTTATACGGAGGAGGCAGGGCAGGCCAGGGGACAGTTCCGGTTGTAGAGGTAGCAGATCAGTGGCTTGGGATTTAGTTCCTGAGATGTTGATAAACTGAGCTCACAGTTCTTTTTGTTTTTCTTCTCTTAGTTGGAAAAGTCAGAAACGGCCCCTGCAGGGTGGGCCCTGGCCCAGCGGGAACAGGGTGCGTCCTCTTCAATGACAGGTAACATCTCAAGATCACAGTAACGCAGGCTACACTCTGAAGGTGCCACAGGCCTTCCGGAAACCAGAGCTTTTATACCCTCATGTTTTCAGGGATGAAACAGCCCATCGAGTTTCAGAAGGAACCGCTCTCACAATCCAAAGAAAGAGTCCTGTCTGGGAACATGAGAGCCAGAACAAGGGAGTGGTGTACTAGGGCTCTGTGAGAAACATATCTAGGGCCCCGGCTAGCTCCCTGATGACTGCTAAGGAGACAGAGAGAGTGTGGAGGGGTCCTTAGATCGCACTGCTTTTTTCCTCTGTGGCCCCAGTAGCTGTGCACGTTGAGGGGAACTCTTAGGTTCATGGGTTTGGTGGGGTGTGTGGAGGTCAGAGGTCAACTTGCAGCCGTTGGCTCCCTCCCGCCATCCTGAGGATCTTGAGAATTAAACTTCGGTCATCAGACTCAATGGCAAGTACCTTAGCCCAGTGAGCTATCTCACCAGCCCTCCTTTTTCTTCTGAGATAGCCGTGTGGCCCAGGCTGGCCTTGCACTTGCGTTGATCCCTGCCTCAGCCTTCCCAGTTGCTGAGATCATACGGTTCCTGATTTGTTATATCAGACATCTGAGTCGTCACCCTAGGGGAGACTGCTCTGCTTTCTAAGGTGCCAGGGCTCCTCACCAGATTTTGTGGGGATCTGCAGGGTAAGTGTTAGGAAGCGGCGGGACCTGGCAATAACTAGCAGGCGACCCCTCGGGTCTGAACAACCTTGGCAGTGAGGGGTGCAGTCCAGCTCCACCTGGTGGACCCAAGGGGCGGCTGTGTTGGCTTCTGGGCTCCTTGAGGCTGGAGGCAGCTCTTCAGTTGACCCTAACCTTGTGCCAGCCTTGGCTGAGGTCTCTATCCCAGGTCATTTATAGAAAGAGATAGTGGAGCCTCTGTGTCCTACAGGGGGTTACCTTACTCTTAAGAGTTCAGAACGCGTGGTAGGCAGTAGAGGAGTTGCTGCAAAAGGCTGACTGATGATCCGGGTCTAAATGAGTGGACTTTTTTTTTTAAAGACAGGGTTTCTCTGTGTAGCCCTGGCCATCCTGGAGCTTCCTTTGTAGACCAGACTGGCCTTGAACTTTAAGATGCCCCTGCCTCTGCCCTCTAATGCTGGGATTAAAGGCGTGCACTGCCACACCTGGCCCAAAACAGGTGGACTTTGTAACAGGCACAGAAACTGATGGAATGCAGTTGGTACTGAGAGCCTGGAGGTGTGCAATGAGGAAAGGGATCGAGGGTTGCCTACAAGTTGGGGACATACAGTAGAGACCGGGTTTGGGTCTCCTCTGAAATGTGAGGTTCCTATACAGGGTATACAGGGCACACTTGTGTAAGTAAGTCCATGTGTCAGTCTGTGGTTTGTCTTGGTATGTGGTGACCCCCTGGAGACCTCATGGGTGCCTGTGCTCTCCCCTCCCCCATCCCAGGTGTCATGTGGCCCAACTCTGGCCCTAGCCTGCCTGGGACTTGCCGCATCATGAAAAGGTCTCTCTGCTCACACATACTTCCTAGCTAGGATTTTCTCCTTGGCTCTTCTAAGCAGCCTAAGGAAGCTTGCCGGAAACATCGTACTAGCCCACTCTGAAAACAGAGTACCTGGGGAATGGTGTGTGTAGCAGGCACTCCCTGTGCCCCACTAAGTAGGGCTAGGATCTGCTCTACGGCATCCTCTGAGGTCCTCCCAAAGCCAGAAGCTTCTGGGAAAAGGTTTTGGCCACCGGAGTACAGTGTAATCCACCTGACACGTCTTCCCTTCTCCGTGCTTGCGGCTGTCTCCCAGGATGTGATGTCCCCAGATAGGGTACCACAGTGCATTCTCGGTCTTCAGAACCCCTGGAATGTCACCCCTCCCTGCCCAGCAGCCGTACTCGCACTGCGTGGGCCTCTGGGCTGTGAGCAATCCCTTACTATTCCCTCCCCAGCCTCAGTAACGCTGTCATATTCCTACAGCAGAGTCATCTTCCAGCAACACACTGGGCTGTGACAGTGACACAGGGCAGGTGGCCTCGGACTTCCCCACAGCACCCAGTGTCCCCCAGGTAAAGGAGACTCTTAACACGCCCTTAGCCAGAAGGGGGCAGGGAATTCTGACCTCAGCTGGTTCTCACAGACTCTTCATCTCCATCCCTCCCTCAGGATACCTTCGTTTCTTCCGTCCCTACGCACATGGATCCCAAAGATCAGAAGGGTAGCGTTCCCAGAGAAGCCTTGGTAGCACCCATGCAGAGTTGCCCAGGGACCTTTACAGAGGGCAGCCCAGCCCAGCTGCGTGGCGTCCGGGACTCCGGGTCCCCCCATAAGCGGCCAGGGCAGCAGGACAGCAGTTCTCCAGCCAAAACTGTAGGCCGCTTCTCCGTGGTCAGCACACAGGACGAGTGGACTCTGGCGTCACCTCACAGCCTGCGGTACTCCGCCCCACCTGATGTCTACCTGGATGAGATCCCCTCCAGCCCTGAGGTGAAGCTGGCAGTTCGGCGAGTACAGACAGCCTCCTCCATCGAGGTTGGCGTTGAGGAGCCTGCCTCCAGTGACTCTGGGGATGAATGCCCAAGAAGGAGGACCCAGGTGCAGAAGCAGTCCTCCCTGCCGGGGAGCGGTGGCGTGGCAAGTGACTTTGTGAAGAAGGCCACTGCCTTCCTGCACAGGTCATCGAGGGCTGGCTCGCTGGGCCCTGAGACACCCAGCAGGGCAGGTGTGAAGGTCCCTACCATCAGTATCACCTCCTTCCACTCCCAGTCATCCTACATCAGCAGTGACAACGACTCGGAGTTTGAGGACGCAGACATAAAGAAGGAACTGCGCAGCCTGCGGGAAAAGTACGTTTTGGAGGGTGTGGCTTGCCTAGTGTGAGTGGGGCTCACCCAGTCAGCACAGGGAGGGGGTTGTAGCCTCCATGCCTGGGGAGGGTCCGTCTAGCCAGCCTGGACCTAGTCAATTCTATTGGATGGAAGTTAGATCAAGCCACGAGGTATCTACTCGTAGGCTCTAGACAGGGCAATGGGACAGCGAAGAGGCCAGTTAATTTCCACCCTCCAAGCTGAGGCTCCCTCTAGGATGTTTTTGCACTGGGGCAGCCACGCTCTGCCACCTGCATGACTATTGTTGGCTCTCAGAGTCCATGCTGGGGTCAGGAGACCTGCATCTTCTTCAGACTGTCCTTCCTCACCTCCCTCCTTCTCTGTTGACCTGCCCGTCCCTCCCTGTCTCAGAATCTGTCTCTCTCAGCTTGCCTCTCACCCAGAAAGTCCTCACTCTGCCCGTCTATGATCATGGATCACCAATGCCCTGAGCTACCCTTTGGGGTGGGAGGGTAGAACTCGGCAGGGAAGCTCCTGGAGTGTGGCCCGTGAGGCACCACCAGCGGCTGGAGAGCAGAGATTAGCTTCCACTGTCTGAATGAGCTCAGGTGCCCTGAGAGAGGAGGAGACACTGAGAATGCAAAGTTTCTGCAAGATTCTGGGGCAGTGGGGTATGAAGACTGCCAGTCTTGGGGCTCTTAGCAAGGTGACCATAGTGGAACTTCTCTTGAGGTGAAGAAATGGAGGAGCGGACACCACTGGAGACGTCTGCTCTGAATCCTAAAGAAGGAGTCTTGTCTGCTGACCCCAACAGACCCCAGGCAGACAGCCTTGCTCTGGAAATACTTCTATCTCTCCCTAAATTTGCAGGGAGAAAAATCACTTTTCCACTTGGTGTTTATTAATTGGTTTGTGTGCGTGTGAATGTGCGTGTGAATGAACGTGTGTGTGTGTGTGTGTGTGTGTGTGTACTAGTATGTGTCGGTGTGCATGTATGCATACATACCTTTGTGTATGCAGATCAAGAGTTCAGAGGGGGGCTGGGGATTTAGCTCAGTGGTAGAGTGCTTACCTAGGGCATAAGGCCCTGGGTTCGGTCCCCAGCTCCAAAAAAAAAAAAAAAAAAAAAAAAAAAAAAAAAAAGAGTTCAGAGAGGTCAAGATCATATGTCTCATTGCTTTCCCCTTAGTTTTAAGAGTACTTTTTTTTTTTCGGGGCTGGGGATCGAACCCAGGGCCTTGCACTTGCTAGGTAAGCGCTCTACCGCTGAGCTAAATCCCCAACCCTTAAGAGTATCTTATTGAACCTGGGTTCACAAATTTGTCTAGACTTCCTGGTCAGGATACCATAGGCATCCTCCTGTTTCTTCCTCTGCAGTGCTGGGGTTACAGGTGTGCTGGGGTTACAGGTGTGCTGGGGTTACAGGTGTGCTTCAGACCCAAGCTCAGAACCTCATCTTCCATAGCAGGCATTTTACTCAATAGGTCTTTGATAATTTTTATTTTTATTTAGCTAAAGAACGTCTTTTTAAAAAAAAAATTTAGAGAGCAAGGCTTAACACCTCTTCTATAATTCCAGTACTCTGGAGACCGAGCTAAGAGGATTGCAGAAAGCTCAAGACTAGCCTAGGCTACCTATTGAGCACCAAGCCAGCCAGAGGTATCCATAAGGGAAATTCTTTCTTTTTTTTTTTTTTTTTTTTTGGTTTTTTTTTTTTCGAGCTGGGGACCCAACCCAGGGCCTTGTGCTTCCTAGGTAAGCGCTCTACCACTGAGCTAAATCCCCAGCCCCGGGAAATTCTTTCTTAAAACAAAAGATTGGCCACCACTGAAGATGTAGGAGGGAGGTTAGCACTTGTCTTCTCATTTTCAACTGTTTAAAAAACACCCGTTTTCCCAACATAAGAGATGGAGGGAGTAGGCTGGGGCCCATGTCAGAGTGATACCAGGCCTCCTAAGTACAGTGATGTTCAGCTCCTACCACTGCAGGAGGGTAGCAGTAGCAGGGGAGGTGGTAAGTGAGACCCATAGGTCCCAGCAGGGACCTGCATTCTTCCCTTCCCTGTCCTGGAGACTGCCCCACCCACACCCTGTTCTATCTGCAGTCTACGGACACCATAACCGTGACAGTGGCCCTCTGCAGTAGACTAGTGGAGCTGTTCATCAGGCACAGTCTCACACAGTGCCGGTCACTCTCTAAGTCACCTTCCTGCTTCCTCCGTTGCCTTTCGTGGGGGTAAATAATACGCCTTGCCCTGATGTGCCCTAATAAGCAGAGGTAGACCAGCTCTGCACAGTGTTCCACACCTATAATCCCAGCACTTGGAGGTAGAGGCAGGAGAATCGTGAGTCCAAGCTCATGTTTGGCTATCATAGCAAATCTGAGGGAAACGAGATCCTGTGAGAGAGAGAGAGAGAGAGAGAGAGAGAGAGAGAGAGAGAGAGAGAGAGAGTGTGTGAGTGTGAGTGTGTGTGAGTGTCAAAGGGAAATAAAGCCATCTTGGTCCCAGGCATCTGCTAATTTTCTGTCTGTGTGGATGTCATAGGGCTTTCGTTGTAAGCAGAAGCAAGTGTGCTTCCTTGGCTATTGAGACAATGTATGACCGTGACTCTATATGTCTGAAAACACGACCTGGCCTCAATAGTGCCATTGAAAGCCTGCAGACAAGGCAGCATTCCTTGTGCTGATGTGGCCTAGCCTTTCCCTGAAGGTGAGGCCCACCTGTCCTGCCTCCTCTCTTCCGCTCCAGGCACCTGAAGGAAATCTCTGAGCTACAGAGCCAGCAGAAACAGGAGATTGAAGCCCTGTACAGACGCTTGGGCAAGCCGCTCCCTCCCAATGTGGGGTTCTTCCACACCGCACCCCCTATGGGCCGCAGGAGAAAAACCAGCAAGAGCAAATTGAAGGCGGGCAAACTGCTGAATCCCCTGGTGCAACAGCTCAAGGTCGTGGCCTCCAGCACAGGTCTGCCACTTCTATGGGAGGACTGTACCTGGCTGAGGAGGGATGGTGCCGGGGGACCCCAAGTTAGCCTGAGAGGCTGGCTCTGGGTTGGTATAGTATCCCCAGACCTGAAAGAGTGCGGGGTTTTCTTTTTCCTGGATCTCCTTATACTGGAGCTGGGAGTCTCTGCAAGACCAGGAAAGCCCCCAGCCTCTGCTCCAGTGCCAATAGAAAGGCCTGTGTGAGGGTAGGGGCTACATGAAGCCAGGCCTTGACCCCATGTGGAAGGAGGGAGCCACTCTTGGGCCACATTGCACCTAGGAAGCCCCAGGGCACCCCATCCCTTCTCCTACATGTAGGATACACCCTGGGATGGAAGTGACTACTTCCTCTGGCTCTATAACTCCGTGCACACATTAGGCCCCCACTCTCTGGGTATCAGGTGGCTGCCTTTGCAGGCGGAGAGGATGGGCTGTTCTCCAAGCCTTGCCATAGTGGTACCCAGTCCCTGGCGCTGCAGAGGCGCAGCACCAGGCAGCACCCTTTGCATGTTAGGGGTTCCCTTGAGGCCCCTAGAGCTGTGGTGCAGGGTGCACTCTGGGGAGCAGCGGGGGAGGATCCATGAACCCCAATCTCCAAACATGAGAGATGGGAAGGCACTACTGAATGACCTGCAAGCACTCCCTGATTGTGAAACCACTGCACGACCCCAAAGCTGAGGGGAGGCTCTGCAGCGACATGTGCAAAGGCCCTGTCACATTGAGCCCACATCCATTACCTGCCACTTACTTGCACAGCATAGGTCTGGCACGGGCACTGGGACTTGGTAAGGGGCGGGGCGGAAGGGGGCACTTCCTTTGATTGGCCCCAGCACTTCAGACCAGGAGCTCGACTGTATACTGGTTTTCTGCAAGAGACTCAACTATCCCCAAGGTCACCCAGCAGAGAGCAGGAAGCCAATCCAGCCACACCCTTCCCTGCCCAGTGGCGCCTCATGGTGCCTGTCACCTCTTCTCCCCCCCTCGCCCAGGTCATTTGTCTGACTCCAGCAGAGGCCCTCCCACTAAGGACCCTGCCCACGCCAGCACGCCCCGGGCACCAAGGCAGTTCAGACTCAGCAGCCCTGCTCCGTTCGGGCCTCCCTGTCCACAGACATCTGCTCCGGTTTAGCCAGTGATGGAGGCGGAGCGCGTGGCCAAGGTGATTTCCAGCTTGCCTGTCTCCAAGCATGTGCCAGCCACGTAGGGCCTCGGTGGTGTCCCAGGAGCACGCCTGTGTGTGTAGAGGGGGCCAGAGCCACAGCTAAGGCTGCTGAGCAGCTTTATAAAAACAAACAAACAAAAAAAGAGAGAGAGAGAGAGAGAGGGAGAGAATCGTAAAGGTATAGTCTTTGGATACAAAGAATGGAATTGTCCCGCCATGTAAGCGGCTCAGAGGCAGGCGATGGGTTGCTAAAGTGGACCTCAGGAAGTGGCCATGACCAGGAGGGATCAGCCCAATGACTGGGGAGGGGGGCGGGGCCTGGCATCTTGCTGTGTTCTGCGATGCCTGTTCCTAGGCCCTGGCTACCCTGCCCTGCCTGCTTCCCACAGCAGAGCCAGACGGTGCTAAACACCGGGTCCTTCCAAAGTCCACGGGACGGCTAGGGGACAAGGGCTCAGCTCTCAGGCTGGGATGTCTGCTCATCACTGCCATGGACGGCAGCCGCTGCTCGATAAGGCGCTTTCCTGTCCTCACCATCTCTGTCCAGAGAAATCATGGTGACCGATAAAGGTGCCCCACCTGCCCCACCCCTCCTCCTCCGGGCCGCTTCTCTTCTGCTCCTACCGTTGCCTCCTCCCATTCTGTGGTCAGTGGCTTTGGTGCTTGGGCTGGGCTAGATGGAGCCGTGGATGTTAAGTTACAAGGCTGGTGTGGCTGTTGGTATGGAGGAGGAATCGCAGCAACCTGTACTTGATAAGTGTCTCTCTGTTTTCTTCCCTTTATATTCATTTGCAGGCTGGACGGTTTACCACCCAACGTCTGAGAGAGGGGCCTATAAGTCTAGTAGCAAGCCTCGTGCTCGATTCCTCAGTGGACCCGTATCTGTGTCCATCTGTCTGTATTTGTTCTTTTGTATTTTCCCACCTCCTAGCCCTCGATTTCTCCCCTCCCCCACCCCATCTTCATTACCTCTCATACATTTCATAGGATGCCACTTCAACCCCTAAAAGTCACCTCCTCCATGCAGGAGGTGGACCCCACAAGCCTTTCCTATTGCACACGGTGTCCATAGTCACCCAGCTCCAGACAGCTGTGTGCATGCTCTTGGCTGCATCCAGGCACCAAAATCATGTGCAACAGCGTTACCTACATCTGCCACGGCCCCTCCACCCCACACATGCCGGCTCATTCTGCACCCCTCCTGTCACCTCATGTCTTTTCTTTTCTTCTGTTGAACGTAGTTTTCTTTTCTGTTGCAATCGTGGCCAGTATACATGTCTGCTGTCTCCCAGTTCCAATGAGAACAAAAAGACAACCCCAGCCTTCTCCAGATAACCAGTGTGTCACACATGTACCTGAACTCCCACCACATGCATGTAGCAGACTTATACAGCCCTAATGTCCCTGGAAGGTGTGACTTCTGTATAGGGCCGAAGCCCAGCCCCCAGCTGTGTCTCCACCCTCTTTCCCGTTCCCTGCATGTGGAGATGCTAAGAATGTGCTTCAGGGGTGTCGGGGGCAGGGGGGTGTAATAGGTCAGCGGCACAGCACTTACCTAGCATGCAAAAGAAAGGCCCTGGGTCCTTTTCTATCCCCTGCGCTACAAAACAAAGAACTTGCTCCAACCAGGGCTTCCTGGTCCTCAAGCCCATCATACAGGGGGGCTCGTCCCTTCCGACATTTCTCCCTACTCTCTGCTAACTCCAACACAAAAAGATGAATAGACACCTGCCCCGTCCCACATAGCTCTTGCTTTGGAACCTAATCCTGCCTGGGTCCCTGTCCTCTCCCTCCCAGCTGGAGCACTCTTCATAGACCTCAGCTAACCCGTGCAACATCAGGGATGAAGCCAGTGAGGCAGCCTCTCCGACTTCCACCAGACTCAAACCCAGTGCCAGTCTCCCTCACAGACCCTGGGACTTGTTTCTAGTGCCCAGGAGTGCCCACCTACTGGGACAAATTAACCCCGCTGGGATTTGTTTTTAAGCCTCATTATGATTGCCAGATCAATCCAAAGCTGGGGAGCTTTTAGGTTTTTGGTTTGATTTTTTTTTTTAAATAGGAAAAAAAAAAAAGGAGCTTTTTGACAATTGGATTGGAGATACTGGTTTGGGGCACATGACTTTTTGCTTGTACAATAAAGATACATTGTGCTTGTGGGGACTCAGAGGCCATGTCTGTGGTAGGGACTATTGTCATTCCCACTCCTTGCATAGGGGCACACAGTGGGTCATCCTTCTCAAGGTGGACGGGTCCAGGGCTTGTGGCGATGTGCAAGTATCAGGGGCTTCTTGGCATCTTCTCCTCTGTTCAGTAGTCTGCCCGTTTGTGGCAGGGTGACATCTGGCTTGCAGTGGGTCTCTCTAGCGTCTTCTGGTCAGTTGTTGAGTTGAGGATGAGAAGGGCTGGGAGGTCTTCCTCCTGCCAGCCTCATTCTGGCACCTGCCTGCCTGAGGCCTCTCCTGCTGTGCCTTGTGGGCACACAACTCACGTGAGAACGGTCACTGGGTGTGAACGCAACTGGAACTCTGGGTGCATCCTGTCCCCAGGGCAGAGCACGTGGTAATTTGTCACAGTGACCACAGTCACATGAGAGCAGTTTTTGTATCTCAGGTCGTGTTTTTAAATGGTGTTCATTGGTTTTATTGTGAGTTATTGGCCTGAGATTAAAACACACACACACACACACACACACACACACACACACACACACACACAGAGAGAGGAGAGGGGACATCTGAGCAGGCTTGGCCAGGTGGTTTCAGATGTGGTGCTACCCGTGTGTAGTTTGCTGGTTCATAGTCTGGCCTGCCAAACCAGGCTGGACTGGCTCAGCACTCTAGGGCCCCTATATGTTCTCAGGTGGCTGCCAGGCAGGGCCCAGGTGGGTCCCTACTCCGGCCCCTCTCATTGTGATTCATTGTGATACACAGTACCGAGAGTCTTGTGCCAGCCCACTCTATGGAAATGAAGACCCAAAGGCCCTTTTATCCCTCATGCTGCTGGCCTCTGAGCTTTAGGGATCCAGGCCTCTCACTAAGATGTCCATTTGTCTGTCTGTGTGATGGTTTCTGGGCAACCTGCAGAGTGTCCTGAAGAGGAGATGTGAACCTGGAGTGTGGGGAGAGCAGTGCTTCATGAGCATGAGAGGACGAGTAGCAGAAGGAGGGAGCCTGGCCAAGAGCCTGCGAGGAGAGAAGGCCTTTGCAGACAGAGTGTGCAGGCAGCTGCTAAGATACTCAGAGTATGCCTACCTCTTTGAAGCTGTGTGATTAGGGGTGACCTTGATCAACCTAGAGGGCATCAGCTCACAGCTTTGGTGTGTGACGCCCCAACTTCCTAGATACAGGAGGCTCCAGGAAAACAAAATATTCTTTAAACGTTGAGTACAGAAAGATCTGGGCTTCCACAAAGCCCAGAGAAGGAAAGAGCCCCTGAAGGTCAGGTTGTGCTCGGGTCACTGGGTGAACTGGGGGACCTGTCTCTGGTGGAGCCAGGCAGAGTCATAGAGCGCTCCAAAGGCAGATTTGAACCTGAGACAAGAGGGAGGTGGAAATAGGCTATGGGTAGAGAGAAGACCTTGTCTTAGTCAGTGCTCTATCACTGTAAAAAGACACCATGACCACAGAAAATCTTATAAAATAAAACGTTTGTTTGAGGCTTGCTTAGAGTTCTGGAGTTTCAGTTGTCGACCTGGCGGGGAACATAGCAGCCCACAGGCAGACGTGGTACTGGAGAAGCAGCTGAGAGGTCTATATCTGGGTCTGCAGGCAGTAGGAAGAGAGAGACACCGGGCCTGACTTGGGCTTTTTTTTTTTTTTTTTTTTAATTTAATTATGTATTATGCATGTAGGCCAGAAGAGGTCACCAGATCTCATTATCGTTGGTTGTGAGCCACCATGTGGTTGCTGGGAATTGAACTCAAGACCTCTAGAAGAGCAGACAGTGTTCTTAACGGCTGAGCCATCTCTCCAACACCCACCCCCATTTCTCTCTCTCTCTCTCTCTCTCTCTCTCTCTCTCTCTCTCTCTCTCTCTCTCTCTCCCTACCTACCTACCTACCTACCTACCTACCTACCTACCAACCAAGCTGGCTTGGGCTTTTGAAACCCCAAAGCCCATTTCCAGTGACACATTTCCTCCAACAAGGCCACACCCACTCCAACAAGGCCACACCTCCTAATCCTTCTCAAGTAGTTCCACTCGCTGATGAGTAAGCATTCAAGTACATGAGCCTACAGAGACCATTCTTACTCAGGCCACCACAAGCCTCCAGGGAGGGTAGATCCTAAATCAGTTCCCTTCTCCCAGCCTGGGCAGGGTCCTGGCACAGACCCAGCAATGCACTTGCTTGTCCCTCTCTGTGTTAAACAGTGCCACCATGCTTACTCTAAAGAACAACTATCCGTAAGAGAAGAGGTGTGAGCCGGAAGCCAAGGCCACACTTGGGCTCCCGTAGGTGAGAGACCGTTGGTACAGCCTACCAACAGATGCTCAGGCAGGCATGGCCACCTCTCGTTTCTTGCTGCGGCTTAAGAAACATGAGATCTCATGATGTATCACTTCATCCTGTTCTCATTTGCCGTCTCACGGACCCTCTTAAGCCCTCCCAGCCCTCTTCCACTTTGGATTGTTCTTATCTCTTACTGGCGAGAGCGGTGAGAGAGAATACAGTGAGGTCCCCAACAGAGCACAAGAGAGACAGCATCCCAACTCTGTAACCTAGGCTTACCACAGAGGACTGTGTATGCAGATGTGTAAGCTCCAGGCTCTGTAAGACCCGGGGATATGCAGCTCAAAGCCAACTGAGCCACCCTGCACTGATGGTAGCCATCTTGTTTCTGAGCTGATGCTTCGTGGGTAGTTTTTAGTTATTTTCTCTACTTGTGAATAAGATTATCCCTTATAGAGACAGTTCTGAGGGATCTTTGCCTTGGACATCAGGGTAGTGTGGAGGTGTGCAGGGCTAGCGGTCTGTAGTCAGAACTGGCCTATGGGCATGCTGTGTGGGAGCCACTTGGTACCATGAGGGCTGTCTCCACGGAGGCCTGTTCTTGTGAACCTCATCGATGATATTTGAATACCGAGATTCAGAGAACAGATGTGAGGATTTGCTCCAGGCTGCAGCCACTCTTAAGTGTCTGTCCTAGTCTTTCACTCTGAGATTTACATCTGCCATGCTTGAGAAGTCCTTGTCACCAGCCAAGGCCCTGGCTGTGGATGGTGGAGAGGATGTGCTGTCAACCCAGCAGTGGTGCATGGTTTGAACCATCTCCTTATGCAGAAACCTCACCTCACTGCAGGGACCAGTAGGTGTCTGAGGAGACTAGGATAGGACTGGTTGAAACCATCCTGCCTCTGCTGGCTTGATTACTCACCTAGTGCCATCCTAAGTAGCGAGAGTCTGCCGGTCCCGATCCTGGCACAGTGGAGGTGGGGGCCAACTTCGTTCATCAGATGCCCCAGGCAGAGATGGTGTCTGTGGTTACTGAGTGCCATGTAGGAATCCGCAGGGCTGTCGGCATGGTGCTGGATACTCCCCCGAGGTTCAGCATCAATGCAGAGAGCAGTGCGGTGTTAGTGTTGACAGAATGACAGACACTGATTTGTCTAGAGGCTGGTGCTGTGTACCCTGGGCATCTGGGGCCAGTCCAGGAGGGATATGGAGGGGTGAGCTAATGACCATAGTCACCTGAGTCTGGTGACAGCCACAGCCAGTCCATCTGGCACACTATGAACTATGACAATAGCCAGGACTGAGTCCCCAATCCACAGCCCCATTTCCTGCAAAAGTAGACTGGGATTCCATCCCTGCAATACATGTTGTCTTTCCAGATCCCTCCTGTCTAGCACCCTTCTTTCTATTTGGAAATTGAATTGTTTGACAAAACACCTCAACCCCCTCCCCTCAACTGTAGCCTTAAAGACCATATAGAATAAACTCAAATTAAAGTCCATTGCAGCTGTACTTCAGATCCAACACACACCTTGGGTTCCACGAACTCTGGCCAAGGGGTGGCCAGCACTTCTGCCCTATCCCTCAGGGTAAGAGTACCAGCCCTAGAAAAGTTGTAAATGTTCAGATTTCCCAAACCTCTAGCCTGGCTGACTTGTGAGTGAGCCAGTGCCATAGGTGAGACCACCGTTAGGACTGGGGGACTCTAAGGGCTGGAGTACAGACCTGCTATGCTAGTGTGGCTTTGCCAAGTGACCTTGGGGAAGTCTGAGCTCTTCCTTGCCAGTTATACCTCCTAGAGTAAGCCACAGGTTAAGATAGAATGGCAGCACCTACTCTGTAGCCCAGGCTGGCCCTGGGTTCCTGGGTTACTCCACTCCTCTAGATACTGCCAGATGTCACATTCTGTATGTTGTCCACCCAACCCTAGATGGGCTCAGGGCAGTGGGGCTAGACCTGTTTAGTGGTGGTCCAATAACAGTGTTTCTCATGCCCCTGGGGAAACTATAGAAAAGAGGTACAGTGTCTCCCAAAATCCGTATCAACCCCAAGATAGGTTCTAATGTCCCTGTTAGGTGTCCCTGTATGACCTGGTCCAAGGCAGCCATCTGGGATCCAGAATTGGCCTCAGACCTGCAAAACAATGTATCTTTTTGCACTTGGAAAACCTCTGGTGGCCTTGCTGGCCAGCCCAGGCTGAACCTGGCTCCATTCAGGGACCCCATGGCTGACTTTCAGTGGGTTCCCCTGCCTCAACCAGTGGGGCTCCTAAAGGCCTGGTGTTTGAAACCCAAGCAGTGAGATCTACAACTATTTTTTTTTTTTTGGTTTGGTTTTTTTCTGCTTTTCTTTTTTTCTTTCTCTTTTTCTGGAATATACTTTTAGAGACAAAACACTTCTCCCTGGAGCTTGGAGGCTTGCCCTGGTACCTCTGCCTCCTCAGCGAAGCCCATGAGAGCCTGCACACGAACTCTGGGGATGTCACCCCGTTCTCCCAGGCCAGGCTGGCCTCCCTCTCCGACCGCTACCTGTGTCTGTCCCCCCTCCCTGCACACTGATGACTTTTGCTTACATGTGGTAGCGTGATCGGTGTGTGCTGTTCTGCCTAACCCTGTGGTCTTGTGTCCTTTGTTCTTCCCTTACAGGGTCAGCCCTGAAGCGTCTCTGCCTAGGCAAAGAACACAGCAGTAGTAATTATCTGGGTTTTTTTTTTTTAACCTCCTCTGTCCCCTCTCATTGCATGGGCTTTGTCGTGGCTAGCGCGCGTCAGGGCCTCCCACAAAAGTGTGGCCTGCTCTGCACCTGACCCACAGGGCTCTGCTTTGCTTCTGCCTGTCTGGATAGCTGTTTCCTCCTAGCTCCTCTTTGTGTCTCCATGGCTCCTACAATGTGTGCTATCTTGCCAGTCACCTCTTATTAGGCCTGTCCTTCTCTACGGCGTCCATTGATGGCTGTTTATTAATTGGGACCTTTTCCAAAACCTTAGGCATCAGCGCTAACGATGAATGCTTCCCCAAGAAGGGATACCAAGGCTGAATGGGTATTAGTCAACCTGGGCCGCTCACACACACACACCCCTCTGCTCTCCCTTGTCTGTTTATTTTTAATTTTCCCACCCCTGTTTTTTGTTTCGTTTTGTTTTGTTTCTGGCTGAAAACCTCATATAGCGGTAGCTGTCTGTTGAGTCTCATCACTAACGTGTAGTCCTTCGTCCGTGCCTCCCCATCATTGGCCACTAAAGTTCACTACATTTTGGAACAGCTTGTTTGAAGAGATGGTCATTAGCTGTTTGGGGTTTTTTGTTCTTCGGTTTTTTTTTTCTGAGGCGTGTATAATTGGCTTATTCAAAATTGCTAGGTGGAATTATGTGCGTTGGGAGGCCAAGGAGGGGAGGAGAAAAATCAACAAGTCCTGTGTTTGGCCATTAAAACAGTCTCTCAGTGAGGCAAACAAGCTATCTAGTCAGGGGACCGGTTCCCAGCTCCCTGCCTCCCAGTATCACCTAGCTGTGGCTTAGAGGGTGTGGAGCCTGCCTAAGGGACTCGGGGTATGATATCTTTCATTACCACCTTCCCAAATGCTCTGATAAGAAAAGGCACCATCTCCTTATCTTGATTCCAAACTGCTAAACAATCGGAATACACAAGAGCACAATGTCCAGGGGGTGCCGGAAGGCTGGTGGCGGTGCTCCTCTGTTGAGCATTCTAAAAAGTAAGCCTGAGAACCTGACCCTGTCCCTGGGATGCCAGTGTCCATGTGTGTCAGGCTGTGCCCCCTGAATCTGGCTATAGGTAGCATGAACTACCCATGCTCTCACATGTGGATCTAACGGGACATGCAGTGGTGGGCCTAGGGTAGACTCTTCATGGAGACTGTCAACTGTTCAGGGTCCCCTTCCCTGGCCTAACTTAAAAAAACTAAACCACTTAAACTGGCATAGCCCAGTCACCCGGTAGCCTCACAGGGTCCTCATGGTGTCTAGCACCAGGTAGCAAAGCCCCCTGATACAGACCGCCTCTTGAAGCAAGGTGTTGCTTGGCCAGAGTAGGCCATTGATTTGTCCCAGCTGTCATGTGAGAATGACTGTGGCCAGCCTGTCAGTGGTGCCAGGTGAGTGTGTGGCGTCACCAATCCTGGCCTATATGACTCCCCAGGGTCTTCCACCAGCAGCCTGGCCCCAGGCCCTGAGCCAGGTCCCCAGCCCACCCTGCACGTCCAGGCGCAGGTGAACAACAGCAACAACAAGAAGGGCACCTTCACGGATGATCTGCACAAGCTGGTGGATGAGTGGACAACGAAGACAGTGGGGGCGGCGCAAGTGAAGCCCACGCTCAACCAGCTGAAGCAGACGCAGAAGCTGCATGACATGGAGGCCTCTGGAGAGGCTCGGGCTGTGAGTGATCATGGGCACTGGTTCTACCAGGAGGGATATGGTAGTAGGCATGGTGGCTGTGGCCATGAGCCGTTGCCAGAATCCTGGATGCCAGATGGCAAAATCCTGCTAAATGGCTTTCAAGGTCAGGGTCCATCTTGTCCGAAAGAATTAGGCCTTTTGCCCCTGTGATGAGCAGGAGGTCAGAATGACGTCCTGTGGTCCTTGTGACCAGCAGGGGACAGGTTTGAGTCTGTGACTCTAGAACTCGGGTACACCAGAATCCCTGAGCTAGATAGCCCGAAGTCTGTCTACACTCTGTGGACAGACACACCTCCATCTGCATGATGTCCATCTGGCTCTGGGCTGTAGAGAGGGCAGGTGTACCTCATTCCTGAGTGGCAACTGCATCCATGTGGGGCCAACACAGGGCAGAGCCAAGAGCCCACCCTCGAAGGCGTTGGCACATAGTAAGTCTTTGGCAGAGCTGGTTGTAGGCGTGTCCCCACTTTTCCAGCATTCTGGAGGAGTGTGTGGAAGATTGGTGTTATTTCTGCTTTAAGTGACTCGTGAAGTTCATGGGTGAATCCATCTGGGCTGAAGGATCGTGTGGGTGTTGTTTTCAGGGTGGAAAACATCCCTCTGTGATCTTGGGCTGTGAAGCTTTTCAAACACACATGGAGTTGGAGGACTGCAGTGAACACTGCACACCCCAGCCTGGGCTATAAGAGTTGCTGGTGGAACTACGCACACATCCGTCCTTCTCTAGGAGAAGGCTTGCCTTAGGAACCCTGTTTCTTTTCCAGTTCTAACACCATTTGGGTGTTCTGTCACATCTTGACAGTTTTGTTAAATTTTGTTTCCTCGGTAATTGTTAACCTTGTCCCTAAGTTTACCTAAGTTTTCAAATCAGTCACCATGTAATCATTTAGCAGTGTGTTCGATCCCCGCTGTTTGTCATTCCCAAGTTGGTGGTTTCTGACTCCCCAGTTCTGTGTGTCTGTTCTTCCTTCCCTTCCTGCCTTTTGTACTTACCTCTTAAGGTTTTGTTAATTTCGTGCAACCATGTTACATTTGATGGTATTCTTTGTTGTGTATCTCATTCGTTTCAAACTTATTTCATTGTTTCTGTCTGTGGCTTAACCTTCTCTAGAAAGATTCTTGGGCTCCACTGTGAGTCAGTGGCAGAGTGTTTATGAGGATGCTGGATTGGGTTCCCAGCACTAGAGTAAGAAAGAAAAAAACATCTTAATCTGGCTAGGCCACTGATTCTAGCATTTCTAGTTCTTGCAGATGACCCAAGTTTGGTTCCCGGCACCCACGTCTGGAGGCTCACAATAGCTTATAACTCCAGCTCCAGAATGTTTAGGGCTCTCTTCTGGCTCTTCTAGACACCTCAAGATACACACACACACACACACACACACACACACACCACACACACACATACACACACCCAAACACACCACACCAACACACATAACAACCCACATACACACACACACCACACACACACATATACACACACACACACACACACACACACACACACACACACACACACACACACACACACACACACACACACATACACACACACACACACACACACACACACACACACACACACATACACACACATACACACACACACACACACACAAAATAAATTTTTAAAATGTTTACAGTTCTCAGCCAAACTTTTCAATGCCGTATCTTATTTATGCTGCATCTTCTGGATTTCTGTTTCTTTCCCCTCTACTTTGCTCCTTGGTTCCTTGCGTTGCCCTGTGATGTTTTAATTTTGAAGAACATTGGGATGAAAAAATTGTTTGTGAAAATAATTTGAGATCTTTTTATGTCAAATTCAGATTTTTCTTTTATTGTCTTGTATTTGTCTTTGATTTGTTTTTAACAGGCATCTTCTATAAAGTGCCTGGTCAGGGTTGACTTCTCTTTTTATTAATGGTCTGTGGGAGTCTGCTGTGTCTGTTTTGTCTTATGTGACTCATATGTGCCTTATCCCCCCACCATGTATGTATGTGTGTGTGTGTGTGTGTGTGTGTGTGTGTGTGTGTGTGTGTATTATATGTATTAGCCTGCTTGTATGTGAACATGTATATGGAGGCCAAACATTAACATGTAATGTTTTCTCTATCTATCTCCACCTTAGCTTTTAGGAGACAAAGTCTCTTTCACGGAGTCTGATGCTCACCGACTAGCTAGACCTCGTGGCCAGCGAGCTATAGGAATCCACTTGTCTCTGCCCTTCCCCCACACTAAGTGCCACACACCTGGCTGAGGTGCTAGGACTCTGAACTCATGTTTACACACAGGACCTCTCACAGACCCTTCTTTGACTTTCTTAGAGGTGATTGTAAAGTAGAAGAGGTTAAATTTGGTTGTTTTTTATGTTTTTCTATTTAGCTGTTGTATACCTATGTGTCATGGTACACAGTCCTTGCCTTCCTCTAGCTTTGTTAAGCTGATTTAGAGGGATAGAAAGAGCATCTGCTATTGAACTTCAGGACGTCCATGGTTTTGATGAGCCCTAAGTGCTTGCAGGTTTTAGGTAACCCACTGGAGTGCCTCTTGGCAGTAGACTAAGTCTGTCAGTGAATTGGACAGATTTATCGTTATTACCAGTCTTACGTGTCCCTGTGAACTTGACATCTGTTTCTTTATATCTCTGTAGGGTGTTAATATCACTCATTAAATTCATCCTAAGGTGGTTAATGATTGGGAGGGCTGTTGTCATAAACTACACAGCTCTGGAAATATCATCTCCCAGTTGTATGTTTCTAGGACATGGAAATGTGACTGATTCTGGTACCTCGAAGCCTATGGTCCTGCTAAATTCGCTTGTTCAGCCATTCCTGTGGGGTTCTGTACACATCACCTTGTCATACGGTTTTCCTTTCCTTGTCTCATCTTGGCTGGGTCTCCTTGTTGTATTGACCAGAGGCATGAAGGAGCCCTGGGGGAACGGCCTAATGCTAACCCCTCAATAGGTATGGCTTCTGTCTCCACGGAGGCCTTCACTGCTGAGCGTGCCTTCTGTAAGGGATTAGGGAATATCTGTCCCACTTTGTATGGAGAAGCTAGCTGGTGTTCTATGTTATCTGTATGTTTGTGGTGCTTAGGAGAGAAGACAGGGCCTCCTCCTATGCACTAGGCAAGTGCTCACTGTGGAACTCTAAGTGTAGCCCTTCCAGTGGGGCTTACCCTGGAGTGAGGCGGAATCGAAGCCCGCTGGACTGTGATGTTAAATCTTCTATAGTTACTGTCTTCGGTTTCCCAAGTATTCCATTTAGGATGCTGTAGACTGCCAGTCCTTGATCTCTCTTGATGTAGTCATATCCAGTTCTGTCTTTAGAGGTGCTGCTTCTGGAAGCCATCAACTCCTTCCCTTGCCTCTAAGGCCAACATGCCTGAGAAACCAGAGGGCTGCCCCCAGAGTCCCCATCTCCCGGGCTATTATAGTTGCATCGTGCTACTAGGCCATCACACACAATGCCATGGTATCAACCGGGTGGAAATGTGTGGGTCACTTCTGTGCCTTTCCACACCCTGAAGGTTCTGCTCCAAACATGCTCTGGCTGGAGGACGGCTGCAGCTTATGACCCATGGCCACCTAGGCCTCTGTGTAGTGAGCAGGGGAGGGAGGCTAGCCATTCCCACACCAACACTTGGACAACACAAGGAGACCAACCAACTGACTGCAGCCCTCTGTGCCTTCTTCTTTGTTTCTGTGACTCACAGACAACTGTGCCTCGAGGAGGAGTGGCAACATCGTGTCTGACCCCAGCACCTGGCCCTCTGTCCAGCACAGCCATTCCTGGAGTCGCCCCAGCCCTGCCTGTGCCCACACCAGGTACTGTCCACTCCAGCCTCTTGGGCCCTCCTTGTGCACTGCCTCTGTGTCAGTATGGAGGCCTGTTCCCTGTTCCTGTGTCCTGGGGACCCTGGGTGGCCTCAGGGAACCCAGAGGAGTCTTGGAGCAGTCAGAGCCCCACTCAGGTCCCCGTGCTCCCAGTGTTTCTACGGCCACCTGTTATCAGCACTCCAGGCCCCCGGCTGCACATTACGTAGCCTCCTGCCCTGCCCCTGGCCAAGTGGAACACTCTGAAGCGTGTGAAGAACCCAGTTGTGGTTTGGCCTCCTCCTGGCTCCTCCACATGGGCGAGCCCCAGCCCAGGGGGCCATGAGAGGGCAGCAAGACACTTTCCCTGTTGCCTCAGACCCCATTACCCTTAGGTTCCTGCAGCCTACACAGGCAGTCCTCACTCACACCCACGGCCTGTCCTTGTGAGAGGGTTAGAACCCGGTCATCCCCCTGCAGCAGCTCAGTGCCTTGAATCCCAGCTTTTCTGTTTCCTGATGGAAATGCATACCTAAAAAGGCCATTGATCCGCGAGAGTGGGTTTCATCGCGGTTGATGTGCGTGTTGCTGTCTCCACTGTGTTACGTTGCCGAGGCGGGAGTGGGGTACAAGTGTGCGTCAGATAGCTAGTTAAGCGTGTGAAAAGCCTTCTTAAACAGAAGCAGAGGGGAACACTGACAATGTGACCTGCAAATGCAGGCCCCGCTCAGCCCTGATGGAGTGAGGTCACCCTGGGTGTCTTCAGTAACAGAGCCACAGGGTTCACCTGAAGTCGTTCTCCCTGTGAGGAGTGTCACCAGCTTTGTCGAGCCGTGAGGACCCTGCCAGGCGAATGTCCTGAGAGCCCTTGTAAGCACCATACAGACAAACCCCACCTTCCAGCTCAGGGGTCCCACTCACGTTCTTCCCTTTCCACGGTTGTCACAGAGGCCTGTGTTCTGCCCACCCCACCCTGCAAATTCCTCTCCAGGCCATCGTAGGCCAGCCTACTGAGGGGCGGAGCATTTCTGGAGGTTTCCATGACACTGGTCTGGGGGTGGGGGTGGGAGATGGAGGCTCCCTGACCCCCTCTGGGTGAATATTTTCTGCCTCCAGTTAGAGGGTGAGCTGCTTGAGGTGACAGCCCCCAACCCTGCTGTGAACTGTTCAGATCAGCCATACCCAGGAGAACCAGCTACATTATTTTGGTTTAAATGCACGATATTCCATCAATTCGGTTAGAATTGAATTTTCAGGGGACTTGTGCAAAGGCTTCTACCTGGCCACCATGCTGCAATAAGAGATTTCTGTCCTCTGTGTCTGGTCTGAACACCACCCAGGCCCACTTAGTAAAGCGGAGCCTGGGTCGTCTCGCCCCTCTTGTGCCCAAGTCCCCTCCTACTCTGACTATGCTAGTGGCATGGGATCCCCAAGAGTCTGTATGCGTGAAGGAGAAAAAAAATAAACGTTTGCTTGAAAATACTGTGAAACGGCAGCTTTTTTCTTGCCCTCTCTTCACATCAAAGCCAGGCTGACTGGCCTCGTAGAAGATAGTTATGGGTGGCTCACCTGGCCTGGCCTCTGCTTGGAGCCACTAGCCATGTGTCCTGTACCCCAGAGGACAGAGCTCATAGACCTGGGAGATGAGAACCAAGCCTCTGGTGGGGTTGCCGGTTGCTTGGCACTGGTACTGCTGTGTGGCCCGGAGCCCCTGTCACCAGGATGTTAGCCTGGTATTGCAGCCTACCCTGCAGTCTGTTGGCTGGTCCGCAAGCCACTGTGCCTGGGCAGGCATTGCTTTCAGAAGTGCAGGTAGAAAGGGTGAACCTCGCAGATGGCAGCCTGCATTTCCGATCTCGTTAGAACTGGCACTGGGTCCTAGAAAACCCAGGTTGTGTGAGTCATAGGAACTCCTGG